>NC_035447.2:20341009-20681067 GCF_002127325.2 Helianthus annuus | reverse complement strand
TTGAACAATACTTATATTTTTATTTGATCCCCTGTGGATACTTTTCGACTATTCGTAATACATTTGATATTACAAACAATGGTTGAAATATAATTATCTTTATGCTTCCCTTGTGCATTCATATAATGTGTGGTTTGACTATAATGTTGCCAACCACGTCACGGTAATCCCCCACCGGGCCCACCGGTGAGACACGTGGAAATCGGGGTGTGACAGGGTTCAGCTCAGCGGGTTCGAGTAATGCAGTCAAAGAGATTAGACGGTTCGGTTCGGTCGACTCGGTCGAACCGAGTTCAACTCGGTTGACCCGGTCAACTCATTCAGCGGCTTGACGATTCGACGCGAAGACTTGGTAAAATTTAACGTCACGTTTATTTTGTTATTTTTATAATATTATCACTCACGTGACAAATGAGCTCGAACCAAGTCATTATAATTCAGTTACGTGTTATTCTGATCGTGTTGGTAAAACCTTATATATTGTTTGAATGAGTTATTGTTGAGTTTGATAAAATACGACAACTTTTTATTGTCGGGTTAGTCCAAAAACAGAGGAAACTCTGCCCGTTTTTCGAGAAAAACCATAAACGAAATGTATTTTTCAATAAAGCGACTTTTATAGAACAAGATACGAATATAAAGTTTCTTTCGACGACACTTTACAACTTACGAAACGACGATTCTTTTATTGAAATAAATATAGTTTGTATATTTATTTTAAATATCAGACAACCCTAACGCTTTTATAAAAATAAATATAGTTGTATATTTATTTCCAAACGACAAACAACGCGACTTCTCTTTATGAAAATAAAGATAGATTTATCAAACAATTCGAATTCTTTTATAAATAAATATAGTATATATATTCATTTCAAGCATCTCGTAACACGAATTCGCTTCATCAAAATAAATATAGTTTATATTTATTTCAAATATCAAACGACACGACGATTGTTTTGCTAAAATAAATATAGTTTATATATTTATTTGAAATTATAAACGACACGAATTCTTTTATAAAATAGATATAGTTTATCTATTTACTCCAAACTTCAAACACACTCGATGATAATTTCGCAAAATAAATATAACTTTTTTTATATTTATTACAAACGCCGAAGCGATGTATACGTATATTATGGCAAGTATATCCAAGACACAATATATATATAATACAAGTTTATTATATATTACTTTCATACGAATATTCCTATATACACAAACGGCTTCTCGGGGCGACAAAGTATAACTTAATCATTTTTATTAAGTTAACGATTCGGTAGAGCTCGGTAACATGTAGATTTGTTACCACAAAAATTAGAAACTTATAAGATATTCCATGTTAGGAATATTATAGAATACACGCTAGCGAGTCTCGTCTTGGAAACGACATCACGAAGTCGTATTTAGCTAGCTTTGCACAGGAATATTTAGCTAGAATACACACTAGCGAGTCTCGTTCTTGGAAACGACAAGAAGCGCATTTGGTGAGAACGAGAACCAAGTATGATGCGTTTTGAGGAATGATACGAGAAATCGTGTCATCAATAGGGTACCATAAGCACCATTAATCAACAATATACCTAGACCGCGGAACAAAAGGTTAGTTCTAACGGGTGTCGGGCAGCCACACTCTCGGTGAGGACGAGTACCGAGTAGTACTTTTGTGTCTTAGTATATGCCAAATAGTGAAATGCCTAAGGTTTGGTGGCTTCCTATGTCGTGTCACATGTTAATGGCCTTGCAACCCATTAACAATCCTGAAACTTACAAGAATACTTTGTTTACATAAAGATTCATACCATACTAAAACTTGATTTATACTTGAGTACGTGGGGTACTCAAGAAAACTTGAATTATACTTGAGTACGTGGGGTACTCAAGAAAACGGGAATTATACTTGAGAACGTGGGGTACTCAAGAGAAATGTGAATTATACATAGGTACGTGGTGTACACATGAATACTTGTTTTATATATGAAAACATGAATTATACATGAATACATGATTTGTACAAGAAAATGATTTTAAATTCGTTTTCTCAACAATACTTCAAAAACCGGTTATTCAAAAAGATTTACTTCAAATCTTTTACAAACAAACTATGAACTCGCTCAACTTTATGTTGCTTTTTCGCATGTTTCTTTCTCAGGTACTTTTCTAAGACAAGGCTCGGTTGGAATAGGAGAACCATGTGGAGTCGAGTACTTAGTGGCGTTCATTTTCTAGAAGTCTTAGCTTTATTTGCTTCCGCTGTGCAATGAAGATACCGGTCTAGTCACGCCAGCTCTGATATTTCGGGGTGTGACACAATCAAACTTACTAAATGTGTAAAAACCTATCAGCACATCATCATCGAGATTGCTTAATGCTTTAAAACTTTTCATATCTTTAGCATACTGCAACTGTCTAGCTGATGTACTATCATTTTCCCTTTTTACAACAAAACTCATTTGAATTTTTTAATGTTTTTGACATTTTCAAATTTTCTAATTTTTTTTTAATTTTTACCCCCCCCCCCCTAAAATCAAAATATATTTCAATTTTGATTTTCTGGGAAAATTTAAAAACCAACTGTACAAACTTGACAAACTGATTTGAATCGCTTCAATTTCACATTCTCTAGGCATAAACAATCAGAACTCCCCCTCACAACAAACTAATTCCCATTATGATTTCAAAACACTTAAGTTTGTTTGAATCAAAATGGTTTTCAAGAAGAATTAGTTTTGTTGTTTTTACCACATGTAGGATGGGGTTACATTCATCATCTTGTTCTTTCTTTACCCACTTGGAAAGATTTATCGTTTTCCAATTTTCACAACACTGTCATTTGTATGAAAGAAAAATCAAGTACAACTTAATGTCCCCGATTATTCTTTTGAAATTCGAAATATCACCGAAGTGAATTTCTCAAGAAAGATGCCGATTCCTGCTCCACTCTTACCAACCTGGGAACTCCGGTAAGTCAGGTTTTTCACATAAACAATTTCACCCAAACCTGACGGTCCTTGGGTGTTTTTGAAATTCCTTTTGACAATGATGGAAAATTTTCATCATTCATTGTCAAACCGGAATCATCACTTTTTACCTCAACCAATGGCTCTTCTGGCTTTGATGAACCAGATTCATCGCCTGAGTGTGGCTTGTCTGACTTTGATGAGCCAGATTCATCGCCGATACGTGGCTCCTTTGTTTCCAAAGAAACAGATTCATTGCCACTAACTTTCTTTTTTTTCTTTCCATCTTTCGTCCTCAGATTTGTATCTAATGAATCTGTTTTACTTAACTTTGCAGTTGAGTGAATCGATTCATCAGAACTCTTATCTGATTTTCTTATTGTATCCAAGGACAAAATCCTTTCGAGATACTCTCGTGCTTTTTTCATTTTCTTCCTCAGTCTGTCTTTTTGCCCTTGTGAAAGCTTCACTTTCTGTTCTGGAACTTTCAGTTCCTTGGGCTTTTCTTTGACTTTGACTGATTTCATCACCCTTTTCTGAGATTCAGCCCTCGATCTTTCATTTGATCTCATTGGGCAATCTCTTGCAATGTGACCTTTGATTTGGCAATTATAGCATCTCCTCGTCTCAAACTTCCAACTTTGGCAGTTAACAGCGATGTGTCCTTTAACACCACAAGTGTAACACATTCTGTTATCGTACCATTCACCACTTTCACACCAAACACTCAGATCATAGCATTGTCTGGCTTTGTGATAATCATCACTCCTCCTTAATGCTGGATTTGGCTTTGAAGTACTGTGGTCAAACCTGCACCACTTATTACCAACAGTTTTTGAGTTTTCATTTTTTAATTTTTGTGATTTTTGATTGCGATTGGATGATTGATCTGATGACCTTTTATTTTCTTTTTGAACATTTTTTAAATTTTTCTCTTTTTGTTTTTGCTCCACTTTCTTCTTCAAAGGTTTTTGCTTAGAGCATTCTCCTTTTTCAGTTGATTGTAGAACAGTTTTCTGAAACTTTTCTTTTAATTTCAAAAATAGTCTCTTTTTCTCAATTTTTTCATTTTCATCATCAGATTTCTCATCGCAATCTTCAACTATGACTTTATCATAGTTTGTGAGATTGTCACTTATTGGCACAACATTGATCGGTTTTGGACAAGGATGATTCAGAAATTTTGACGAGGTCACAAAACCTTTCAATTTCTTTTCAAGCTCATCAATTTTAGTTCTTGAATTCTCAGCTTCATTTTCAAGCTGAGATATTCTCTCAAGATGAGACTTGATTGTCTTTTCATTTTCAATTTCATTGTTTTCAAGAGCAGATTTTTCATTTTCCAAAACTTTTATCTGTTCTTGAAATTTTGTTTCATTTGCTTTCAAATTTTTGTTTTCAAGCTTAATCCAGAAATCTTCATTTTCTGAAGATTTCATTTTGCTTTCAAAATCTTTTTCTTTTTCTTTCAAACTTTTGTTTTCTAATGTCAAACTGTTCAAATCACTTAACAGTTTAATATTTTCAGATTTCAGCTTCTCACAATTTTCCTGCATTTCAAGAATCTGTTTATCATCAGATTTCTTCTCATCTTTCAAACTTTTGATGTCCAATGCCAAACTTTCTGCATCTTTCAAGAGTTTGTCATTGTCAGCTTCCAATTTATCACATTTAGAGCACACAGATTCAGAAGTCAAAGATCCAAATTTCACAGATTCTTCATTCTTTTGAACTCGCTCTGTCTCTGTCCTTGTCAAGAGTATGCCTGCACAAAGAGTTTTAACAAAATCAAGAGGATTCAAATTATTATCAATGTAACATCCCCTCTTATAGTCATATCTCATGATTTTTTGTGCAGCAAAACATATACAGATTCTTCTATCTATTTCAGTAATTACATCCAAATTTATTTTATCTAGATTCCCCAAATTCAGTTCATCTAGATTCCCTTTTATTTTATTCATCAATTTTTTCTTCTTCTCATAATTTTCATAATTGTGCGTTTGAAGTTTATCGATGAAATCAGATGGATGTAATTTTGAAAATTTAGACTCTTGTTTTATCTTTTTCAATACATCATCCCATTCAGCAGGTAATGCATCTGCAAGCTTTGATACTTTTTCAGCATCTGTCAATTTTATCTCAAACGTTTTTAATTTGTCTATTAAGTAATGAAATCTTCTTTTCATTTCTTTCACTGTTTCATTCTTTTGACAAACAAAATTTTTAAGTCTGAGCATCCAAATATTCTTATCATCTTGTTCATACGTGCTCACTCTAAACCAACCATAACCACTATTTAATCTTTCAATAAAATCATTTTCCTTTTCATCAAACATTTTGTTCAAATTTTTTAAACAAAATCAGATTCAAACGAAATTACCCACAAACAGAATCAAGTTTTCAAACGAGATTAGTTTTGGAACGAGATTACCTTAATTTCGTTTGAAACTGTGCTTTTTCAAATGGAATTCTAATTCCGTGTGGAATTATCAAATAGAATCACGATTCTCAAACGGAATTACTAATCTCGCGCGGAATGAAATGCGACCTTCAAACGGAATTACAATATGACGCGAAATTAATCAACACGGAATTACAGTTGGAACGAAATTAGTAATTTCGCTTTAACATTCAAACAGAATTAACTAATTCTGTGTGAAACTTTCAAACGGAATTATCTGTTCGTTCAAGCAAAATTAACATTTTGGCCAATTTTAGTCATTTTTACTTCGAATTTTGAACTGATTTTCTCAAGGGTTTGTTAAAACAGTGTTTAACATACAATATGTGAAAATCAGTTCATTTTGACCGTCAAATCTTGTTCAATTTGAAAAGAAGGTGTAGAAATCAGAATTTTCCAGCGAAAACGAGCTAAACAATAAGAACTCTTCCTCCTGAGCTCTGATACCACATGTAGGATCGTGTAGCCGAGCAAATGAGTCGTTCAGAAGAGTGCTCAGACAGAATCAGAGGCGGAATTCATTGATTCGGTCTTCGTTTAGCTTGGATTCACTATTAACTGTCTATTTGATTGAAAACAAGCAGTTTACAACTCAATAGACACTTCGGCTCACCGGGACTAATTCCGTACGAAATGACTAGATCTAGCACCTATTTATAGACATCTAATTCCGTTTGAACATGTCTCAAACAGAATTACATTTCACACGATATTACATGTTCACACGAGATTAACATTTTCATGCGGAATTAGCTATAACCCTAATTTCGACATTTTCTCGTAAAACGTGCCATGATCTGTCATTTCTAACCTAAGACTCGAACAAAGATGAAGTCGACAGACAATTGCACCAGCAAGAATCGAGTCCTCCGTAGTTGGCCTTTAACAATGATTGTTATTTTTTGTTCGATGGTGATCAGTGTTACGACATGTGAGGGGGTTCAGGATTTTTTTATGGGTGGAAACTTCTGTTGGAGAAATCGGGGACAAACATCTCATGGAGTGATGAATGCTGGTAGGGGTTAGGATAACAAGGACACTAGGAGTATGTCAAAGATGACTTGGTGGGGCTACATGGAGGTGGGGCATTTTAAGGGTCAATGTCCAAAAGGATTGAAATATGCTTTTGGAAATGTGTCTGGGGTTGATGCATTGGGACTCAATGCTCAAGGCAGTGAAGACTTTTGGGTTCAATGCTTCATTTCATGATACTAATCACTTCGTTGAAGCATTCATGAATCTATTGATTAAAGACTTTTGGAAGGTATGGTTTATGTATCGCAAGAAGAAGTGAACCAAATTACAAGTAGTAAAGTCTTGGCTTGCTAAATTAGGTATATCTACGTGGATTCATTTTACAAGCATGAATTTTGGAGCGACAGTGATATCAGATTGAGCAGATTCAGAAGTTCTGAACTTTGTCGGGGATTTGGCAACAATGGGAGCACAAAGATTGTTCTGGATACAAATCCCAAGCGATGTTTGGGATCGCAAGACCGGAATGCCGAAAGGTTAAATCTCTTCTAGGTGTCTTTTGTTATGCAAAGTCTTAATTTCCTCTAGAAGTCTCCGGAGCTCGTGATATATGTAAGTGGGTGGCAGTTGAAATTGAGGATGAGTCATTGGCTGGTTTTTCTATGGGTGGGCCTGTTATAACTGAGTTGGGCATTTCAGTTACAAATAAAATAAAAAGGTCACTACAACTAGGTGGTTTTTATTGAAATCTTAACTTGTTTTTGGGGAACTAAAGGCTTGGAGAACATTCATTATTGAAGTTCTATCTTGTTCTTGAAACTGGAGGCTTGAAGGATTCATGTTATTGAAGGTTAATAGAGTTGTCGGATGACTAGGTTAATTATTTGCATGGATGGTGGGCTAGAGTATTTGCAAGGCATTCAAGATGGAGATTGTTAGATTTTTATAGTGAAGGCCTTTTAGGCTTCTCTTATTTTTCATAAAAGGCACGTTTTTGTTTCTTAAGAAAGAAACCCTAATTATATCTCTCTACATATATTCATGCCATTGTTGTGGTCTGAGTTTGTTGAGAAAACCCTAGTTGTAGCTCATGGACATAGGTCCCCCACTAGGATCAAACCACATCAAATTCTTGTGTTGTTTACCATTTATTGTCTACTTGTTATGAGTTGAATTCGTTCGTTTTGTTTGTTTGTTGATTCCCTTACACACGCCACTTGAAACCTAACATCAATGAACACTTTCCCATTCAAAAAGCTATGTGACGGTTAGAGTCTTGATTGTTATACGTGTGTATAAGACAAAGTTATTATTTATTGTTGGAGTCATGATTATTTGAAGCCTTGATTTTCAATTATTGATTTTGCTTTTATTTTTGTTCACAATGGTTTCACAATTTTATCCAGAGTAAGTTGATTTAACATTTACACATTTTGGTGATTAATAAGTATCGAAAACTTTATAGATCGATGAAGATTATGCAGGGTGGAGATGCCATGGAAGAGTGAGTTTGTCATTTTGAGGAGTTCTAGCAACTTATGTGTTGTTTATTTTAGAATTAATTGCTCGAGATTGAAACAATGTTCAAATTAGTATTTCAGTGACATCAAATCTAGTTATTTGTCATTAATTCTTGTTAAGATTGTTGATTACTAAAATTTGAAATTGCTTCTCATATATTCACGTATTTAGAAAATTAATCTCTACACACTAATATATCCATGTATTTGAAAATTTTATTTGGCATGCTTTGTAACGTAATGGATTTGTTACTCGTATATTTTGTCATTGTTACTCCAAAAAAAATCGTGATGAATATGAGTATATTAAACATAGACGAAAGAAAAAAATGAGTAGAAATACAAAAACGATTAGAAGAAAGTCATTAGCAAAACATTAACAGAAAAGAATTAGAAATAATAAAAAAAATGGTTAAAAAGGTGAGTGCATTATGTCTGCAGCCTACGTCAACGTGTCGTGTCGTGTCGTGTCGTGTCGTGTCGTGTTTAATTGTATAGAATAGTGTGTCGAATATGTCAGGAATGTCTTGAAAAGCCCCTTCGCATAAAGGAGTCCTTCGCGCGAAGGGAGTCAAGTCCCATTCGCACGAGAGCACCAGTCGCTCCAGGGTCTTTTGCACGAAAGGTGCATAGTATAAATAGGAGTGATGTTGAGTTCATTTGTAACTTTGGCATCTCAGAAGCAAAGCCCTGCCAAAATTGTTTCTCGGATCTGTAACTACTTTCAATCAATAGAAACAAGTGTTTATACGTGAATTCTTGTGTGTGTCATCACTTCTAATGGATTCCGCACATTACAAAGTGAATATTTGAGTCGGCCGGAGCATTTACCGGAGCGAAACGGTCCTCACAAAAAGTTTGGAAAATACAAAATTCCGAGAAATAAAAAGTTTTAGTATAAATAAGGGTAAACTAGTCACTCAATAATTAATTTTCTTTAATATAATTCAACATTGGATATATATATATATATATTTATATACAGGGTAAGGTTCATTTGAGATCTACCCTTATTGCGAGAACCGCGACAACCAATGTGAACACAAAATAAAATCTAAAAAAATCAAAAAAGCACTCAAAATTTTTTTTTATTTTTTTTATTTTTTTAAAATATTTTTTTAACAAAAATCGCTATATTTAGTTACCCCAAAAAAAAAACGTTTTTTTTTTTTTTTTTTCGAGTAACAGTTATCCATGGACATGTGCATATGTTTTTTTTTTTCGAGTAACAGTTATCCATGGACATGTACACTACTTTTTACATTACCAATATTCAAAATGCACATGTGCATCATTAGGTATAACCATGATATAACATGTTTTGGTACAAAAAGTTTGTGATTTTGAATGGAGAAGTAGGCTCATATACATGTTTTTTTGCTTAGTTATATCTAGTGGTTAATGGTTTGGCTATAGTTGTTACTTTATGATGTAATATGATGATTGGATGGTATAAATGGTGTTGATATATATGTAATAAAGTGAAAATATTTGTAATGGTATTGTATTATGGATGGTAGGAGGTAATGATGTTGTATTATGGATGGTAGGAGGTAATGGTAGTATATTATGGATGGTATGATATATGAAAGGGAAAGTGTATTCAAAGTAGTGTACCAAAACACCTTATTTCATGTTGATATATATAGATGCACATGTGCATTTCTAATATTGGTAATGTAGAAAGTAGTGTATTACATATGGTAGTGTAAATGAGAGTGCAATTGTCTAATATTTGTAATGAGTTACGAAATTTGTCAAAGAAATGATACATATGCACATGTGCATGTTTGTGTATTATGGATGGAATGATAGATGAAAGAGAAAGTGTATTCAAAGTAGTGTACCAAAACACCTTATTTCATGCTGATACATATAGATGCACATGTGCATTTCTAATATTGTTAACGTAAAAAGTAGTGTATTACACGTGGTAGTGTAAATGAAAGTGCAATTGACTAATATTTGTAATGAATTACGGAATTTGTCAAATAAATGATACATATGCACATGTGCATGGATAACTGTTACTCGAATATATTTTTTTTGAATTTTTTTTATTAACAAAATATAGCGAATTTTCCAAAAAAATAGTAAAAAAATTAAAAAAAATCTGGGTGTTTTTAGATTTGTTTTAGGAATTACTGTTTATGTTCACACTGGTTCTCGTGGTTCTCGCAGTAAAGGGTGGTTCCTAACGATCCTTCTCCTATATATACATATATATACACATATATATATATATATATATGTGTATATATATATGTATATATATGGAAATAATAAACATTGTGACTAGAGATATATGTAACTGCCTTTGGCTACATATATATAAAGAGTGGTCTTTGGTTCTTGTATTATGTGTGCTTCGATTTTATCTTATTAATAAAAGAGTTGACCACGGTTTTGATCAAATCCACTTTTCTTGTTTTCTTCTTCTCGGCCAATAGCTCCAACTATGAAACGACTATGCAAAGGTTGGCTACCTTAAACAACGTCTACAAAGATCCAGCCTTTTCAAAAATGAAAAATAATCAACTATCCCAGGATTTAAACAAATTAGAAGACTTAGCTCATGGATAGCTATGCATCAACCGAACCAAGTCAAAACAACATTTCTTATGTCAGTCATTGTCTTACCAAGTCAACTTGAAACATACACACCACAAAGCATTCAAAAAACGAGTAAATTAGTGGTTTCATTAATAACCAACCATCATTCAAAATTGATTTATACAGATGATATATTTTATAAATCTCTTAAAAATTATAAAAGGACTAAGATTTTATAAAAAAATGGTTTAACTGCACAAGTTGTAAATGGTTTTAAAGGTTGTGAAAAACAAGTAAAAAATGACATCCATCCCTCCAGGTTCTTACCATGCTCTTGGATTACAGTTGGGTCATGGGTGTTCAAATCACTTTTTGATGGTGTTATGCAACACCCAAAAAATGCATAATTGAGTTATTATGCCTTAAAATGTTTTAGTATATAATATAATAACTTTAGTTGACTAACTAAGTTAAATAGTATGACTATTGTGTAGAAAGAATGAAAGGGGGTTTGAATAAATAACAAATGAAAACTATAGGGGTCGAAAGTGCACATTTTAATGAAAATTTAAAACAAAAAAAAGTGCAGGATATGTGTGTGTATCGCATGAGAGAGAGGGAGAGAAGGAGAAAACCCTTCTCCTTCAACAACAACAAAAATTCAGGAGATCAAAGGTGTTCTAGGATTGAAATCGAATGCATGAATTGAAATTCTTGATCATCTAAGTGTTCCTAACATAAGGTAAGTTAAATTTTATGATACGATGATCTTTCATGAAGTCGGTTGTAATCAATCAATGGAATTTTATGAAATTAAGCATAAATATTGAATAGAACCATCATACGGAAGATGAACTATGCTTAATTTGGATTATTTTGATGATTTGAAGTGAAAACCCACTTTTAATAGTAGTATGGTGATTATGTAGGTGCAAAATTTGTGTAATGTTGATGTATGAAATTGTATCTAGTAGAGTATTTGTTAGATGAAAATGATATAGAATGATGGTCATGTGACTTTAGTTGATTTTATGATCCATGATATGAACTAGTAAGAATATGCATAAACCGCTTGTACATTATGCCTTGTAAGTGGTACGTACACCAAGTGTTTGATGAAATGCCTTGAATAGAGATTTCTATGTGATAAAGATGATCTTATATGAATATGATGCTAAATGGTTAGAATTGGTAAAATGATTGTTGTTAACTCAATTATGTTAAGGAAAGAATGAAATGAAGACATGAGATAAAAGTATGTTGATTGTAAAAAATCGTAGGAGTGAAAGAGGAGGAAACGAGCTATTTCTGATCACAAACAAGGCAAGACAAAGGCAAGTTCTTATACTTACAAGTACTAGTAGTTTATAGCGTATGTTTATGTTAAATTTAAGTTTTACAACTCAAAATGTTCATAAGTCGTAGCTTTGATAATTTGTTAAACAAGTAGAAGTTTAATTATTGAGTTTGACTTGATGTGAACGGGTCAAACGAAATAAGTATGATGAAGACAAAAGAGAATGATTAAGTATTGAACCGTTATGAATGAGTTATACGGTCAAAGAATGACAATGTGAAAGAATGGTTAGAATGTTGAACCGTTTCAAATGGGTCAAACAAACTAGAATGTGATGTTTAAGAATGATCATATGTTGATTCGTCATGAACGGGTCAATTAATTAGAATGTTATATTAATGAATGGTTATGTACTTGACTCGTTGCGAACGGGTCAATGAATGGTAAACGTATGATGAATGCATATCATGTTTGTTGGAAGTTAGTAGGATGTAATTACATCTAATATAATATTGGTTATTGTTGTTGTGATATAGGTAAAGTCAATCTTTAATGGCATGCTACGCTCGGAAACACACTCCAAATCGCTCTCAACACGCTTCCGTACTTAACATTTGCAAACAGGTCAAAACATTTTAGTCGATACATAAAGAAAGTTTAGTTAAATTATCCGAAACTTGTGTTTTATAAATTTTGTAAATATTGGGTGTTTCATAACTAGACTAAATGGTTAATTTGTATGTAAAAGCAAGACGTTTTAGTATTGTATAAAAGTGTCAAATTAAGTCATAATTTTTGGTGCCTGAACACTTGGTTTTGACCGCATTAAAGAAGAATGAGTTAGAACGAGTTAAGTATATTGAAAGAAGAATGATAAAAGTAGGCATAAGAATGAAATTTTAAATTGGATGAACAAGAGATGATATTGATCTAGAATGTTTTTGTAGATGGCAGACGAGAATGTGGGATTCATATAAAGAAATTAACTCTATTGTATATGCAAGGTAAGCTTAAGTGTTCGAGGAAGATGATCAGAGGATGCGGCCTAGGATGAATACCAAGCATGTAATTAGACAGATGGACCCCAGATACACACTATTAGTATATGTGGGTACCAGTGTATTAAAAAGAAAACTCCTCAGGGAGGGTAACAGTTAAACGAAAGACAATGATACTGTCTTGGTAAGGTTTTAAAGATGTTGCACGGACTGAAGCCCACTTCTCCGGGCATAAGGTGATGATTACATGAAGACATGAAACTAGTATGTGGATTGCGCGCCTGGACAATACGCAAGAAGTATATAACATTTGTGAGACCATGATAATCATCATAAGTATGTCCGATAAAATCAGGAAGTAGGTTGACGTGTGGATAAAATGAGTTGTAAGACCCTTAAGAAAATAAGAGTATTCTATTAATGAAATATTTGAATCCGTAGGTAAGTACGGATCAGACATATAAGAAAGAAATGTACGAACGAAAAGTTTGAATCCATAGGTAAGTACGGATCAAACTTGTGAGAATGAAAAAGTTTGAAGCCGTAATTGATGTACGGATTAAACTTATAAGAATTGAACATAATAAGGAAATGCAAAATCCGTAAGCAAATACGGATCGAACATATAAGAGTAAAAGTAAGAATGAAAAGACTTGAATCCATAAATATCAGCGAACTAAACACGTAAGAACAAAAGGTCGAATCCATAAACAAGTGGGAACGGGTAAGAGTGAGGGAGGGATGTGTTTGTTCCTCTCACTAAGGTAGGTATAAATCTTGTAAGTAAGTGGTACCTGTCACACCCCGACCACGAGAAAACAACAAAATGTGGCGGAAACATCGGGGAGTGATGTAACAGAATCATTGTTTCAAAACACACGGAAATTTGAAGTTTCGTTTTATTAAACATTAAACATTTGCATCGTCTTGAAATCTAACATACAAATTAAACATAGTCTATCATTGTTATTAAGTCACTAAGGCCTCGTCCCGTCCTATGTGAGTATGCATCCTATCAATCAACATCATTCAACAATACCTGAAACATATGTGAAAACAAAGTCAGCAAAGAAATGCTGGCGAGTATATAGGTTTTATGAGAGTGTCGGATTCATGGCTAGTTTATATGTTGTAGTACCTCGTTAGACTCAAAGAGTCAAAATACTTACCTTGTTTTGAAAAGTGTATTACAACATAAATAACCAACTCAAATCAAATTGGTTATAGTTTGTTATTAAATCTCATAGCCATGATTCTTAACCCAAAACATTTAGTTAAATCAATTTGTAAAAATCTCGTAAAACTTGTTTACAAAACTCGTATGGTTTATATCATTTCAAAAACCTCGTTTGTGTGACATCGTCTTAAAATCTTTTACCCAAGTGAACTAAATAACGCCACGGTATGTAATATGATGAAGACACTTATATATAGGAAGTACCAGCGGCGTATCCACCATGCTTTCATCACATTACACCCGTCCCGTTATCTAAACACTAACCAAAAACCAATCGTTTATCCAATTCGTTTAATTCGTCAAAAATCATTTCAGTCGTTTAAATCATTCTCGTTTTAATTGTGAAAACTACTTTTGGTCGCCTCGCTAATAATATCCAAACCTTCGAGACCCGCCTATCGCCAATCTCGCATTAACTAACCACCAAAGGGTAAGTTAACAATCATCTAGCATTAACTAACCACCAAAGGGTAAGTTAACAATCATCAGATTCGGTCATTACCCACCTAACCCACACATAACCATGGGTGCAGTCTGATAACGGGATTTGTCAGATCCTATGGTACCAAAACCTAATACTGGTCGGAGGATTGGATAGGATGAGGTCTTGTAAACCAAATGAGTTATTGGAACTCATATGACATGGTTTAACAATGCCTACATACTAAATTTAAACCTAACCTAAGTGCTTTCGACCCGTTACGACCCGTTTAGGTAGCTTACGCTACTTTAACGCGTCGTTCGCGCAAACGCGCGTTCGAGACGTCTAACTAGTCCTATGACAAGTATTATATGCCTAAACATGTTTAAATATGTTGCATAATCAGTTAAGTGACAAAAGTTTAGGTTACATATGCTTAAAATCCAATTATGCATAAAAAGGGCATTTTGGTAATTTACCTAAGGCATATAAACTACCTATCATACAACTACTTAAACTAGGTGACCATAAGGTATAACCTCGGAAGGTTATTCCCTATACAACTATGGTCACTACACATGCTTGGTCGGATCCTAAAGATCGACCAAACGGGTCGAGTTTGAAAGTCTAAGCGGTGGTTTAGACGGCTTGACTTACGACTCTAAACAAGCACTAAACTAAAAGTGACGAGCTAAACATGTCGAAACATGTTTAGTTAAGTTAGAAAAAAAGGTTTGGATATCAAAACAAACGGTTTTGATATCCTAGAGTAGTTTGGTTATAAAATACGCGAGAAAACGCATTTTGGCCGAAACTACGATTCGTCACTGAGCCTAGATAACGTGGTAATCAGTAGGTATAGTCACTAGGGACTATAACCATCGTGATTATGCTCACGTTATGAAGTTCAAACGAACTTTGTGTTGACCATAAACTGGTCAAAGCAGAAAGTCAAACACAGTTTGACTTAAACGCTAAAACGAACGAAAAACGCGAAAGAATACTTACAGAAAGTCCCCGCAAGCTCTTGATCCGATTTACTCTCAGGTATGAAGCATAAACTTCAACTTAGAGAGCCAAAATCAGATTCAAGTGTGCTTTGGGAGTGAAATGGGTTTGGGTATTTATAGGAATTCAAGTACCGTTAAGATCGTTCGTCGAAAAATGTGCTTTGATCTAGACCTTACATGTGGGCACATGGTTTTCAAAACCATGGGAATACTTAAAACCATCAAATGGCATTGCAAAACAAGGATCAAAACCATCCATGTGTGGGACATTGTTTTGAAATACCATGGATGCCTAAAAAAAATGGACCAAGTTCAATGTATCTACAAGAATTTTCAAAAATGGTCCATGCACTTGTAAAACTTGATTTTTTGGAACTTTTAAACCCCTTTAACCTCATTTCAAAGCACTAAAATGATGTTAAAGTATAGGGAACTTAAAATATGCTCAAAGACATCACGGATGTCGGTTCGTTTGGCCGTACGGTTGCGTTATTCGGTTAATTACGACGGAAGTTGTAACGAACGCAAAAACGATCCAACTTACGCGACGAATGGAATTTTATCATGCCAATCACTAAAATAAAATGTTTTAATGATTTCATAATTTTTTTGGAAGTCCCGATATATACAAAACGTAAGATATGCGCGAAAATGCAAACTTATGCACTTTTTGACGCTTTTTTGTCCCTATTGATCAAATAAGTTTATTTTTGCGCATTAAACACCTCAAAGCCAATTTCTAAGCTATGTAAAGGTTATTTAGGGTATGTTTAACTTATGATCAAGTTTTGGAATGTTCGTTACTACACAAATCGGTATAGTTTCGCAGTTTGACATAAATAGTCCTTGCGATCGAACAAACTTGATTTCAACACACCAAACCATCCAGAACTTATTTCTAAGTTATGTGGAGGTTATTTAAGGTATGTTAAGCCTATGTCACTATTCCGGAGCGTTTGTTGTGCTAAACTGATTACGTTTACGCATCAGTTCGCGTATAACTTTCCAGAAAGCGATTTAGAGCTTGAAATCGAACGAGAATTGATATGTGCAAATGATACACATATTTATACAAATCCCAAGTAAGAAATACAATATTTCATTGATTTGGTATTTGTTTGATGGCCGTGGAGGCACAGACGTCACAGTCTCCCCTACTTCAGGAAATTTCGTCCCGAAATTTTAATTAGAGGAAACTTTGTGAGAACAATTGCGGATGTTTCGCCCTCACTTGGTCCTCACGTTCCCAAGTAAATTCTGGGCCACGCTTAGATTCCCTAGCGAATCTTGACCAAACGAATCTATTTGGGGATGATAAGCAATGCTTAGATTTAGTTGGGTTCCCATAGCAGATTGCATGGCCTTCCAAAAATGAGATGAAAATTGAGCATCACGATCAGGTATGATGTCCAAAGGAACACCATGTCGAGATACAATCTCATCAACATAAATCTTTGCAAGTTTATCAGCAGATAGATCTTCGCGAGTTGGAATAAAATGAGTTGTCTTCGTTAATCGATCGATAACAACCCATATAGCATTGTGACCTATATATGTACACGGTAATTTAGTGATGAGATCCATAGCAATGTTCTCCCACTTCCAAACCGGTATCTCTGGTTGTACAAACAAACCAGAAGGTCGTTGATGTTCAGCCTTGACTTTTGAGATAAGTTAGGCATTTCGAAACATGAAGTCGAAAAGATAAGACAGCACTGGTTAGGGTTCTGAACTTCTAGTAACTTTAATAACATTATGCTTACAATATAAGAGGGACACTTATATACAAGTATATGAAGTGTCATTGGTGCGTCCACCGTACCACCATTACATTGTTCACGTTCCGTTATTGTTGCCACTATCGGTTCTTACACATGATAAATCTTACTGTGGTTTCTGTGCACTGAATTTCATAATTATGTATGCATCCATAATTACGCAATTTCTTGCATAGTCCACACAGTGCACTTTATAATGTGTAGGAAAAGACCCAATAAGCAAACCTGTGATGAGTGTAACTAGACCACCATAGAGTCCTTTAGATCAATAAATGATCTTTTAAAACAGACCACCAAGGAGTCTTTCCAACTATATCATCACATGTCATTCCTAACCAGATTTGAATCAATCTTTTTACTAGACCATCCAAAGGGTCTTTTTCAAATTATGGAATGGTACTATAAAATCCAAGGGTCTTAACTACCACGTAGAAGCCCATCAAGGATTTAAGGTAGTACCTTTGGATATCCTACTATGAATCCCTCATATGAAGATATGGAAGGTTCTACGAGGATTTGGATGACGAATAACTCGGATTACACAAAAACATAAAAGAAACACATAATCACATAATCGTTTAACCTTACCTTTAATTTGTTATCTTTGGACACGGGTATTTAAAGCATACCAGGAATCCAATCAGTGGATTTCATTTAGCACTTTAAACATCTTCAAAAATCTAACTATGAACATAGAGAGATCTTAATAAGAATTTCGGCTTGTCCTTATTGAATTGTAATGTACGTATTAAGGCGTACAAAGAATCCAATCAAGGGTTCCGATTTGAGCGATAATCATCCACGTGGATCTAATTGTGAAGATAATAAGATCCTATATGGATTTCAAAATTTGAATAGCAGGGGATGCTTCGAAACCTTGCATTAGACGTGCTTAAGTCGACACACGAGGTAGAATCCTCGTGAAGTTGAGGTGCTAGCTATGCCAAGGCGACATATGAAGCAGAATTTGGAGGTTGGGTATAAGATCGAAAAATACTCTTAGTTACCTAACCAAGGATTTAAAGTGATTACTCAAGATGTCACTTATATTTGGTACTTCGTTTTCTTGAAACGAGTACTTAAAATTTTTCGAGGAAATCATGAGCGATCACATGGATGGAACAACTTGCAAGAGTAGTTTGTAAAGAACATAGTTCCTTGGTGTAGGTATTATAGGGGTATGCCATACACACATGTAACTACACTTGTACATCAGAATTGTAAATAACGATTTATTTATAAACCAAACAGGTTGTTTCAGAGTTCAACAAAAGAAACAAAAGCATAAGTTTCCAATTATTTCAAGCAGCAGCTTCTTCTAATCAGCCCAATGCTCATCCGTGGGTCAGATTTGCATTGACAAACTTTGGGTATTCGTCCCTGAAATGACTTGTCTCGTCATAGAAGTAGCAAGTTCCAAGAGGAAAACGAGCTTGTGCTGGATTTGCTTGAAGTTGAACAGGGTTCTGAATAGTTTGGTTTAACCTAGCGACTGAACGACAGTCTCTTGCCAAATGACCTACAAGTCCACACTTGAAGCATATTTGGCATTTGACACTAGCATGGTGATGGAGGTTACACTGATGGCACAAAGGGGTTGTTCCTTCGTATGGTGCTCGAGCAACAGTAGGACCTGCAACAGCTTTGTTTTGGATGATAAAGCGGCACATGTTAACCAAATGTCCCCATCGCCCGCAGTGAGTACATTTGAAACAAGGTGCTTGATTCGAATGATGGCCATTGCATCGATTGCAGAAAGGAGCAGTTCCCAAGTACTGCTTCTTGGCTGGTGGTGTTGCCACCTGACCAGGTCCTGCTTGATTTGGTGCAACGGCTGGAGGATTCTTTGAGGTCTTACGCTTCTTTGACCTTTTCGAAGGCTTGGCTTCTGCTTCCTTTGTTGCTTCTCGGGTGGTTTCATCCTGGAGACGGGACATGGCAACAACTAATTCAGCAGTCTTCAGGATTACTTCGCCTATTCGTTGGGCAACTTTAGTAGCCTGTTCGGACATCTGAGCGTCGTTGCGATGAAGTGACATTCTAGAGAAAAGGAAGACATAGGAAGAAATGAATGAAATGATATCGGGTAATCAAAACAGAATGACAACGCATAAAAATTGCGATCACTTGTTTGTTGCCTAAGGCAAACAAGTGAAACTGTGACTAATCAAAGTAAATGGGTCATATTAATGTATCACCGAAGACATGCTCGCCTATAAGTGAACACTCACCCCAAGAGTTCCCAGGTAAGAGTGACTGGTCCGATACTGCGGATTTGTACGAACACTCTAGCCTTAGACAGAAAACTCAGGGTACAGGCATTCACTCTTCCAGTTTGCACGTGTTCACATTATTTAGACCCAAACTTTGACGAGATTTTGAAAACTCAGAAGGCATAAGGCCAAAGATGAATCAAATTAGAAGGGTTCAAAACCATATAACAGAGGGTTCAAAACCTAGTAATCAATCATCCTAGAACAGATGATTAATTTTCAAAGCGGATTTGAAATTTATGTTCTCGTTATGTTATCACCTAAGGATAAGTGACGGTATTGTTTTAAGATCTAAACACAAGAATCTTGTGTTAGGGTCCTAGGAAGGTTATAGACTAGGTCAAAGCATTACTAATAACCTAATTCCCTATAACCATGAGCTCTGATACCAACTTTTCTGTCACACCCCGACCACGATAAAACAACAAAATGTGGCGGAAACATCGGGGAGTGATGTAACAGAATCATTGTTTCAAAACACACGGAAATTTGAAGTTTCGTTTTATTAAACATTAAACATTTGCATCGTCTTAAAATCTAACAAACAAGTTAAACATAGTCTATCATTGTTATTAAGTCACTAAGGCCTTGTCCCGTCCTATGTGAGTATGCATCCTATCAATCAACATCATTCAACAATACCTGAAACATATGTGAAAACAAAGTCAGCAAAGAAATGCTGGCGAGTATATAGGTTTTATGAGAGTGTCGGATTCATGGCTAGTTTATATGTTGTAGTACCTCGTTAGACTCAAAGAGTCAAAATACTTACCTTGTTTTGAAAAGTGTATTACAACATAAATAACCAACTCAAATCAAATTGGTTATAGTTTGTTATTAAATCTCATAGCCATGATTCTTAACCCGAAACATTTAGTTAAATCAATTTGTAAAAATCTCGTAAAACTTGTTTACAAAACTCGTATGGTTTATATCATTCCAAAAACCTCGTTTGTGTGACATCGTCTTAAAATCTTTTACCCAAGTGAACTAAATAACGCCACGGTATGTAATATGATGAAGACACTTATATATAGGAAGTACCAGCGGCGTATCCACCATGCTTTCATCACATTACACCCGTCCCGTTATCTAAACACTAACCAAAAACCAATCGTTTATCCAATTCGTTTAATTCGTCAAAAATCGGTTCAGTCGTTTAAATCATTCTCGTTTTAATTGTGAAAACTACTTTTGGTCTCCTCGTTAATAATATCCAAACCTTCGTGACTCGCCTATCGCCAATCTCGCATTAACTAACCACCAAAGGGTAAGTTAACAATCATCTCGCATTAACTAACCACCAAAGGGTAAGTTAACAATCATCAGATTCGGTCATTACCCACCTAACCCACACATAACCATGGGTGCAGTCTGATAACGGGATTTGTCAGATCCTATGGTACCATAACCTAATACTGGTTGGTTTGGCCAAAATTAATGGATATTATTCGTCATGTAATTACAACCAACAAGCTTGTTCATATTATCAAAATCGTTATTAGTTTTAATATAAACCATCTTAATCGTTTTTGAAAAGCATCGTGTAAACGTTGAAATCAATTAACACATATGGATCACCCCAAAACAATCGAAAACAGTAAAATAGGGGAACTATGTACTCGCCTGAGAATGCTTAGCGGTCTTTGAACAACAACCAAGCAAAGCTAGAGGGAGCAAAGAATCAATCGACAACCTAATAACTATATAAATAAACCGGACCTAAGTCAATCGACAACCTAATAACTATATAAATAAACTGGATAGGATGAGGTCTTGTAAACCAAATGAGTTATTGGAACTCATATGACATGGTTTAACAATGCCTACATACTAAATTGAAACCTAACCTAAGTGCTTTCGACCCGTTACGACCCGTTTAGGTAGCTTACGCTACTTTAACGCGTCGTTCGCGCAAACGCGCGTTCGAGATGTCTAACTAGTCCTATGACAAGTATTATATGCCTAAACATGTTTAAATATGTTGCATAATCAGTTAAGTGACAAAAGTTTAGGTTACATATGCTTAAAATCCAATTATGCATAAAAAGGGCATTTTGGTAATTTACCTAAGGCATATAAACTACCTATCATACAACTACTTAAACTTGGTGACCATAAGGTATAACCTCGGAAGGTTATTCCCTATACAACTATGGTCACTACACATGCTTGGTCGGATCCTAAAGATCGACCAAACGGGTCGAGTTCGAAAGTCTAAGCGGTGGTTTAGACCGCTTGACTTACGACTCTAAACAAGCACTAAACTAAAAGTGACGAGCTAAACATGTCGAAACATGTTTAGTTAAGTTAGAAAACAGGTTTGGATATCAAAACAAACGGTTTTGATATCCTAGAGTAGTTTGGTTACAAAATACGCGAGAAAACGCATTTTGGCCGAAACTACGATTCGTCACTGAGCCTAGATAACGTGGTAATCAGTAGGTATAGTCACTAGGGACTATAACCATCGTGATTATGCTCACGTTATGAAGTTCAAACGAACTTCGTGTTGACCATAAACTGGTCAAAGCAGAAAGTCAAACACAGTTTGACTTAAACGCTAAAACGAACGAAAAAACGCGAAAGAATACTTACAGAAGGTCCCCGCAAGCTCTTGATCCGATTTACTCTCAGGTATGAAGCATAAACTTCAACTTAGAGAGCCAAAATCAGATTCAAGTGTGCTTTGGGAGTGAAATGGGTTTGGGTATTTATAGGAATTCAAGTACCGTTAAGATCGTTCGTCGAAAAATGTGCTTTGATCTAGATCTTACATGTGGGCACATGGTTTTCAAAACCATGGAATACTTAAAACCATCAAATGGTATTGCAAAACAAGGATCAAAACCATCCATGTGTGGGACATTGTTTTGAAATACCATGGATGCCTAAAAAAAATGGACCAAGTTCAATGTATCTACAAGAATTTTCAAAAATGGTCCACGCACTTGTAAAACTTGATTTTTTGGCACTTTTAAACCCCTTTAACCTCATTTCAAGGCTCTAAAATGATGTTAAAGTATAGGGAACTTAAAATATGCTCAAAGACATCACGGATGTCGGTTCGTTTGGCCGTACGGTTGCGTTATTCGGTTAATTACGACGGAAGTTGTAACGAACGCAAAAACGATCCAACTTACGCGAAGAATGGAATTTTATCATGCCAATCACTAAAATAAAATGTTTTAATGATTTCATAATTTTTTTGGAAGTCCCGATATATTCAAAACGTAAGATATGCGCGAAAATGCAAACTTATGCACTTTTTGACGCTTTTTTGTCCCTATTGATCAAATAAGTTTATTTTTGCGCACTAAACACCTCAAAGCCAATTTCTAAGCTATGTAAAGGTTATTTAGGGTATGTTTAACTTATGATCAAGTTTTGGAATGTTCGTTACTACACAAATCGGTATAGTTTCGCAGTTTGACACAAATAGTCCTTGCGATCGAACAAACTTGATTTCAATACACCAAACCATCCAGAACTTATTTCTAAGTTATGTGGAGGTTATTTAAGGTATGTTAAGCCTATGTCACTATTCCGGAGTGTTTGTTGTGCTAAACTGATTACGTTTACGCATCAGTTCGCGTATAACTTTCCAGAAAGCGATTTAGAGCTTGAAATCAAACGAGAATTGATATGTGCAAATGATACACATATTTATACAAATCCCAAGTAAGAAATACAATATTTCATTGATTTGGTATTTTTTTGATGGCCGTGGAGGCACAGACGTCACAGTACCGGTAACCTTATCGAGTCAGGTAGGTCACCTGACTAACATGATGCATGTATACATATGATGCACTTACGAACAAGCAAAGGATACATTGTTTTTAAAAAGAATAAAATTAACCTATCTAAAAATGTATTAACGGTTTTACCTTGTTTGAGTCAAA
This sequence comes from Helianthus annuus, assembly GCF_002127325.2. NCBI lineage: Eukaryota > Viridiplantae > Streptophyta > Magnoliopsida > Asterales > Asteraceae > Helianthus > Helianthus annuus. The sequence continues at coordinate 20,657,673 of NC_035447.2, read as the reverse complement.
CGGGTTATATAGGTAAGTGTAAGACCAATGACAATATGATGGCAAGGGAGATGAACCTAATTGTCACATAAACAAAATTTCGTAAGAAATATATTAGAAGTCAACTTTTGTGAGTTGGGGTGAATGACGGGCCACGACTCGGAGAATGGCATAAGTATGGATGAGAAAGAACAGTTGTCCGCGAATTGCTAAAATGGTTAAATGATGTTTTGTTAGTATGTTTGAATTGAAAGTAAATACAACACATGATCCTATATATGTTTTTTTTTTAAATTATACAATAAGTAATAAGTGGCATATTGACCTTGAAAAGTCAAACTGCAGAAATTTGGCATATAATTGATGAACTGCAAGAGTAGTACGTAAGAAACAAAGTATGTAATGTAGTATACCAAATAAGTGAGAAATTTGTGAACGAAATATAGGTAAGTTGACACTGGATACAATAAATATGTGACTGAGAATAGTATGCTAAAGAATGGTTATGTATTGACCTATCACGAACGGGTCAAACGAATGAAAATGATATATTAAGGAACGGTCATGTATTGACCCATTATGAACGGGTCAAATGAACTAATGTTTTAAAAGAATCCAGAAAAGGCTAGTATGTAAACAAGATGATTTGATAAATGCCATGTTTGAAGGAAACTGAATGAAATGTGCTAACCCTTAATTTGTAGATGGGAATGGTCGAAATCTTGGCGTAATAAAACTAGTAGAGTTGGTGAAAATATGCACACGAGCGAAAGTTCATCACATAGATGGACGAGGTCAATCTAGTTTTTGCACGCACTCATGAAGGGACGGGCTGAATTGGGACACGGACCGTTGTTATGTAAATAATAAGGTTAGTAAGGTATTTGCCTTGTGAATGTTAAATAGAAAGTTATAGACGAAATAATGTTTCCATACGAACAAATGGTAACACAAGTATGACATGGTTTGGAAGGTTTGACTTTTAGAAGTCAAGAAAAGAACGAAATTTTTAGTTCAAACTCAATGTCATTAATCAAGGCGTAGGCGTGTATAGTAAGTAATGTAAAAAAAAGAAATGAACGGAAAATCATGGTGACCTGAATGAAACAGCACGGAGTTTAATTTAGGAATGTACTTAGTACCATGTAACGGTAACAAACTTAAAACAATGTTAAACTCTCAAGGCAAGTACGGATAACTAAGAAGGAAATAATAGTTGGGCTGTGAAAACTATACCTATGATGAAATGTCTAAGTAAAGTTAGGATGTGAGATTGTATGAAAGACTTGACATATATGAATGAAATATGATAATGATGTAAATAGTAGTAAACTAACTTGAGAAATGTGCTATAGATAGAACTCGTACAGAAATTCAGGTTGAATGTAGTTTTTGGAAAAGATTATGCATTAGTGGCTTGTATCTCATACCCCCAAAATACCACATGCGGATTTCACCACGAGGCGTGTGACGTACCAGGATCTAGCCACTAATCATATCGAACTAATAGTAATTAACAATAAACTCAAACATTATGTTCAACATGAATAATGCATTTCAATAACAATCGTTTCAACAAACAATGTATTCAGCGGAAGCAATGTAATCGTTTAAACATAATTAAAATCCAAATCATTTTAGAATGCGAAGTGTTTAGTGTTTCCTCAAGTGATACGCGCCTTCCACTCTCCAGATAGCAAGTTCCAAAGCATGATGCAACTAACAACCTGCAAGCATGCAGAAAAGTGTGTCAAAATAAAGTTGGCAAGTTCACAGTTTTGTTTAACGTAAATCGTGTAAGTGTTTAGTTTAAATACATGTTACGAATAATAAACTCGGTACCGATTGACTGTTTTGTTTTTGGTACCCTTATCAATGTCTATCATCATTGATCAACATGTTTAAGGTCATTAGTTCACATCCGGCTCGCAGCACGGTGTGAGGTTTGTCAGGCTTAATAACTCTATCAACTAATACCCCGTTGCCTGCCAGGCAACTAGCTCGGTATGTAAGTAGGGACTTTCGTGATAGAGTTTGAGTTTATTAACCAACATCGAATTTAAACTACAACATATGGAAAAAGTATTCCTCCTAGTAATAATAGTTTAAAAAGTATTCCCCCCAGGAATAGTAGTTTGTTTGTTTGCTCCCTCGGGACGCATGCTTGTAATAGAGTAGTGAATTCACCTAAATTTGCTCGGTTGGTGTTTACGTACTTTTAGCGTTAAATAAATGTTATGTCCGTTACACGTGACCTATTGTACAATGAGTGTAAGGACATATGCGAATAAGATTATGCAATACCCTAATGTGTCCAAACAATAGTGTTTAGGTTTACAACTTTACAAGTTAACATACAGTACAGTAACACATAATAGGTACTCTAGTTGGTGACATAATTATATATAAAAATTTTTACAAATAGAAAACGCATATTAATTCTATAATCTTTGTCATGACATGTTGATATTCAAATTTCTATACAATGGGTCTCATAGAAACGTTGAAATATATAATCCACTTATAAATACCCGGACATAATATTCCTTATTCAACCCTAAATACATCATCAAATCCTGACCCGTTATTAAAGTAAACTTGGAAGTTGCTTTTTCTTTTGTTTTAAATAACATCCTCAGCCACTTTGATCCTCTATTTAAATAAATAATATATACACAACCGGCCATTTCCTCACTATATTAAAATCGGCCCACCAATTAGCCCACATGAATCCTCGGCCCACATGCAAGTTTGATTGAGTTCGGAACAATGCAAATGCAGAATATGTTCAGTAAATTAATCCGGAGGTAACTATATAACATCAAGTCTGAACATGCATTAATTTCTCAGCACACTAAATTCTATAAACTCTAAAGTATACAATAATTCGAATCATGTGCAATATTTGTGTATATATATATGAGTATAAAGTGTGCTCCCATGGAAAATAAACAACCATCTAACGGCCTGCGAGATGATTCAGCAAACACAGAAGGGCCCTGAGATGATCCAGAACCAGCACCCGACATGTTAGCGTAGCTAGAATCTTCGGATGCTACATGTGAACATTATGCCATATGTTTGAATTATGCCATATCTGGGGAAGAAAAAAAAATAAAACGAGTGTAACATGTATATAGAAAAACAAACCTTGATCATTATCCATAACCTCGACAGTAGGGAAAACGCTGCTAGTGAACTTGTTGGACATCAGAAAATCCGGTGATCTAAGCGGGACTTCAGATGATCCAGCACCATCAACAGGTATGTTAGTGTATCCAGAAGCTTCGAATGGTACATGTGAACATTGCCATGCAGTATATTTGGATTATTCCATTGAAAATGTCAAATACAAAGAAAACATATATTCGAGGGAGTTAAGTTAGATAGAGAGACAAACCTTGAGCATTTAATTCCTCGTCAGTATGGAAGTAACTGGTAATGAACCTGTTGGGGAGCACATGAATCGATGACATTAACTCGGAGGTTGGTGGATTTGTCTCCATGGACATTAATGGAGAAAGGATGATATGCAGGAGAAGATGTTAAAGGAGATATGAGGGATATTAATGGAGAAGAGATCTATAAATTTTGGCTTTTAAAAATGAAATAATCGAAAATAAATGGGGGGTTTGGTGATTTGTACAATGAGGTGATGGGCATTAATGATAATGTTAAATCAAATGGGGAAGAGATCTTGGGTTGGGTGGATAGATGTATAATTACTGATATACCCTTAGAGGCAAAAATGTTAATCAGTTGACTATGGATACATGGATAAATGTAGGCCACATGTTGAGTTTGCAAAGTTTTTTTAAAAATCTAAGGTTTCCTATGGAGCATTGCCCTATATATATATATAGTTGGCCCATTCAGTTAATACATATCCTGACAAACATTTCATGTGCACTTTAAATTCGGACCTCCCCCTTGCATACTGTACCTTCAGGATTTATAGTGCTAAGTATATTATGTATTGACCATGCACAATCGTTTGGAGGACAATGTGCAATCATTCACAAAACACAATCATTCAAGCATAAACAAGTAAACACAAGGCCATTGTTTGGAGGACAAGAGTTTGCATGAAATCAAATGAACAAGAACAACAACGTATAATCATAAACACTTACCTATGATTCAATGTAAAGATTGTTCTTGAAAGGTTGAAAGATCAAATATTGGAGAACTTGATGTAGCCAAATGATTAGAAGAATGATTGGAGATGATGATTAGAGAAATGATAAAACTGCCGTATGATTGATTTGAGTGAAGGGTTTAGGGATATTAAAGTTTCTAATTTATCCACAATGCACCCCTAACTATGCAGCTTCCACATAAAGCACATAATAACATGTAATTTACATTTAAAGCATGTAGTTCATGTATTTGTCATGCAACACATAAGTTTCGTATAAACCATCCGTTTATAATTATTATTCGCATTAGTCACCAACGTTCGAGAGTTATCAGGTGTGTGCTCCGGTAATTCCCCGAATTACCAAAATAGACACATTTAACTAACCCTAGTTAAATGCAGTGCTATGAATTGTAACACCCGTCTCATTTATTTAAGATTTTAAACTTAAATAAGCAATTTTAAAACCAAAATGCATCATTTAGAAACTTAGTTATAAAAACTAAGATTTACATAGTGTTCTAGTTTAACAAGCTAATTAGTTTAAGTATTCAGAACATTCAGTTAGTGTTTACAAAATGAACATTTTGTAAAACATTATTAAATTAGTGCGGAAGCTTCAAAAGTTCGTGTTCGGTTCTTGATTTCTTGCTTGATCGGCATCCGGAATGAGACGAATATCACCTAAGGTCAAAACCACATCAATTGTTAGTTTTGACAACATTATATAATGTATAAATAAGTTCTGGTATCATACAAATAACAAAAAAAAAATTCTAATATTTGGTCTGTCGCGCTACGCGACAGACTCCGTTTAATCCTTCACGTGCCGCGAGTGGCCTCGCGTGTCGCGCCCGCAACTTAACACCCCGGCGCGTGTCGCGGGGAAACATGTTTTCCAGCAGGCCCGTTTCCTGGACTTGCATATCTGCCCAACACCAAAATTCTTAAAAATTTTAACTTTAAAAGCTCGTAACTTTTTACCTACATGTCCGTTTTGCATGATTCTTTTTCCTATGCGCCCGTAATTAAATTACGGATCCGTTTTTCATTTTTGTTCGCATCAAATTCCGGTTTATAAGAAAATAGCTAATAATTCCCCCTTTTTTTACAATTATTCGACCCGTTTCATCTATCAACATAATACATGTTTATTAACAATGATTGTATCTAGTCCTCTTTACCCATTCCCGGACTTGTCAAATATTAACGTTTTCGCTCCCATCACATGGTTTACGCATGCGATATGATTGTGATTATTGTCTGCAATTTTAAGCATGCACAATTTACTAAAACTAACGAATCCATATTTCTAAGTTTTTGACCCAATCCAAGGGTTTACTAAATCAATTTTAGCGTATCCAAAACTTGGCTTACGCATCAATACTTCGTTTTATATAGTGACGTTCAGGTCACTTAAAACCATCAATTTGTTAGTTTATTCTATTTTGACCCGTTTCGTTGTCGAGTGAGTTACATCACTTCATTGACATTCCAAACACGACTATTTTCACTATATCATCATCCAACATATCTAATTACTATTTTGACCCGTTTGGTTATCGAGTGAGTTACATCACTTCATTGACATTCGAAACACGACTATTTTAACAATATCATCAACACACATATCTAATTAACTATTTTGACCCGTTTGGTTGATGAGTGAGTTACATTACTTCATTGACATTCCAAACACGACTATTTTAACAATATTATCAACAAACATATCTAATTATCTATTTTGACCCGTTTGGTTGTCGAGCGAGTTACATCACTAAATTGACATTCCAAACACGATTATTTTAACAATATCATCAACACACATATCTAATTAACTATTTTGACCCGTTTGGTTGACGAGTGAGTTACATCACTTCATTGACATTCCAAACATGACTATTCTAACAATATTCTAATTAAATCATCAAATACTAACCTTATGTACATAATGTATGGAAACTACTAGTCGCGTACCTTCAAAGCATTTTCCTTCAAGCGTGCCTCCACCCCGGCTTGTACGTTCGAAGATTTAATCACCTTGCCTATAGAGTTCAACCAATGACGTGTTTAGAACTCTTATCACATCATATTACGCATAATTCACCATATAATTCGATTACGCATTTTACTCAAATTTTCACCAAGTTTGCTTTTGTTTAGGCATTTTAACAAACACCTTGTGGGCATAATTTTATTAAATCTATAATCAAGTTCATGACTAGGTACTTAGCCAAGATTGAACATCATTCACAAGTCCATATGTCTAGCATGCATAACAACACCTAGACTTACTTAATGGAAATCAAATAACACCAAATTGATTATCATAATTTAGTGTTCTTCATCATCCTACAAAACCCATTTAGCACCTAAGTGGGTATTCATCAATTTCATAATCATCAATACTAATTCATCAAACTTTTGACTAGGGTTTGCTCCTAGACATGGATTCATCATAATTTCATTCAAACATCTATCATTCAAGCTCAATTTTTCGAATTCAAGTGTTCATCAAGCATTTAGGATATAACCAAAATATGAATTTCGACATACCTTGTGATCCCTTCTCTCGGGTGATCACTAGACTGAGCTTGGTTTTTGATTTGGGTTTGATTGCCCCTTCGATTCGGTTGATTTGTGAGAGTTAGGGTTAAATTTTGAGAGCCCTTTTTGCTCTGTGGAAAATCACGACCAGAACACACACAAGTGTGTGTGTTGTGGTGTTTTGTTTAATAAATTAAATCCATTTTAGTTTTTGTCAACTTTGGTCCCTCCACTTATCCAAGTTTTATAAAGGGTTTCTTAACCAAGTTTCCTTATTATTCACTAAATATATTTTTTAACTTGGTTAATAATCCTAGTCACATTATTCTTTAGTTATGACCAACATATATTCCATGTCGCACCCCCAAAATACCACATGCGGAAACCCCCGCAAGGCGTGTGACGTACCAGGATCCAAGCCACCAATCACATTGAACTCATAGCTATATTTAAATAAATCTTTCATTCATTAACATAAGTGTTACAAACGTCACATGTCATTCATTGTATACAGCGGAAGCATAATTCGTTGGTTAAGTGTTTTATAAAACATGTGTACATAAACCGTTAAGCTTGTATTGAGATTCCATGTATCTCGACCCATGACTACTCCAGCCTCCCAGACAGCAAGTTTTAAATGATATAAGCTTATAGACCTGCAAGCATGCAGACAAGTGTGTCAGACGACGCTGGTGAGTTCAAAGTTTTGTTAATGCATTAGTTACCAGATGTGTGTTTAAAATAGTTCCATGTTTTGTTTTGATGTTGTTATTTACTCGATTACCGTATGTGGCTACAAGATGTGTTTGCCCAAACCCCAATGCCTCTATCAAAGCATTGGTCAAGTGGTCAAGGTAAATAGTTCACGCCCGTCCATTCCGGCCCAATGTGAGGGTGCCAAACCTAATAGCGCTATCAACTAAATACCTCATTGCCTTACCGGCAACAATCGGTAGATGTAAGGGGTCTTATATGATAGAAACTAAGTAATAACCAACATCCCATTAACCTGCATTCCTCCCTGGAATGTTACCCGATATCCCTTCCCGGGATGCATGCTTGGAAAAGAGCAGTGAACTCACCTTAGGTTTGCTCGGTATTTAACAAGTACTTTACCCGTTCCAGTTAATCGACCAACCCTACCGAGGTTATCAATGGAATCAGTTTCGTGTACACATAAATCACGTACTCGTTGAACATATTACACTGGTAGCATACCAAGAATACACACAGCACTAATCATAACAGTTAATTATGTACATAACAGTTCGTTGCTATTACATAGCAGATATTCAAGTTATACACAAGTTCACGTCACCAATTCATATTTCAAATAACCTTTAAACTGTTCATTCGTCAGTTACGAAGTGTGCCATTCAATCAAGTTAATGACTCACTCAAAAGTGTGCGATTTCAGAGACTAGTATGTTGTTCGAATTAATGTGTGGCCCATCACTTCAGTGTGCATGTTCCTTAACGTTAAATTGTTTGGTCACTATGTACTACCTTATTCCACACACAAGGTTACTCATCATCATTCCAACTATCTACTGTTACATCAATTAACTCATGCGACGAAACTTCATAGACGAAACCCCCATGTTCGTCGACACAAGCCCTGACGAAACCCCCATGTTTCATCGACATGGGATGTGGCGAAACTCCCATGTTTCGCGGTGTTTAACAGTTACAGATCCAATGATTACAACTCGAGATGCATAAGAACCCTAATCACCATCAACAGTTTCACCAAAATCCTAGATCGATCATTCAGTTATCAATATCAAGAAAATACAACAAGTGCATTTAACAATTCAAACATGCATATCACCAACCAATATATCATTCAGACTTACACGCAACACTAGATCATCACAAACATGTCAATCCATATGCACGTTCACATTCATGATCTATTTAGCTTGTACATGAAATCATGAATAACTATCAAGCCCTATCATGCATTCATCAGATTCACACTATTATTAATAATTCCTAATCCCTACGACATCACACAAGTTTATCGACTCTTGATTACTAGTTTATCCGATTTACTAACACCCATTATTAGTTTCAGCACATGCCCATCTAATCGACAGATCTTACATTCAATCTAAATAGAACCAAATCAATAATCAAACATAAAGAGCACAGTTTATCATGCACAATCACAATTAACACATATATTCATGCCAAAAATCAAACAAGGTAGATATACTAACCAGATTATTAGATGCAGATTATGAGATGCAGGAAAGGTGCTAGAATCTAAGAGGAAGCCTCGAGAGGGAAGAGTCTGCCGTCGAAGGTTAGGGTTTGCTAAGAAGATGTGCCGTATGATTATATAGTTAACATATCGTTGGGCCTCAACAACCTGGGCCGAAGCCCTTCACGGCGAAAGGTTATCTCCGACGAAACTCGGGTTTCGTCGAGTAGGGTGATGACGAAACTCATGTTTCGTTGGTTGTGGTGTTTCGTCGAGCTAGTAGGTGCATGCATTAAGTTCATAGACTCAGAACAGTTACTTCATAACTTAACCAAACAATAACACAACGGCATAGTGTATTAACCATATAACAAACGTGCACAATAATCATACAAACAAGTAACGTGTCAAGTAGGGACCTTGAAAACTCGGGTTGTCACATCATCCCCAACTTGAAAGAAATTTCGTCCCGAAATTTGGTGTTAAATCAGGATGACTGTGGATTTTCTCGGGTACCACATCATCCCGAACTTGAAAGGGAATTTCGTCCAGAAATTTGCTAACGATCACACAAGTTAGTTCCACCACATGGACAACTGAGGATATTAAAACCTTAACAGATCTTTATGTTCCCACGCGAACTCCCATTCACGTTTCGAGTTTCAACGAACTCTCACGATTGTCATATGACCTATGCAAAGGAACCTTGACTTCTTGGTCCATGCTTCCGATAGATCCCCTGATAAATACAACTGGTCAGATAACCTTAGACTCTGGTAAAGATATTACAAGTTTTTCATCGCACAACCATTGCCTTAGATTTGAGGTATAAATACCATCGCGAACGTTATCCAATTCGTCAGTTAACTCGAGTTTGTGAGCCATGTCACCGATTCGTTCTAGAGATCCAGATATCCCAACACATCGTAAACTATGCTTGCCACGTTGTCTATAGCGTACCGCACCCTCCCAGGGTGAGACTTTCGATTATGACACGTTCGCCTACAGCGAACTCCCAGTGTTTCCTACGCTTATCAGCTTTCCTGATCGGCATGCATTGCCGTCAAATAATTCCCGTTCTAAGCAATCTTCAAGAGTTTCGAGTACTAGTCCTGGATCTGTGATTAAGTTGTCACCCATCTTAAACCAACAGGGAGATTAGGGTTAAAATCCATGCACGCCCTAGGCAGAGTTGTATGCATACTAAAACAGCAACGACTGCAGTGGAGCTCAACCAAAGATAAGTGTCCTACCAAAGGTTTACTAAAGTCATTCACGCACATGCTCGCGGCATGTCTTTATGCATCAGGATGGTCCATTACTCCGTCCGGTTGTCCTTTAGTGATAAGTAATGCTCATGTCTAGACGTGAGCCAAGGATGTGGTGTATTGCCTGACATGAATCATATATAGTTTGAAATCGGAGGTAACAGGAGTTGGCACCTCGTGCCTAAAAGTCGTCTCTCTCAGAGGTTCATTCACAGCTGTGAAGACTCATCAGTTTCCTTGATTGCAAGAAAGTGTGCTAGTAATGTGAGACAATCAACGATTACCCAGGTGATATCATTTCTGGTTCGAGTTCTAGGTTGCCCAGTGACAAAATCCATGGCAGTCTGTTCTCATTTTGATATGGGTGTTTCTAGTTGCTAATACTTCACTTTGACTTTCCCACAAGTCAACCAGCATTCACTTACGTAGCTAGGTGGGCCTTTATGCCCAGCTACCTGTAACACCTCGAATTTTTGGGTCCAATGATGTGTTAACACGTGTCATTTGTTTACACGTGGCATCTATAATAAATAAAGGACTAATTTTGACAAACCTTGAAAGTATATAAATTCGAGGGTTATAAATGTCAACAAGGGTAAATATACTGTATAGTATCCCTAAATAATGCTTAAACCTTCAAACGAATAAATTATAGATCGTACAAAAACAAAACGCGGAAGAAAGTGAGAGATTACAAACTACAGGGGTTAACTGTGTCAACATGTTTAATAATACCTCTGAGTGACCCTTTAACGTTCCAAAGACTTTGTAACGGTATTATACCCTCACTAAAATAATATATATGAATTTCGCGAAGTTTCGATACGAAACGAGAAAGTTACGATCGAATTCGTAGAAGAAGGGTTAAAAGCGTCAACAGTGAAAGTTAAGGCTTTCCAATATAATTAATAAATAAACCGGGGACTTAATAATGCGGGTAAATAACACGAGGCCCCTATCGGTAAATAACGAGGGCCAAACCGCAAAGTTACCCCTTCAAAACCGAAAGGTCAGGTAAATCATTACGAAAGATTTCGTTATTAATTACCGGATTCTGATAATCATGACAAAAGATTTTAAAAATCTGAAAAACAGACTTCTCGCGACCCGCGTGAAGGTTAGGCTTAAGTGTAAGCGGGCCGCGAGCCTCCTAAATAACACGCCTAATATTTAAACTTTAGGCGACCCGCGTTAAAGTGCATGGGAACTCCCATGCGGGTCGCGTAAAGTGCCCAGATGCAGAATTGTTGTAACTACTTGGCTTTTGGAGCTTTTGAACGATCATGAGCCAATAAATGAGGCATGGGCACCCTACATTTGACCCATACACCTTAGGGGACATATGCCCATCATCCATGATCAGTATAGGCTGAGTTGTGATGATCTTGGACCTTAACATTGGCTATAAATAGCAAGGTTGTGAACATAAGTTCATCACACTCAAAACTCACCCATCTGATCATTCCAAGAGCTCTAAAGCATTCCTCTGTGTTCTTAAGTCTTCTCTTAAGCTTCTGTAAGTAATTCAACCTTTGTGGTTCCACATTTGCTTAGTATTTAGCTAAAAACCAAACCGTCGTAACTACGGTTTGACTTTACAATAAATCAGTAATGGTTCAGTCTTATGACGAATCAAAAGTGGTTATGAGTTGGTATTTACGTGGGTAATAAACCTCTAAAATGGTTCCCCCTGATCACCACTCTAACTATGTCAAATGTCGAGTCAAACGTGCGGTTAAAAAGTCAACAGAAAGCTATTTTAGCGATTTATGCATAATCTGTAATGTATATGTTATGGAACCTGTTTTGACAATCATAAAACATGATAATAAGTATATAAACCTGTTTGCGCTCGTTTGAATCGATCATTTACTATATTGAACCGGTTCGGAGCCGAAAGTCGCATAAGTTTGACTTTTGCTTTGACTTCAGTTCTGACCCGTTCTAGTGAGGTATAAATATACCTTAGGACTCTCTTAGGACCAGGTCACATGTTGGTATAAACCTCTGTGGTCGGTTCATGAGTTATCCGAGTCTTTTACGTATTTCCGTCATTCGCCTAAAAGTTGACCGTAACGGCCTTTTAAAATTAAAACGAGTATTTCGGACACGTGAACGGACCAAAACCTTGCTTGTTAAATTATAAGCATGTCCTTAAAGTTTCACGTCAATCCGAGACCTAGAATGAGAGTTATGCTAAAAGGCGCACTTTTAAGAAAGTTTTGTAATTAACGGCGCAATTAGCATAACGCCCATCTAACCCAAGTTTTCGTCACCAAAACTTTTACCCACTATGGTAAAATAATATTTTGGGAATTTTAAAGATTTTTAATAATTTTTACCTTGCTCATAACCTACGGTTATGGCTACGGTTCGGTAAATACCGAATATGCCCTTTTTTGGCCAAAACGGGAGTTCTACAAGGTCTTTTGACCCGATTCCAGTTGCTACTGATTTTAAATAATAAATAAAGTATTTTAAGCTTTATAAGCTGTTAGGGAAACTCAGATTTCCTGTAGAACTCGAAAAACCCTTTTAAAGTCTTTAAAATGACCGAAAAGCCCCTACGGGGCATAATATTAACTTAAACTCGTTACGGGCATTACGGAAGGTATCTTACTGATACCAAAATACTTTTAAGGCATATTGACTTAGGAAATAAGCGTAGGACACTTATGGTTAACCGTTTCGCCTATTTGCGCACACGGTACGGCCCATGGAACTAGTTTTCGTGCAATAGCCGATATGGGTCAAATTATATTATTTGAACCCCAAAATCCAGAGTATGAACTATAAACCCATATAAAACAAGTCACTGAACTTGTTGGGTCCAAATCATACTCCATTCTCGGTTTTCGCCTTTTCGTGCGAATTAACCATATCTATATATCGGAATCAACCGGTTTAAGCTACGGCTAATACAAGGACCGTTAGGATTCTAAGAGGTTAATTAAAACCTTCGTTCCAGATTAGGAGCCCCAGTAAAAGCTATCGGTGACTTGATCTAAATTAAGGATTTATACTTGCAAAGGTAAATACTTTAACTTATTTCCCCTATATGGGCTTAGGTTACGGTATATTAATACCGCTTGATTGAGCATTATATAATTCCATCGCTTAGGTGGTTAATTGATTAAATATGATCGGCTCATTTAAACAGTTTTGTTGCTCATAAGCCTTTGGGGGGTTTAATGACCGTTGTCCCGGATATCCTCGGCATCATTTTACGAAATGGCCACGACCATCGACATCCCGGTGTAGGCGTACACCCGATATAAAGTGTCGACATTAAAATTAAAAGACGTAGCCGTTGGTTTTTATACTACGGTTTTACGCAAACGTGGTGTGTCTATAAATCTTTAACCCGGCACGACCCGGGCTACTGAACGCATAAAAGAACATGTAAAACGTTCACAAGATCATTATGAATTTTCCCAAGTTATAAAAGAGTTTGTGCCTTGTGCATTCAAATCAATTTTAATAAACATTTTCAAATGTGTCAGTTGAATGTATTTACCAGTGTAAACTGACGTATTTTCCCCAAAAAGATTAAGTGCAGGTACCTGAACGTAATTGGCTGGTATTAGCTCCCTAGCGTCGGGATAAGTCTCGCAAGCTTGATTGCAGTATCTGATGGAACAATACTTTATGTTTATTTACGATCCACTGTGGATATATTCAACCCTGTAATACATTTTGATATTACAATCAGAGGTTGAAATTTATATATTTATCTTATGCTTCCGCTGTGCATTATATAATTGTGTGGTTTGACTATATTGTTGCCAACATCGTCACGGTAATCCCCCACCGGGCCCACCGGTGAGACACGTGGAAATCGGGGTGTGACAGGTTGGTATCAGAGCCAACATTGAGTGAATTAAACACTATCCTATAGTGTTTAATCTCAGTGACACAATTGCACATACTTGAGTCTAGACAATAACTTAGGACAAATTCGGATTATTACTCCTTTTTGTCTTTATTTTCGATTTGATTTTTAATAAGTTTTGGAGCAGGAAAATGCCACCTGTTATATTCCGAGGAAGAGGAAGGGGAAGAAGAGGCCGAGGAGAAATCGTGACACATCACGATAGCGAAGCTGGACCATCTGGTACAAGACATCCTTCGATGACACGAAGCGAAGAGCCACAACGACGAAGAGATCTTTACGAACCCGCGAGGCATTCCACTTCGCACAGCTCGACGCCATCCTACCGGCACTCCTTTGGGCCAGATTCAGAAAATGATCCCAACAACCCACAACCTTCCTTCATACCTCTGCAACGTTCGGTTTCGCACCGGAATTATGACGACCCTACTCCATACTACATAGGTCAGTTTAATCCGGCTGACTACATACAGGAACCTTCAGGATTTGTTCTGCTTGGTCCACAAGACCATTTTTCTGAAGATCCCATGGAGGAGGATGAGGATCCAACTGAACCAGCTCGTGGTACGCCCACGCATCCGATAGAAGTTTCTGATGGGTCATCCTTCCATGGAACACCCTATCAAGGACCTGACAGTTTCCAAGCGATGTTTGACCGACATGAATGGTACTACACGCCATCTCGACAGACATCTCAACAACCGAGACATCCACAGGATCCCTCTGAGGATTCACGCTTTGAGGCAGTTACGCCACCACCTCCGCCACCGGCACAACCAGTAATACCTGATCCGCCGAGGCGTAGGAGGACAAACGCTCGTATGTCTACACGAGGAGGAGGGGGTATCCACTTCAGCACTCCTCGACATTCTAGTAGTAGCCACTATCCGCCACTACAAGAAGAAGGACCTTCAAGTCCTATACAGGAGGCGAACTCCGCACCAGCTGCACGAAATTCGCCACCATTTGGGTATGACCAACCCATACCTGGTTACACAGGTCCAACGGCTTACAACCCGTTTGAACCATCACAAGCACAATACAACTACGGCTATGAGCGCGACCCATATGTGGTGTCGGCAAGATATAATGCGCGCTACCCTGACGGAGCACATGGAAACATGGGACCACCGGACTACTCAGCTCATGGGTATCCAATACCTCCCAGACCTCCAGTTCCGCATCAAGCGCCACAACCACGTTTTTCTCCTCCTGAACAGGAAGAAATACTCCATCGACTAGATCGTGTGGAGAGAGTGTTCGAGGAAGAAAAGAAAAGCCACCGAGGATTTCTCAAGGGCTTGGCGAACCTACTAAAGGGCAAAAAGAAGAAACGTGACCATTAGCCCTTAATAGTTGTACTAATGTAATTTCTATTTTGAAATAAGTCCCTGCGTGGACAACTTATCGTATTTCAGTCCCTACGTGGACTTACCTTTAGTCCTTGCATGGACACCTATCTTGTATTAGTCCCTGCGTGGACTTGTCACTTATTTTAAAACCTCTCTGGAGGTATGTACTATTTGAAAGACCCGTTTAGGGCAATATGTAATTGTATTTGAGATTTTGGAATGTATGTTATGAGTTTTGTTTTAATATGTATAAAGATAAATCAAAACCATTCCTTTTACATTGATCTGCCTAAATAAAGAATCTTAAAAGGTGAAACCTAGCTTGGGGTCTGTTAAGATCTAGTCAAGATGGTACGACCTAACTGAAAAGATTCTGATTCCCTGTTAACCTCTGTACGCATGTTAACATTCATGGCAGATGTGATTCGTTAAAATCACGCACGTCATTCTTATACAATAATCCTTTAAGGATTTCAAAACCCAACTAAATGATATATAAATCGTGGGTTAAATCACCAATGAAGGTGATCAATATTATAAAGACATCCATTAGTGATGCAATGCCTACGGGCCAGTATTATAAAGACATCCATTAGTGATGCAATGCCTACGGGCCAGTATTATTAAAACATCCATTAGTGATGCAGTGCCTACGGGCCAGAATTATTAAAACATCCATTAGTGATGCAGTGCCTACGAGCCAGAATTATTAAAACATCCATTAGTGATGTAGTGCCTATGGGCCAGTATTATTAAAACATCCATTAGTGATGTAGTGCCTACGGGCCAATATTATTAAAACATCCATTAGTGATGTAGTGCCTACGGGCCAACCATATTAAGACATCCATTAGAGGTGTAGTGCCTATGGGCCATAATAATTGTCTTATGAAGACAAAAGGCAGTGGTAGTCTATGACTCTCTGTCAGAAAGAGATAAAAGAACTACGGTTCAACTCTCTATGCCTTTGATTCTCTGAAATCTCGGCTAACATTATAAAACATCATCATGATTAGGCTTTATGCCGCCAATACTATTTATATAGTTAAAATAGGATATATTCAAATCCTAATATTTAATGAAATAAAAAGTTAACCAAATATGGTCTCTGTACCATGGTTGACAAGTTGTCATAAAAGACAATCATATAATAATCTCCTAAATTAAAATTTTGTTATCTTCTGTAACAGATTCAAGTTACAATGGCGGATCCCAATGGAGAGAACAGCCACACAAACGAAGATGACTATGACAATGCGTCAGTGCATTTGACAGGCGCACAACTGAAGGCTCTGATTGACAATGCTGTCCAGGCAGCTATTGATCGTCAAAATACTGAGTCTCAAGGCAGAACTGTGTCAAAACCACCCTCTAAACCAAAGACACACTCCAAACCACCCTCTGAACCCAAGAAAGATGACGACAAGCACTCGTCTACTGAGCACAGCGTTCATCGCGATAGAGAATATACTGATGCGTCAAGTGCTAAGGGTTGCACCTACAAATACTTTGTATCATGTAAGCCCCGTGAATTTACAGGGGAGAAAGGTGCGGTTGACTGTATCACCTGGCTAGACGAGATGGACACGATAGTGGACATCAGCGGGTGCGCTGAGAGGGACGTGGTTAAGTTTGTGTCCCAGTCATTCAAGGGCGAGGCCCTGGCGTGGTGGAGAGCTCTGGTGCAGGCTTCAGGTAAGTCTGCCTTGTACAAAATGTCATGGGGGGAGTTTATTACCCTCATAAAAGAAAACTACTGCCCTCAGCACGAGGTTGAGAAGATTAAGGCAGATTTTGTCTCACTAGTGATGACAAACCTGGATTGTCAAGCATATCTGACAAGTTTTAACACTATGTCACGCCTGGTGCCATATCTTGTGACACCAGAACCTAGAAGGATTGCCCGTTTCATTGGGGGCTTAGAGCCGGCGATCAAGGCCAGTGTAAAGGCCTCTAGGCCGACGACCTTCAGGTCAGTTACTGACCTCTCCTTGTCTCTTACGCTTGATGCTGTCCGTCTGAGGGCACAAAGGAGCAAGGAGGCTGAAAAACGAAAACGTGAGGATGATACCTCACGAAAGTCTGGGAAAAAGCACCGTGGAAACGGTGAGGGCAAGAAAGGGTCGGAGGCAAGGAAGGAGGGGCAAGCTGATGGAAGACCTCACTGCAAGGTCTGCAAGAAACCTCACTCCGGGAAGTGTAGGTTTGCGTCTGGTTCACAGTCGCAACAAAAGACTCCACCCTGTGGGCTATGCAAGTCCAAGGATCATAAGACAGTGGAGTGCAAAAAGATAAAGGATGCAACCTGCTTTAGTTGTAACGAAAAGGGGCACATAAAGAGTAATTGCCCGAAGTATGCCAAGAAGGCGGAAGAGATGAAGAAGTCGAATGCGAGAGTTTTTCGCTTGGATGCAAAGGAAGCGGTTAAGGACGACAATGTGCTTACAGGTACTTTTCTCGTAAATAATATATTTGCAAGAGTACTATTCGATTCTGGCGCTGATAAATCCTTTGTAGACCAGAAATTTTGCCAACTACTAAATATGCCAATCAAAACCCTTGACGTGAAATACGAAGTAGAGTTAGCAGACGGCACGATAGAAACCGTCTCTACTATTCTAGAAGGATGTGAAATGTCCATTAGGAACCATTCTTTTCCTTTATCTCTACTTCCTTTCAAACTGGCGGGTTTTGACATTGTGCTAGGCATGGACTGGTTATCCCGAAATCAGGCCCAAATCATTTGCGGCAAAAGGCAGATAGTCTTAAAGACTCCGAGTGGTGAATCTCTTACCATTCGGGGGGATACGCATTACGGATTGCCCGAAGACGTATCTATGCTGAAAGCTTCAAGGTGTTTGAACAGAGGCTGTGTAATTTACATGGCTCAGGTGATAATAGAAGAACCAAAGCAGAAGATCGAGGATCTTCCTGTCATTTCTGAATACCCCGAGGTTTTTCCCGAAGAACTACCTGGTTTGCCACCAGATAGACAAGTGGAGTTCAGAATTGACATCATTCCTGGAGCAGCTCCGATAGCAAGAGCACCTTACAGATTAGCTCCGACGGAAATGAAAGAACTGAGGACCCAGTTGGATGAACTGCTGGCGAAAGGTTTTATCAGACCTAGTTCATCTCCCTGGGGAGCTCCTGTCCTATTTGTAAAGAAGAAGGACGGATCGATGCGGTTGTGCATCGACTACCGAGAGCTAAATAAAGTTACCATAAAGAATAGATATCCTCTACCAAGGATCGATGATCTATTCGATCAGCTGCAAGGAGCAAGCTACTTCTCCAAGATCGACTTAAGGTCGGGTTATCATCAACTAAGGGTCAGAGATGAAGATATACATAAGACTGCATTTAGGACTCGCTATGGTCATTACGAGTTCCTAGTGATGCCTTTCGGGCTCACAAATGCACCGGCTGCGTTCATGGATCTCATGAACCGCGTTTGCAAGCCGTACTTGGACAAATTCGTCATAGTCTTCATAGACGATATCCTGATCTATTCTAAAAGCCAAGATGACCACGAGAAGCATCTCCGTTGCATTCTCGAATTACTACAGCGTGAGAAACTCTACGCCAAATTCTCGAAATGTGAATTCTGGCTACGAGAGGTCCAGTTTTTAGGACACGTTGTGAGTGAGCGTGGTATCCAAGTGGATCCCGCTAAGGTAGAGGCAGTCATGAACTGGCAAGAGCCAAAGACGCCTACCGAGATTCGTAGTTTCCTGGGATTAGCAGGATACTACCGGAGATTTATTGAAAATTTTTCAAGGATTGCTGCGCCCTTGACTTCCTTGACCAAGAAGAAAGAAAAGTACATTTGGGGCCCGAAGCAGCAAGAGTCCTTTGAAATACTGAAGCAGAAGCTAAGAAACGCACCTGTGTTGACATTACCTGAGGGTACAGATGAATTCGTAGTTTACTGCGATGCATCACACACAGGCATGGGGTGTGTGCTTATGCAGAAGGGCAAGGTGATTGCCTATGCTTCAAGGCAATTAAAGGTGCATGAAAAGAATTACACCACCCATGATTTGGAGTTGGGTGCCGTTGTATTTGCACTTAAGTTGTGGAGGCACTACCTTTATGGCATTAAATTTGTGATTTATTCTGATCACAAAAGCCTCCAGCACTTGTTCAACCAAAAAGAGTTGAACATGAGGCAACACCGTTGGATGGAGACCCTGAATGACTATGATTGCGAGATCAGGTACCATCCCGGCAAGGCGAACGTGGTCGCCGATGCCTTAAGCAGGAAGGAAAGGGTAAAACCCATTCGAATCAATGCCAAGAGCATTGAGGTTAAGAATAATTTGATGGAAAGAATATTAGCTGCGCAGCGTGAGGCTGTGTTGGAAGCTAATTATCCTAATGAAAAGCTGGGAGTAACTGAGGATCAGTTGACTCTTAGCAAGGATGGAATTCTTAGACTAAACGGACGTATATGGGTTCCGATATATGGAGGACTACGAGATGTTGTTCTCCAGGAAGCCCATAGTTCCAAATACTCAGTCCATCCTGGTGCTGACAAGATGTACCAAGACTTAAAGGCTAATTATTGGTGGATAGGCTTGAAAAAGTCTGTAGCCGCCCACGTAGCAAAGTGCTTGACTTGTGCTCAAGTCAAAGCCGAGCACCAAAAGCCATCTGGCTTGCTACAACAGCCTGAACTTCCCGAGTGGAAGTGGGAATGCGTAACTATGGACTTCATAACCAAGTTACCCAAAACCAGGAAAGGAAACGATACAATATGGGTCATAGTCGATAGGCTGACTAAATCAGCTCATTTTCTACCCATTAAGGAGACATATAGCTCCGATATGTTAGCCCAACTTTATGTTGATAAGATTGTAGCCTTACACGGCATACCTGTGTCTATTATCTCCGACAGGGATACTAGATACACATCTCACTTCTGGAAAAGTTTCCAGCAATCTTTGGGCACGCGTTTAAATTTTAGTACGGCTTACCATCCACAGACGGACGGTCAAAGTGAGCGTACTATTCAAACGCTAGAAGACATGCTTCGTGTATGTGCGATCGATTTAGGTGGTAACTGGGATAAAAATCTACCCCTGATCGAATTCTCCTACAATAATAGCTACCACACCAGCATAAAGGCTGCGCCTTTTGAGGCATTATATGGTAGGAAATGTAGATCGCCTGTTTGTTGGGCGGAAGTAGGAGAGGTCCAATTATCGGGACCAGAGATTGTTTTCCAAACAACGGACAAGATTGTCCAGATCCGGGAACGTCTCAAGGCTGCCCGCGATAGGCAGAAGAGCTACGCTGATCCAAAGCGTAAGGATTTTCACTTCGAAGTGGGTGAAAAGGTATTACTTAAGGTATCACCCTGGAAGGGGGTGATGCGCTTCGGCAAGAAGGGAAAACTGAGTCCGAGATACATAGGACCTTTTGAGGTCATTGAACGAGTCGGATCAGTTGCCTATAAACTAAACTTGCCTGAAGAGCTCAATGGAATTCACAATGTGTTCCACATCTGCAATCTCAAAAAGTGCTTCGCCGACGAGTCGTTGGTGATTCCACACACAGATGTGCATATAGATGAGAGCTTAAAGTTCATAGAAAAACCTTTGTCGATTGAAGATCGACAGGTGAAGAAGCTTCGCAGAAAGCACGTACCGATTGTAAAAGTCAAATGGGATGCTCGTAGAGGTCCTGAATATACGTGGGAAGTCGAAGCTACAATGAAAGAAAAATACCCCTATTTATTTGAGTAAATCTCGGGTCGAGATTTATTTTAAGGGGGTGAGGATGTAACACCTCGAATTTTTGGGTCCAATGATGTGTTAACACGTGTCATTTGTTTACACATGGCATCTATAATAAATAAAGGACTAATTTTGACAAACCTTGAAAGTATATAAATTCGAGGGTTATAAATGTCAACAAGGGTAAATATACTGTATAGTATCC
This sequence comes from Helianthus annuus, assembly GCF_002127325.2. Taxonomy (NCBI): domain Eukaryota; kingdom Viridiplantae; phylum Streptophyta; class Magnoliopsida; order Asterales; family Asteraceae; genus Helianthus; species Helianthus annuus. The sequence goes on along the minus strand of NC_035447.2, from coordinate 20,636,345 downwards.
CTAAATAATGCTTAAACCTTCAAACGAATAAATTATAGATCGTACAAAAACAAAACGCGGAAGAAAGTGAGAGATTACAAACTACAGGGGTTAACTGTGTCAACATGTTTAATAATACCTCTGAGTGACCCTTTAACGTTCCAAAGACTTTGTAACGGTATTATACCCTCACTAAAATAATATATATGAATTTCGCGAAGTTTCGATATGAAACGAGAAAGTTACGATCGAATTCGTAGAAGAAGGGTTAAAAGCGTCAACAGTGAAAGTTAAGGCTTTCTAATATAATTAATAAATAAACCGGGGACTTAATAATGCGGGTAAATAACACGAGGCCCCTATCGGTAAATAACCGAGGGCCAAACCGCAAAGTTACCCCTTCAAAACCGAAAGGTCAGGTAAATCATTACGAAAGATTTCGTTATTAATTACCGGATTCTGATAATCATGACAAAAGATTTTAAAAATCTGAAAAACAGACTTCTCGCGACCCGCGTGAAGGTTAGGCTTAAGTGTAAGCGGGCCGCGAGCCTCCTAAATAACACGCCTAATATTTAAACTTTAGGCGACCCGCGTTAAAGTGCATGGGAACTCCCATGCGGGTCGCGTAAAGTGCCCAGATGCAGAATTGTTGTAACTACTTGGCTTTTGGAGCTTTTGAACGATCATGAGCCAATAAATGAGGCATGGGCACCCTACATTTGACCCATACACCTTAGGGGACATATGCCCATCATCCATGATTAGTATAGGCTGAGTTGTGATGATCTTGGACCTTAACATTGGCTATAAATAGCAAGGTTGTGAACATAAGTTCATCACACTCAAAACTCACCCATCTGATCATTCCAAGAGCTCTAAAGCATTCCTCTGTGTTCTTAAGTCTTCTCTTAAGCTTCTGTAAGTAATTCAACCTTTGTGGTTCCACATTTGCTTAGTATTTAGCTAAAAACCAAACCGTCGTAACTACGGTTTGACTTTACAATAAATCAGTAATGGTTCAGTCTTATGACGAATCAAAAGTGGTTATGAGTTGGTATTTACGTGGGTAATAAACCTCTAAAATGGTTCCCCCTGATCACCACTCTAACTATGTCAAATGTCGAGTCAAACGTGCGGTTAAAAAGTCAACAGAAAGCTATTTTAGCGATTTATGCATAATCTGTAATGTATATGTTATGGAACCTGTTTTGACAATCATAAAACATGATAATAAGTATATAAACCTGTTTGCGCTCGTTTGAATCGATCATTTACTATATTGAACCGGTTCGGAGCCGAAAGTCGCATAAGTTTGACTTTTGCTTTGACTTCAGTTCTGACCCGTTCTAGTGAGGTATAAATATACCTTAGGACTCTCTTAGGACCAGGTCACATGTTGGTATAAACCTCTGTGGTCGGTTCATGAGTTATCCGAGTCTTTTACGTATTTCCGTCATTCGCCTAAAAGTTGACCGTAACGGCCTTTTAAAATTAAAACGAGTATTTCGGACACATGAACGGACCAAAACCTTGCTTGTTAAATTATAAGCATGTCCTTAAAGTTTCACGTCAATCCGAGGCCTAGAATGAGAGTTATGCTAAAAGGCGCACTTTTAAGAAAGTTTTGTAATTAACGGCGCAATTAGCATAACGCCCATCTAACCCAAGTTTTCGTCACCAAAACTTTTACCCACTGTGGTAAAATAATATTTTGGGAATTTTAAAGATTTTTAATAATTTTTACCTTGCTCATAACCTACGGTTATGGCTACGGTTCGGTAAATACCGAATATGCCCTTTTTTGGCCAAAACGGGAGTTCTACAAGGTCTTTTGACCCGATTCCAGTTGCTACTGATTTTAAATAATAAATAAAGTATTTTAAGCTTTATAAGCTGTTAGGGAAACTCAGATTTCCTGTAGAACTCGAAAAACCCTTTTAAAGTCTTTAAAATGACCGAAAAGCCCCTACGGGGCATAATATTAACTTAAACTCGTTACGGGCATTACGGAAGGTATCTTACTGATACCAAAATACTTTTAAGGCATATTGACTTAGGAAATAAGCGTAGGACACTTATGGTTAACCGTTTCGCCTATTTGCGCACACGGTACGGCCCATGGAACTAGTTTTCGTGCAATAGCCGATATGGGTCAAATTATATTATTTGAACCCCAAAATCCAGAGTATGAACTATAAACCCATATAAAACAAGTCACTGAACTTGTTGGGTCCAAATCATACTCCATTCTCGGTTTTCGCCTTTTCGTGCGAATTAACCATATCTATATATCGGAATCAACCGGTTTAAGCTACGGCTAATACAAGGACCGTTAGGATTCTAAGAGGTTAATTAAAACCTTCGTTCCAGATTAGGAGCCCCAGTAAAAGCTATCGGTGACTTGATCTAAATTAAGGATTTATACTTGCAAAGGTAAATACTTTAACTTATTTCCCCTATATGGGCTTGGGTTACGGTATATTAATACCGCTTGATTGAGCATTATATAATTCCATCGCTTAGGTGGTTAATTGATTAAATATGATCGGCTCATTTAAACAGTTTTGTTGCTTATAAGCCTTTGGGGGGTTTAATGACCGTTGTCCCGGATATCCTCGGCATCATTTTACGAAATGGCCACGACCATCGACATCCCGGTGTAGGCGTACACCCGGTATAAAGTGTCGACATTAAAATTAAAAGACGTAGCCGTTGGTTTTTATACTACGGTTTTACGCAAACGTGGTGTGTCTATAAATCTTTAACCCGACACGACCCGGGCTACTGAACGCATAAAAGAACATGTAAAACGTTCACAAGATCATTATGAATTTTCCCAAGTTATAAAAGAGTTTGTGCCTTGTGCATTCAAATCAATTTTAATAAACATTTTCAAATGTGTCAGTTGAATGTATTTACCAGTGTAAACTGACGTATTTTCCCCAAAAAGATTAAGTGCAGGTACCTGAACGTAATTGGCTGGTATTAGCTCCCTAGCGTCGGGATAAGTCTCGCAAGCTTGATTGGAGTATCTGATGGAACAATACTTTATGTTTATTTACGATCCACTGTGGATATATTCAACCCTGTAATACATTTTGATATTACAATCAGAGGTTGAAATTTATATATTTATCTTATGCTTCCGCTGTGCATTATATAATTGTGTGGTTTGACTATATTGTTGCCAACATCGTCACGGTAATCCCCCACCGGGCCCACCGGTGAGACACGTGGAAATCGGGGTGTGACACTACCAGTGCAAAAATCATAGATCCTAATATCCCTTATCAGGAATCCAGATGACTAGAATAACGATTCTAGGGTGCTTGCTCAACACAAGTTGCGTACAGTTGCCGTATAGTGGGATCCACATTCGTTCCATGAAGTTGCGAATTTCGTCCGACCTGTCAAAGGTTGCTTCTCCATGCCCCGCATGGGTTCAACTTGAAAATCCTCTTCCTTCGGTTCTCTAGTTTGAACATGGCGAGTCTGATCAGGTAGATTAGAGTCGATAGTGGGCTGCGACTCATACGTGTTTGGGTTCCATAGTCGTAACCGCTCGAGAGTTCCATCCAGTGATGTCATCACATGTTTAGCTCTTTCGAACAAGGGTACATGGGAGGCCCTTGTGATCGGTCTAAATAACGCATCTGGTACCGTCCAAGTAGTGCCTCCATCTAAAATTTCTAAGACCACGGTTTTTACTGCCAGTTGTGTGTCGTGCGGTTCCTCTTCCATCACGCAAATCATCACTCTCTCGTATTGCGTCAGTGTGTGACTAGGACTCTGACTCGGACCATCATGGTATACCAATGGATCACCCGCACCCTCGGGTAAAGACGATGCTCAGTACGTTGCAGAGTTGGAATTCGAAAGCTGAAAAGACGTCTTCCTGTTTTGTCTTTCACAAACACAGCACCCTGTTGTACTAAAGAGATTTAAGCTGTGCGACCTTCGAATATCCTGTGAGTAAGCTGCGATAGTATCTAGTGAAACCAAGGAGTTGCTACATCCCCGAAGGAACCTTTGGTGTAGATCAGTTTCTAACAAGATGCATCTTGGCGAGATCCACGTATATTCCCACTCTGTTGGTTTCATGATCAGAATGCATCTCTCGAATATAGATGAGACATTTAACAAGACTTTGCACGTAATGGCTCCTCCCACGGGAGCGCTAAAATAGGATACATATGCCACCCATGGCGTTCCTTTCTCCTGGTCATGATTCAGATCGTCATCAACAAATACGGTCGATCCATGTGATCCCTGAAGCTGCTGGTGTGTTGATCAACTCAATGATCATGATGTACAAAGTTGAAATGACTGCATTGCGTTCGACATGCTGCTCTAAGAGCATTCCCCTCTTGGACTTCCATCTGTCGATAGTTCGTTCGTTAGTCAATCTTCGAATAGGAGCTTAATCCTTGCGACTTGTCAACAGGTTGTCAATACATGGTCAAGACGAGCGGTCCTTGACTGTTGCTGAATTCTCAGTACACATACGAAGAGGCCTATCTTCACGGTTATAACTGGGCTCCCCAAAGCGAAAGAAACTAGATCCGGTAAACTCCTGCCTAACCGTTCATGTAGGTAATTTGACGGTTCTTGCAACCCTCCTGTTGCAAGACAATAAGGAACACTAGTAAGAAGGGCTGCTCTTGACATGATACCGATCTGATATTCTACCTGACGATGTGAAGGTAAACCTGATAGTTCTTCTGGTAGCACTTAGGAAGAATTCACGAACAACTGGTGAATCCTCGATCCTCTTTTCCTTAGCCTTAACATCAGTATCGAGTGCTAACATAGTGGAATAATCCTTCCGTAGACACTTCTGGGCCTTCATAGCTGGAATGGCGCTAACCGTTGCGCCACTCTGATGCGTTAGAACATGTAACAATCCCCCACCAAAGAGAGGGATACGTAGGATCTTCTCTTCACAAGGTACATCTATCAAGAGTAGTAGAAGAAAGGTCGATGCCGAACACTTGTCCCACAAGGTTGAGTTTGCATCCCAACAATCACATGAGGTTTCCATTGTTTTGCCATCAGCCGATTCCACAACAAGTTCAGTTTCGAGAAGCATCAGAGTTAAACAGAACAGAGACAAAGCGGATACTAATTCAAATAACACCAAATTGATTATCATAATTTAGTGTTCTTCATCATCCTACAAAATCCATTTAGCACCTAAGTGGGTATTCATCAATTTCATAAACATCAATACTAATTCATCAAACTTTTGACTAGGGTTTGCTCCTAGACATGGATTCATCATAATTTCATTCAAACATCTATCATTCAAGCTCAATTTTTCGAATTCAAGTGTTCATCAAGCATTTAGGATATAACCAAAATTTGAATTTCGGCATACCTTGTGATCCCTTCTCTCGGGTGATCACTAGACTGAGCTTGGTTTTTGATTTGGGTTTGATTTGCCCCTTCGATTCGGTTGATTTATGAGAGTTAGGGTTAAATTTTGAGACCCTTTTTTGCTCTGCGGAAACTCACGACCAGAACACACACAAGTGTGTGTGTTGTAGTGTTTTGTTTAATAAATTAAATCCATTTTAGTTTTGGTCACCTTTGGTCCTTCCACTTATACAAGTTTCATAAAGGGTTTCTTAACCAAGTTTCCTTATTATTCACTAAATATATTTTTTTTAACTTGGTTAATAATCCTAGTCACATTATTCTTTGGTTATGACCAACATATATTCCATATGTAAATAAATATTAATTTCTAATGTTTTTGGGGTGTTACATGAACGTATGACTAAGTTATCTGTGGTTAGGTAAAAGTTGTAACCTAAAGTTGCGGATTGTCACATCATCCCCAACTTGAAAGAAATTTTGTCCTGAAATTTGATAAGCATTCACGGAGAAGTGAAAGGATAAGTTAAGATAAAGTGGGTTTTCCTCGGGTACCACATCATCCTCAACTTGAAAGGGAATTTCGCACCGAAATTCACTAGCAGCATCAGTGTTAGGTTCAGAAATTTTGAATAGGTGGGGATACTTGAGGATCATCTGATTACCGCATTCCTACGTGAGCTCCTGGGCCACGACGTGAGTTCCAACAAACTCTCACGATAAATATACGACTGTGTTTATGGACCTTAACTTCCCGGTCCCTGATTTCGACAGGTTCCTCGACAAATTGCAACTTGTCATCGATCTTCAGTTCTTGGAAAGGAGTCACAAGTGTTTCATCTGACAAACACTTCTTTAGATTAGAGACGTGAAGGGCGTTGTGAATGTTACCAAGTTCATCAGGCAACTCGAGTCTGTAAGCCATCTTACCGATTCTTTCCAAAATCTTGAATGGCCCAACATAATGCGGGTTGGGCTTGCCTTGCTTTATAAAACGAACCACACCCTTTGATGTGCGTAAAATGCAACATATAAATTACATCAAACAAGGCATAAAATCAACCCTTTTTCGGTACTAATGTTGGAAAAAAGCATGTTTCTTTGTTTACTTTTAATTTACAGGATCAAAAGAGCTTAAAAGGATAAAAGGAACAAATTAACAGCAGAAATGAACACAGTTACAAAGAAAAAGGATTGATACGACCTGCCGAACCCCCATCCACATCCAAAACAACAAAAATAACAAAAAACAGAAGCTTAAGCATGGGGCCGTGCCCACCAGGCATGGGGACGTGCCCAGTCAAGATTCCCTGCAGAAAAAGACAACAGCAAAAGACAAACCAACACGGGGCCGCGTCAAGTCAACATGGGCCATGGTTAACTCCAGGATTCGTAGAATCTGAGATAGTACAACAAGTACATACACCACAGGGCCGTGCTCTATCAACATGAGGCGTGTTATACAAAGATCTGACATCTGCAATTAACGAAGGGAGAGAAATAGAAGACCATAGGGCCATGCCAAACCTTTATTTCCCACTATAAATAGAGGGGCTTGGTTCAAGAGAAAGGCATCCCTTGGCAAACCACTTCTTTCACACTTGCCATCAGTCCACCATCACTACAACACCAACACACACCACCATCCATCTTTCATCTTTTAGAGTGTGAAGTAATCTCGGGATGCATGGATCGTAAGAGTTCTTGTCAATCAAAGGCCATGCTTGGCTAATCTCTTACATCACTTGGTGAAGACGAATCTTTTATATATTATTATTGATTTCCAATCTTTGGCAACTTTTATTAGGGTATGTATTAGTGACTTTATTAACTAGTTTTTATATTGAAGGTGAGCTTTACTTAATCATTTCTTCATGTTTTGTTGATTCACTCATTCGTGTCTTTACGTTTTATATAAAGCGGGTTAATTGCCTAGAAGGGGGTTAAAAGGGTGTCTGGGTAAAGGTCTTGCCTCGTTCAGTGTATAGATCCTGCGAGGACCTGATTCAAGCTTATTAGGACTTCCCTTGAGGCAGATAGCATCAAATCGGAGGAAGTAAGAACGACTTGTAATCCCTTACAATTTAACTACTACTAAAACAATAACCCGACCTTGCGGGACTGTATCCCTGCTGACTCAGACCAAAAGGCTGAGGGTAACGTCGCCTTCACAAGAGGGGCCTACCGCTTTTCGCATTAATAAGTTATTTAATTATCTTTCAATAATCCGACCTTGCGGGACTGTATCTCTGCTGACTCAGACCAATAGGTTGAGGATAGCGTTGCCTGGAAGGGGGCCTACCATTATAACTAAGATAATCTCTTAAAAAGCCCAAAATGCGGAAATCATCAAAGGATACATAAAAGAGAAGTTGGAACCAAGTGATTCCTTCTTGTCTATTTGTTTTTCCTTATCATGGTTGCAAAAGTCGCTAGACGCTCTCTAGTCGGTCGACCGGGGAGTTGAGAGTACTCGTCCTAGGCGGAGAGTACTCGGACATGTAAAATTATAAAGGAATTAGTTTTTGGAAATTAAATATATGTCAAATAACATAAATTTACTAATATCTATAACAAAATACGTGAAAATGATATTCATTCTTTAATATGATAGGTATATAAATTATGTTTTATTATTTTCTAAGTCAAACTCGGCCCGAGTTGACCTACTAGATACGATTTTGGCCGAGGTTGACCGCGTTTGATCGATTCCAAGTTATTAGGCGGAGTCAAAGAAAGTTGACTCGGCAGCCTACCTTGTAGCGACTACTCGGGGAGTACTCGGCATTGGAAACCTTGTTTTACAACCATGTTCCTTATAATTACATTTTTTTAGTTTATCTTTTAAATCTTTCAAAAACTTTTATCAAAATTTGGTTAGATTAGACGTTAACGATAAGCCGGTACTAAAAGCTCATGAGTCCTTGGACGACTTCGGTGTCTTACCATCACTATACTACGTCTACGATGGGTGCACTTACCCTAACGTATGTAGAGTGATAGTAATGGATTGTGTTTTATAAATTTAAAGCTTAATCATGAGTAAAAAGTGCTTAAAATATATCTAAAATTTACACTCACACTCACCCATGTCAAGTTTTTGACGTCGTTGCCGGGGACACAAGGATTTTAAGAAAGCTTAAAATTAGCGGCCTAATCAAATTTTGTACATTTTTCAAAACTGTTCGCTCGTTTTCAAAACTTTTTAATTTTTACAGTAGGTTTGTCACGGGGCCGTGCCAGTTGGCTTGCCCACGGGGTCGTGGTCATCTCTCTGTTAAATTTTATTTTTCTGTTTTTCTGATCCCGAGGCTCGTTATCTTCTGGGTATCTTCCAATACAATGGATTACTACACAGAAGATTACAACTACTACTACATTGAGGATGATTATGAGGAACCATATTGTACCATTTGCGGTGAATCCCTTTCGGTACAACATTGTTACCTTTTTCAGCCATCACCCTCATATATCACAAAGGAAGAACCAAGGTTTGAGCTCCCAAAGCCAAGCTTTTACTGGGATGCCAATCCGTTTGAAACATATGTCACGCCACCAACAATTGTTCCCGAAGCCGAAAGCCTTATACAAAGTCTCAAGAATTTAGAACTCTTACTTAAGATATCTTGCGAAAAGGAGGAGACCATTTGTACTAAAGAGGTAATAATCGAAGAGGTAAAAATAGAAGAACCACAAAACGAAAAACGCACGCATAAACCAAACCACAAAGAAGTTAAGTCTAAAACTAATGATTTTAAAACTAATTAAAACTTTCAAGGAACATCAAGTTTTACAACCTTCTTTTGAAAATCATTGTTTGGTGCCTTCTCATGCCAAGTTTTTAAAAGAGCTAAACACTACTACTAAAATCGAAGAAATAGTTAGCATTGACTTAACAAATGATCAAACTTCGCTAATACAAGATGAACACCATGAACTAAACATAAAACCGGTACCATGTTTTTTTCAAAACATCTTCGTTAGTAACGTGCTAATTGATAAAGATCTTTGTGTTAACATAATGCCAAACTATATTTTCGAAAAATTGGGTACTAGTGATTTTTCTCCTCTTAAAATCCCTACTTTTTCTCTCTAACCGAAAAATGATAAAAGCCACGGGAATGGTTGAGGATGTCTTAATTCAAACAAACCAAACGGTAGTACCAACCGACTTTATCATCTTAGATGATGCCCCCCTCGTGTTGGGACAACCGTTCTTAAAAACCCATCAAACCTTAGTCAACCGGAAGCAAAACAACTTACAACTTCAATTAGAGGGCCAACAAAAGATACGTCAATCTTGACCAATCAATGAAATATCCAATTGGCAATGACGACCCTCTAATTGAAGATGAAACAGAGCCACCTGATTTGGAAGAAACAGCGGAACAACTCGTCTAAGAGGATGAAGTCATCAAACAAACCTTTTCGGCCATTGACCATAATAAAGAAGAAAATAAGCAGTCTCTTGAAGACCCACCATCACTTGAACTCAAGGAGCTACCAAAAGGTCTAGAATACGCATTCTTGGACGAACATGGTAAGCTCCCCGTCATCATTTCTTTAAAACTAACCCTTTTTGAAAAAGAAAAATTAATAAAACTTTTGAAAAAACATAAAAAAGCAATCACATGGAAACTTATGGACATCAAATGCATCAATCCTTCCATCTGCACACACAAAATTTTAATGGAAGATGGCTATAAAATGGTAATACAACCACAAAGAAGAGTAAATCCAAATGTATAAGAAGTGGTTAAAAATGAAGTCATCAAACTACTAGACGCCGGACTCATCTACCCTATCTCCGATAGCCCATGGGTGAGTCCTGTCCAAGTAGTACCAAAAAAAGGGAGGTATGATAGTAGTAACAAATGAAAAAAAAAAGAACTTATACCAACAAGAACCGTCACCGGACGGAGGGTTTTATTGAGTATCGCAAATTAAACGAGACAACTAGGAAAGACCACTTTCCTTTGCCATTCATCGACCAAATGCTAGAAAGACTATCCGGTCATAAATTTTAGTGTTTTTTAGATGGTTTCTCCAGGTATTTTCAAATTCACATAGCACTGAGGACCAAGAAAAAATAACTTGTACATGTCCTTATCGAACCTTTGCTTATCGACGCATGCCTTTTGGTCTATGCAATGCCCCCACAACATTTCAACGTTGCATGGTGGCTATCTTCTACAACATGATAGAAAAAAACCATCGAAGTTTTCATGGAGGATTTTTCTATCTTTGGAGATACATTTGACCAATGCCTCGATAATCTTGAACGAATGCAATCCCGATGTTAGGAAACTAACCTCGCCCTTAACTGGGAAAAATGTCATTTCATGGTAACTGAAGGAATAGTATTCGGTCAAAAAATCTCAAGCGAATGAATGGAAGTTTATCGAGCAAAAATAGATACTATTTCCCGATTACCTCCCCCATCATCCGTTAGAGCCATTCGAAGTTTCATAGGACATGCCGGATTTTATAGGCGACTTATCAAAGACTTTTCAAAAATCTCTAGACCTCTAACAAAACTACTTGAAAAAGATGCCCCATTCATCTTTGACAAGGAGTGCAATATAGCTTTTCTTGCACTAAAAGAAATACTTGTCAACGCACCAATCATGGTAGCATCCGATTGGAAATTACTTTTGAAATCATGTGTGATGTAAGTGACTTTACAGTTGGAGCCGTCTTAGAACATCGAAAAGAAAAACATTTTCACCCAATATAATATACAAGTAAAAATCTTAACGATGCCCAAGAAAATTATACAACCACCGAAAAAAAGTTACCAGCCGTCGTATTTGCTTTTGATAAATTTCGTTTCTATCTTGTACTTTCTAAAACAATAGTCTATAATCATGCCGCCATTCAATACCTTTTCAAAAAAAAAAAAAAGATGGCAAACCACGTTTGATCCGATGGATTCTTCTCCTCCAAGAATTCGACATTGAATTAAAAGATAACGAGGAGCTTAAAACACCGTCACCGATCACTTGTGTCGCTTAGAAGATCCCGTTTTGGAGCTAACTCGGGAAGAGCTCATCAATGAAAGTTTCCCATCGAATCCTTAGAAATGGTCGAATATCAAGAAGAACCATGGTACGCCGACTATGCTAACTACCTCGCTAGTGCATTTTAGTCAAAGGTTTGTCACATCATCAAAGAAGAAAATTCTTTGCCGATCTAAAACAAGATTTTTTTTGGAAGATCCATATCCTTTTAGAGTATGTGCCGACCAACTTATCCGAAGGTGCGTCCATGGTCAAGAAGCAAGAAAGATTTTTCGCCATTGTCACGAAGGACCATATGGATGACATCATGGAGCAATGAGCACAACACGTAAGGTATTAGATTCAGGATTTTATTGGCCAACCATCCATCATGATGCACACAATTTAATTAAAACATGCGACGCTTGCCAACGAATATGTAATATCTCATCAAGAAATGAAATACCTCAAAATGGCATTCTTGTTTGTGAAATCTTTGATGTTTGGGGTATGGATTTTATGGGACCTTTCCCACCGTCAAAAGGGAACAAATATATTCTTGTGGCAGTCGATTACATGTCCAAGTGAGCCGAAGCCCTAGCTCTTCCAACTAACGATGGGAGAATTTTGGTAAAATTCCCAAAACGATTATTCTATCGTTTCGGCACTCCAAAAGCACTTATCAGTAGGGGTGCAAACGAGCAGAGGCGAGATCGAGCTCGACCAGGCTCGAGCTTTATTTCTAAAGCTCGAGCTTGGCTTGAAGGTAATTTTTCAAGTTCCAACTCGGCTCGGGCTTGACTCGTTTAGTATTTATTAATTAATTTATATTAATTATAATTATTATTATACATATAATTTAGTTATTTTTTTATATTTATATAAATGGTAATTATTATATTTATATAAATGGTAATTACTATTATAAAAAGTATATAAACAGAAAGCTCGTTTAGGCTCGCGAACCAGCTCGAGCTCAATAAGCGAAGCTCGGGCTCGGGCTCTTTTACTAAACGAGCTTGTTTTTAGGCTCGGGCTTGAGCTCGTTTAAGCTCAGTTCATTCTAGCTTTTTTTCAAGCTAAACTCAAATAGCTTGCGAATAGCTCGACTCATTTACACCGCTACTTATTAGTGATAGTTTGAGGAGTCCACTAGTAGACTACTACTCCACCAGTAGTAGTGTTGATTAGATAGGCCTCTGGTCATTTATTTTGTATATTTTCCTTTGAATGTCTTGTTAATATAAAATGATAAAATCTTTGTCATATATCTTAAAAAAAATCATAAAGAATCCCTACATGACATATCAATCCAAAATATGCCATTAGCCAGTTGATTTTTGTAACTTTAGAATTTTGCCCTAATGTTTAGTTGGTTGTAAAAAGTGGTCCATTAACTTTTCTTTTTTTCATTTAGTGTAATTTTTTTTTCTCTCCTTAAGCTTTTTAAGTTTTAAATTGTAACTTTTGCGCTCGTTTTCTAAAATCTTTACACAATATACTTTGACCCCTTCGATTTTCTAACGTGTGCCGGTATACGTTCAAGTTCATATAAGTTTTACATTACTGAGTCACTTAGTGTTATAAATTTATGTTTTTTTTCATGGCTTTGGTCGTAACTGATTTGCTTCTTAACACGGTTTTACACCTCCCGCAATGCTGGGTGCTAAAAATACTAGTTATGATAAAAATCTATATCTTGTTAGAGTGGAAAAGAAAGGGTATGGGTTGAAATTTCAACTTAAATTTAGAGTTGTAAATGAACCGAACGAACACGAACAAGTTCATTCGTTAAGGAAATAAATGTGTTCACGAACGGTTCATGAACACTTACCGAACGAGATTTTATGTTCGTGTTCGTTCATTAAGGAAATGAGCGTGTTCGCGAACGGTTCACGAACACAAACCAACACAAATAAATTTGGCGAACGTGACAAAGGATAAAGATAGATGGCCCAGAGAGTAGCAATCGAACTTGAATCCCTTATTGTGGAACGGAAGTCGATCGTATTCGTGGATGTAAATAATGAGAAATGAAAGGGAAATGATGCATAAACTAGGTGAAATTGTGTTTCATAGTTTAATTGTTAGGGAAATAAAATAAATAAAACTTTAATAATATAAAAAGTACAAATAAAATATAAGAAAGTACAAAGATCTTCAATTAAAACACAAACATATGAACATAAACGAACGCAAATCAACGAATGTTTACGAACACATTACCGAACGTTCACGAACACAATCGAACGAACGAGACCTCTGTTCATGTTCGTTCATTTAACTAATCGAACGAAATTTCTTGTTCATGTTCGTTCGTTTATTAAACGATCGAACATAAACGAACTTCCCACCAAACAGTTCACGAACTGTTCGCTGAACGTTTGGTTCGTTTACAGCCCTACTTAAATTTACTACACTCCAAGTCATATCTTGAAAGTTGATGTTCTTGTCCCATTGTATATATATTAGTTTGTAACTATATTCAAGATTTCTTGAGCTTTCTAGAAATTTTAAGTAACTTTTGGTTTTCTAGCTAGTAGCTACTAAGGCTACTAAACAGTATTATATATTTTTGTAGGATATAGATTTGTTTCTAAATAAATGGAATCCATAATCACATTTTTGTGACCACACAGAATAAGATCTTTGACCTTTTTATGATCCTTTTAGTACATACGGATTGTGATTAAGAAACATGAGGTTTGAAGAAAAGATTTTAAAGAATATACCATAAATTGCATATATATGCAGATTATATACACATTTTACATATCATATCTAAATATCCATCTATCACATAAAGCAAAGAAAAAAAAAAGAAAAAACACAGTGAGCAAAAGCAAAAGAGGTGGTCTTTCTCTAACACAGATCCCAATGGTATGCAGGAAGGATGCCAGCATTGTTTCCTGTAAACTCATTCTTTTTGTACAAGTTTAAAGGGGCTTGCTTTGTTCTCCTTTAGAAATCTTTTCAGACAGACCACAAGGGATTTTGGATAAAGATTAAATCTCATTTAACAAATCACCTAGTCAGTGTGTGTTTTTGTACCTTTTGATTCATTTATAAATACATATTTCTGTTTCTATTAAGTTTCAAAAATGGAGGGAAAGCAAAGTATGATTAGTTTACTATATCTCCAATGATTGATTGAGCTTTGCATAAAGAAAAATCAAAACTTGCCTTGGGTTAACAATTCCTTTTTCTTTATTCCAAGTGTGAGAGTGAGTTGGAGTCATACAAAATGAAGTTTATGAACAACAGCAACAACACAACAGTCAACAATGACAACAACACAAACAACAACTGGTTGGGCTTCTCTCTTTCTCCTCATATAAACACAAATCCCACAACTTCAACCATGGAAGGCTCTCCACTTCCTCCTCCTTCTTCTTCAAACCCCACAACTTATTTTAATCTTCCATCTCATTTCAACTACACAAACATGTATGGAGTTGAAGGTGAAAATGGCAATGGGATTTACACTGCTTTTCCCATCATGCCCTTGAAGTCTGATGGTTCCCTTTGTTTGATGGAAGCCATCACAAGATCACAATCACAAGGTTTTGTTTTGTGTTTTTTAGTCTTTCAATGTGTTTCCTTTTATGATTACAAAGTTTTTAAGAATGTGTTGTCTTTTAGGAATGGTTACTTCAGCTCCACCAAAACTTGAGAATTTTTTTGGTGGTGTAACAATGGGGACCCCTGACTTTGACAGAGGGGGTGGAGCTACAATGGGTCTTGGTTTAGATAGCAGTACAATGTACTACAACCAAAATCTTGATCATCAAGAGACTCTACAACACAACTACAGGCATCAACAAAACTATCCAGATTACTCTAGTTTCAAACCTATGTACCAAAGTGTACAACAAGAAGTCAAGGAGGATCATCTTTCTACAGATAACCTTCATCTACCAACTATTGGTGAAGATGATGACATCACTGGCATGAAGAACTGGATTTCAAGAAACTATCATACTGGTGTCAGTGGTGATCATGGTGGTGGTTATGGAGATCTACAGTCACTTAGCTTGTCAATGAGCTTTGGTTGTTCACAACCATCCCCATGTGTGACTGCATCACCACGGCAGGAAGTTGTACCTGCTGCTAATGTCACTGACTGTGTGGTTATGGATACAAAGAAAAGAGGGTCTGAGAAAGTTGACCAACAAAAGCAAATTGTTCATAGGAAATCTTTGGATACGTTTGGTCAAAGAACCTCTCAGTATAGAGGTGTTACCAGGTTTGTTTCTTAATCTTTATTTTAATATTTTTTGTATTTTGGGTTTATGGGAACAGTTATATATGAATCTGTGTCTTTTCAGGCATAGATGGACTGGTAGATATGAAGCACATTTGTGGGATAACAGCTGCAAAAAAGAAGGCCAAAGCAGGAAGGGAAGACAAGGTTAGAAGTCAAAAACACAATAATTAAACAATATTGACTTCTACACATTGTCACCTTTGACCAATAATTACAACCAATTCTTATATAATATTTTTTTTTTTTTGTTTCTTGTTTGCTGGATTAACAACTCTGCTTCAGTTTATCTGGGTAAGCCTTAATTTCTTTTTTTCGTTTATATTTTGACAATTTTGGTCCCTAGAAAGATAGGAAAAAAAGGCTTACATTGTTTTTTATTTATATTATTCTTTTCTAGGTGGTTATGATATGGAAGAGAAAGCTGCTAGAGCTTATGATTTAGCTGCACTCAAGTATTGGGGTCCTGCAACTCACATCAATTTTCCAGTAGCTTTCTTAAACCTTAAACCTGTTACATATGTAATTTTACCATCTTATATCTAAAATTTAAATATATTTCTCAGTTGGAGAACTATGAGCAAGAAATTGTGGAAATGAAGAACATGTCTAGACAAGAATATGTAGCTCACTTGAGAAGGTATCTTGGAACATGATCATAGATCGATATTAATGAGTACATTGATTAATTCAGTTTTTGATCTTGATGTTTACAGGAGAAGCAGTGGTTTCTCTAGGGGAGCCTCAGTCTATAGAGGAGTAACAAGGTCAAAAAGAGATCTTTAAGCATAAAAAGTGCAGTATATATGCTCATAAGTATAGTTCTTTTTAACTAACTTTGGCTTAGTTTTTGTGTATAACTTTCAGACACCATCAACATGGCCGATGGCAAGCGCGGATAGGCCGTGTGGCGGGGAACAAGGATCTTTACTTAGGCACATTTAGTAAGTTAATTTGAAACTTTTGTCCAAATTATTGTAATTTGTTAAAGTGATTTTCTTTTAGAATAAAAAGAATAACCAGTAGACAAATGTGAACACTTTTAAAACACCCTCATGCCAGATTCTAAAATCTCTGAAAATCTTGACCTTTAAGATGATGGCCAAAGCTGCTTTTGTCAACAAAAGAAGGCTGATTTTCATCAAGAAGAGCATCTTCTGTGACTCTCTTGCATCCAATGGCCAATGCATGTTTTCTAGTCATTTATGCCTTGCTGCATTTTCAGTTTTTGGTACAACTCATAAAAAAGCTATCTTAAGTGGGACCCAACTTGTCTATAGTTTACTTTCCATCTTTACCTGTCCAAATTTAAACCTCTATTCACTAAATATGAAATTAAATAACAGGCACCCAAGAAGAAGCTGCTGAGGCTTATGATGTGGCTGCCATTAAATTTCGAGGCGTTAATGCAGTTACAAATTTCGACATTTCAAGGTATAACGTCGAAAAGATCATGGCGAGTAATACCCTTTTAGCCGGTGAACTAGCTAGGAGAACCAAAGAAGTAGACACCACAACCACAAATGAGCTCTTATCAGACCAACTACTAGCACATAATAGTGAACCCAAGACTATATTAAGTGATCCCACCGCGGACATGAACATGTTGGATTGGAAAATGACACTCTATGATCAAAACCGGACCAGGCCTGCAGGGCTCGAGGGGGATGATCACTCCTCTAAACTTGGACCACATTTATCAAATACTTCTTCTTTGGTGACTAGTTTGAGCAGCTCCAGAGAACATAGCCCAGATAGAAACAACAATCTCCCAATGGTTCTTGAAACTCCAACATCGTCTGGTTCTAGGTTTCTTGGTAATCCATCTGGAAACACATGGGTTCCAACAGCAGTAACAGCAACCCAAATGAGGTCTCATATACCAGTATTTGCTGCATGGACAGATGCATGATGATCGAATCACACCAAACTTTAAAGGAAAGCGTGGGGGTCTCTTTGTTTTTCTCTATATATCTTTTAATTACTCTAGTTAAATATGTATTCATTTTGAATTGGGAAGGGGTAAATTTAGTTCTTTATGGAGAATGTGAACTTTATGTCCACAAAGCTTCCAAATTTTCTAACTCTACGTACAAGATCTTATTTATTCCAATGTAGTTTCTTTTTCGTATGTACGCGTATGATTCTTGTTCCAATAGGTTGTATTTTGTGCATGATCATTTTCCTTTTACTACTCGAAAGATTTGAAGGAAACGATGAAAGTTGTTAAGGTTTGATGACAAAATGATTCATCTTGACCATAAGTTCAAGATTATGATTAGATCTTGCCCTTTTTTTACTAATGGTCCAATTTGAAGTACAAGAATTGAACCCAACTCTGTCTTTTTCCAATTATGCAAAAGATTGTGATTGTTCTTTTGACTCATTATATTCAATTGCATGTCACCATGCAATATCTATGATTTTCTGTTAATATAAAGTTTAGTTTCATCATTGCTCCATCTACTTTTTTCATCAAAAATCTATCAGTCCGTACGATATTTTAATCTTTTTTTTCCAGAAAAGACCTGCAAAAATGAGGATGCAAGTTCATTTATCATATGTATGACCCCCCGCCAATCAGTGGCGGACCTACCCACAGTCGTGAGTGGGGCGGCCGCACCCCATGAAAAAAAAATAGTGTATATTTTAGGCAAAAAAACCTGACCGCACCCCTTGAAAATATGGATGAATGCCTCATCCGCATCCCAGCAAATAGTTTCTGGGTCCGCCACTGCCGCCAATACCCTACTAACTAACTGGATCGGATAAATCGCAGCGTGTGGTGGCTTTCCAGGGGTTATGGTATGAAGCCAATGTAAGCAAGATTCGAGACTAAGATATTTGCTAGAGGGGATCAGGTGCTTACGGCTGTAAAATCCTTTAAGGTTCAGATATCACGTTTAAGGATAGATGACATGCATATTTATATTTTCTTACCTATAGATTTCTTAACATCTTGTTCATATTTGTTCATAAAAACTAAAGGAAGAAAACTGAAGTTGGGTGGGTGTGAAATTGTGGACTTTAGGTGGTGGTTTAGCTTTAAGATTTGGATGTAAACCTTTTGGTTGAAACTAATGATGGCTTGAACACTAAAGGACTTTAATGTGGGCTTTTACACAACCAACATCATTACATATTCATATAATTATTCTCTTAAAGTAAATATGCTTCAATCAACATTCCTCGTGTGGGTCTCAACTTTCTTTAACCTTTGACCATCATCTCACTTCACTGTTTACACCCATGTTAATCATCTATGCATCTTCAAGTTTTGTGCTTATCATGATACTGTTGATGAGTGAATATAACTGTTAATTTCCGTTGCAAAACCCTTGTTAAAACCCACTCTGATTTATTGTAAAATATTTTGTTGCAATATATTTTCATCTATGGCAGTCCCGGTTGTATTGAATATCAGGCTCTCGATCGATCACACAAATACACAATATGTCGGTATGAACAAACTCACTAGACTTTTATTAATATGAACGAGAAAATAAAAACTACGTGTTACATCACTACAAGAAAAAGGTATCTTTAGCGACGACGGTATTAGCGACGACAAGAGCAATAGCGGCGACCTAGATACGCGTCGCCGCTAAAGGCTCTTTGTCGCCGCTATTGCTGTCGCCGCTAAAAGCCCGATCTGTGTGCTTCTTCAAGATTTATTGCTGACCATTGATTAGAAACTGATCTAATGGCTACTATCTGCTCAAAGAAACACGCGTCGCCGCTAAAGGCTCTTTGTCGCCGCTATTGCTGTCGCCGCTAAAAGCCCGATCCGTGTGCTTCTACAAGATTTGCTGCTGACCATTGATTAAAAATTGATCTAATGGCTATCATCATTTCCTGCTCAAAGAAACACACATTCATCTCTTATCCTCACACACCCATCTCAAACACCCATTTCAACCTTCATGTTCACTAAACTCCATCATTTACCACCAAGCAACAACCACACCTTCTGCCGCCAATCGCCACCATCAACCTCCGCCGTCATCCGCCACCACGAAACTCCGCCGTCATCCGCCACCACCTTCCGCCGTCATCCGCCACCATCAAGATCCGCCGTCATCCGCCACCATCAAGATCCGCCGTCATCCGCCACCACCTTCCGCCGTCATCCGCCACCATCAAGATCCGCCATCATCCGCGACAACCAAGCTCCGCCATTGTAGTTTTTGTAGAGATATGTAGTGTTTTTTTTAGAGATATGTAGTGTTTTTTTTGTAGAGGTATTTGTAAAAACCATGTAATGTAAATGGATCTTAATAAGAAATTAATCATTTTTTTGTTATTGTGTTTAAGTTAATTTTCGAGTATAAACAAAACAGTGAAGATTTTTATGTTTGAAATTTGGAAATCCGTCTCCGGCGAACTTTCCGGCAATACTCAGGCAGAGGCATTAGCGGCGACAACAGTATTAGCGGCGACATGTTGTTCAATAGCGGCCGACCTATACCGGCGACATTGTAGCGGCGACGTGTCGCCGCTAATACCCAATAGCGGCGACAAAAAGGACTATTAGCGGCGACACCTGTCGCCGCTAAAAGTACCCGTTTCTTGTAGTGACGTTGACCCTAGACCCTCTATTTACACTAATCCATCAATAATTCTAATCACCAACTATCATTTATAATTCTTTTGAATTCCAGACTCTTCCCTTTTTGCCTCAGCATTATTGGCTCACATACTGAAAATTGTCCGAAAAATCCTTACCGGAAACATCCCTGATTTATGAGGGAATATGCGGTCTCTAATAACCATCGGAACAATAGTTAGAAATATATCTACTTGCGATTTCCTCGCAAGTTCGTCTAGAAAGCCTTTTTGGGTAGATTTATAACAAGTTTTCTTTTTTCCGTCATCAACATGCAATGGTTTATTGTTAATCTATTTTTTCATTTGTTATTAGCTTGGCCGAATTAAATTATATTTAGAAAACTCTTCAAGATGAAATAATCGTAGAATTTGTTATAAAACTAGCCTAACAGCAAATAAAATAAGAAGAGATATAGAGAGAAACATAACTAATATTCATTGAGAGGTGTGTATAATATAAAAGATACAATGGAGTATATATAGGAGAAAAAATCTTGGAGAAGAAGTCAAATCTATTTTAGGCATTGATAACCATATTAATATAATATATTTATAACACTTCCAATTGTTATCAACTTCATACGCTTTGAGAAGCTGTTTCATTAAAAACCTTGCCAGGAAAACTTAGTGAGACAAAACTCAGCTAAGGGAAAAAGAGTGCAACATGTATTATACTCCCCCTCATGTTTACATGTATCCTCTAAGTGACTCGTGTTAGTCTTCTATAAAAGTAGCTCAAAACTTTGTAGCCATTGATTTGTTACTTGATCCCTCTAAGTGAAACTCCGCAAGCTGACCATATGATCTTCATAAAAGACTTCGGTTGTCTCCTCTTATAAACAAATACCACAATATCCACAATTGGGTTGTGTTACATTACCTGCATCTACAAGACTAAGCAAACTTGTTTCGATGGATTAGTAAAATATAAACCCATATGTAACGCCCTGCTTCTTCGTACTTTCCATAATTAGAAAGCGTTGTTTGTATTTCTATTTTTGGAAGTTTTGTATTCTTGTAATCGTCTTTTTGTTGTAATCGTGTAAAATGCGAGACTTGGATCATAAATAAAATTAGTATTTCTTTAAATTCTGTTCTACATATTTCATACTTGTTCATATGTTTGGAGTAATTAAACACGTGATGCCTTGTTCGTAATTCATGCAAAATACGTTAATCTTACAATACTTGACATACGTGCTCAATTCATGCTTATATGATACGTAATCTCGACTAACATACTCATTCGTACTTGTTTTATAGTTATTTTTATGCCTTAAATACATTTCAAACCTTTACACTTTGGATTTCATACTTAAAACACCCTAAAGCACCTTAAAACATAAGTATACGAAAGTACAAGGGCTAAAATGATCAAAAATAAACAAAACCCACCAGCCAAGTGGATCGCCACCCGCGACTTGCCCCCTCCCCTGGCTCGCGTCCCGCCAACCACCCTAATCTGCAGAAAACGTGATCAGCCCCTTGGATTGGGCGATTTTGTGCTTTCTTTGATGTGTTTCTTCCATTTAATGACCCAACCACCTCACCTAATCACTCCCTATATTACCCAACCCTTTCCCACACATTTTCTACTTTGCAAACTCATCTTTTCTACTCTCAAACACTCTAAATCCAGCTGAGAAATCAGTAGCAAGACAGATTCACTCCAAGTTACAAAAGTGAGCATAACTTCACTTATACTTCAACTTTTTCATTCATTCTTTCTTCTTAGCACTTGGAACAACCTTAGGTATGTTTCCATAGGTTTTCCATGGAAAACCATGCTGGAACATCAACAAAATAGGGTTAAAAGTGCAAGAAAGTTTCTGTTTTGTACAAACACTTTGATAACCATACTTTAACTTGTGATTTCTTCATACATTCCTATGTCCTTATGCCACTAATCAAGACTATGATTATGTGTGCTTAAAAACAAGGTTGTAATATGTAAATCCAGAGGTTTTAAGCCTTAAAACATTCTGTTTCAAAAGGGTTTTAACCCACAAGTGATGAACAAGTCATGAACTTGAAATGTGTGATTATTTGGATAGCTTGGGCTATCCTACTTACAAATACACACATCACTTGATGTTTTCCTTATTAGCTAGGGTGTATTTCATTTCCATAATAATAACCCATTCATGACCATCCTTGTTCACTCATGACAACTTGTGCATTGGTGAATACAAAAGAGGTTCCAAAATGGAAGATTTATCTTCCTACCTCATGCATGACTTCTATGATAATCTTGTTATACTTAATGGACTAAAACATATAATATATACTACATAGAATATATAAACCCATAGTAACCGAACCTTTGATGATGACCTAATGGTTATTTATCAAAGTACTAAGTTACACCATCTAAGAACTTGATTTTTGTAACGATTCTAATGGGTACTTTAACCCATGAAAACATTCAAACCCCTATGGGTTTCATCGTGTCAAAAACAAGTATTTTGTGCTAGATGGTTATTTTCTCATATGTTTACTTTTCATTCCGAACTCCTAATCCTCCGTTATCATTCAATACTCATACCACCTACGTTTCGTCGTGTAGAAGGACTCGTTGTTCCTCCTCCAACAACCAACCAAACTTCTCGCGAATTAACAAGTGGAAGCTTGCAAAACCGTGAGTACACTTGACCCATTTACATTTTAACACTTTTGGGTGCAATATGTTAACCTTATCAAAAAATCACAATACTTTATTCTTTATGCAAATGCACGAAAACAATCCAAATACATGAATACTATGTTATTATACTTGATGCATATACTTGGGTGATTCTTATGTGATACTATGGTCATTAGCTTTATACGAGCGTCCATTTAACATGTATAGCGCTATAGGATTAACGCACCACCCGTGAACGAGAGGTCATGTTAAATTTCATTCTTTATTGCGTAAACAGAGGGTTGACTAGAAATATTGCATGCCATGTTATGTTGATCTTGAATAACCTAAGTTGCTATGTGGATTCGTTTTAAACTTTTAATCTTATACTTATACTTAAACTTGTGTACTCGCCATTGCATTTTTGTGTTGAACTATATTTTGTTAACATGTTGCAAGTTGATGAGGTTGAATATGACGAAATCTAGTAGGATGACACTAGAAACGCACTTGAAATTACTAGATTTTATACTTAAATTGTTGAACTTGTTGCTTTGTTTTTCTTTGTTGTATTTGAATTTCATGTTGTACTAGACAATTTTATTATGATATGAAATCAATTTTGAATTAAATATTGTCGCAATAGTGTTATGTGTGATGAGCAATCTATCTTCGTCCCACTCCGATGATTCCGCCATTGGTTGGGGTGTGACAGATTGGTATCAGAGCCATAACTATAGGGAATTAGGTAGAATTGCCATGTTCGACCTAGTCTATAGTAGGTACCTTATTTTGACCATTCTTGTTACTTGTTAAAATGTTTATTCTTCCTACTTTGCTTCTTTCTCTTCTTTTTGGTCTTAATACTTGCATTATGTCTTTCCTAAGACATTTCTACACAAATACACTTTTGAAGACTTGAAGACACTCGTAATACAAACGAGACGAGTTTACCAAAATAGGTGTGAAACCCACAATTTGGTAAACGACTCTCATTCCGCTTAATTTTATTTTGCACAAAATTTCGCCATTAAGTTAGAAGTGAAATCCACATCTTAATGGTAAATTTCCAATTCAAACTCTAGTGGACCCTCGTCAAAGTTTCGAAATTATATTTTGACCCGATGAGTACCAACCATATTAGTGTACGAAATCGTCAAGTTAGGGGTGAAACCCGCATCTTGTCGATTAAGTCCCATTCCTCGATTTTCAATCTCACTAAAGTTTCGATTGTTTCGATCGATTATAGACGTGTAGTAACTGGAAAGGTAAGATACCGTTAATCGCTTCTCGATGAGAGTATCTTACCTATAGGCCAAAGCACGTTTCTCTAATTTGAAAGGACTTTCGATTCACTTTGGAATAGTCGACGTTTCTCAACCCGAAACCATCCTTTGTTTTATGAGCCTCTCTTTTATGTTATCTCAATTTATATGTGATTTTATACTTGTTACCTCGTTCATTTCGAAACCGTTACACAATTCGCACGTCTTTCGCAATCAAAAACAATAATAATTCTCGTGAACAAAATAAATTTATACTCTTTTTACGCATTCATACATGTTTGTACTTGTTGAATACTTGTTAAATTCATGCTAATTATGTAAACCATACAAGATACACCATGCCTACATGTTTATACATGCAAAACTTATTTTGAATTTATGATCAAGTCTCATCCTTTCCTTCTCTTTCGATTCTTAGATGTCGTCCAACGCTGTGTCGAAGAAATTGACGAAGAAGAACAACTCAAAGAAGGAATCCACCTCCGACTCCAAATCGAAAAAAGATTCGACATCCACCACCAACTCCGACACGATGTCGAAAAAGGACTGTATGAAATTCATGGCCAAGCAGATGCCTAAAGTCATACCAGACATCGTGAGCAAGCTTCAGCCTAACCCCGATTCTCCCCATGGCTCTGTCGATTCAAAGGTGGAAACGCCTAAATCGACATTTCAGTTTAAGCAATTCATGGCCTGTAAGCCGCTAGAGTTTACTGGCAAGGATGGCACCACAGCCATGATGAATTGGTTCGACGCGATCGAATTCACCTTCTTGCAAAGTAGGTGCCCCGATGACCTACGAACCTTGAATGCAACGGGGGTATTCCGCTTGAGAGCACTCGAATGGTGGACCTCTAAGTAAAACAAAAGGGGGAATGATGTAGCCAACGCCTTGTCTTGGGACGAGCTTAAGCAGCTTATGAAGGACCACTTTTGTCCTCCTAATGAGCTCCAAAATTTGGAGAACGAATTTTGGAACCTAACGCCGAAGGGGAGCGACATGAATGGTCTGATTACGCGCTTCAAGCAGTTTAGTGTCCTCTGCCCTGGACAGGTCGACTCCGTCCCCAAAACCATAGCCAAGTTTATTTGTTGTCTTGCACCCTTGTTGGTTAACCATGTTGCCTCCGCTTGCTCCAAAACCATTGAAGATGCCTTCAGTATAGCCACTGAACTTAACAACAACTGCGCTATTCATGGAAGCTACGATAAGGTTTCATCGAAGAGTGCGCACCAAGCCATCACCGATACCACCACTATTGAACCTTCATCATCCCAACCCAAGAAAAACCGAGGCAAGAAGCGGAAGGCTTCAAGCCAAAATTGTGCGGTCATCACTCCGCCAAACCCTCAGCCTATCCAAGCAATAGTCGTCGTTACCCCTACAACTAACGAACTACCAAAACGAGCCAACACTGGATCTCATCCCCAGTGTGCTACCTGCTTATACCATCATCCTACCACCACAACATGTCGCAAATGCACCAACTGTCATAGGTTTGGGCATTTTGCTGACCGATGCCGAAACATCCCTCAACCACAAAATAACCAATATCAAGCTATTGTTGCGAACCCCGCTCCTAACCAGTTTCAACCTCAAGCTGCTCCTGTGCAAGCATGCTTCAAATGTGGCGACCTCAACCATCTCGCCAATGTTTATCATCAGCGCAATCAACCACCACCGTAACAGCAGCAGCCTCAACAACCAACTCGAGGCAGAGCCTTCCTCCTCACCACTGCTCAGGCTCAGAATGCAAATGACATTATTACTGGTACGTTCCTTGTGAACCATGTTTATGCTTCATGTTTATTTGATACTGGCGCCGATAAAAGTTTTGTATCTTTAGAATTCGAACATTTGCTTAATTGTAAACGCTCTAAGTTGCCTAGATCAATCGTTATCGAAGTCGCAAATGGTAAATCCATCGCTGTCGATTCCGTTCTCTCTAAGTGTTCCTTGATTCTTAACGATCATACGTTTCGCATTGACCTCATACCTATGCAAATGGGTAGTTTCGATGTCATAGTAGGTATGGACTGGCTTAGGCGAGTTCGTGCTGAAGTTGTTTATTCTGAAAAGTTCATTCGTCTTCCTCTTCCAAACAGTGATTCTCTACACGTCTATGGAGATAAATCCTCTCAATGTCTCAAGCTTATGTCGTGTATTCAAGCAAACAAGTGCTTACGTAAGGGTACCTTCGCCTTTCTCACCCACATCGTGGAAAAAAGGACAAAGGCCCAAGCATGAGTGACGTTCCTATTGTACGTGATTTTCCTGATATGTTTCCCGATGATCTTCCTGGTCTGCCTACTGCTCGTTCTGTTGACTTTCTAATTGATTTAGTACCTGGCGCTACGCCTGTCGCTAAGTCTCCTTATCGTTTGCACCCTCTGAGATGCAAGAGCTTTCGAGCCAACTTCAAGAGCTTCTTGATAAAGGCTTTATACGCCCTAGTACTTCTCCTTGGGGCGCTCCCGTTCTGTTCGTCAAAAAGAAAGATGGATCGTTTAGAATGTGTATTGACTATCGTGAGCTCAACAAGCTTACTGTCAAGAACCAATATCCCCTTCCTCGCATTGACGATCTCTTCGATCAATTACAAGGCGCGACCTGCTTTTTAAAGATCGATCTTCGTTCTGGATATCATCAACTTTGAGTCCTCGAAGAAGATATACCCAAAACCGCCTTTCGTACACGTTATGGTCATTGCGAGTTCGTGGTCATGCCCTTTGGTTTGACCAATGCACCTGCTATTTTCATGGATTTGATGAACCGTGTGTGCAAAGCGTACTTAGACCGTTTCATGATCGTCTTCACCGACGATATCCTCATCTATTCCAAGACACAAGAAGAGCATGAGCAACACTTGTGTCTTATCCTTCAGCTCCTACGTGCTGAACGTCTTTACGCCAAATTCTCCAAGTGTGAATTTTGGTTAAAAGAGGTTCAATTTCTTGGTCATACCGTCAACGAACTTGGGATTCACGTTGACCCCGCTAAAATTGAAGCTGTAAAGAACTGGATTGTACCTAGGTCTCCGTCTGAAATTTGTTCGTTTCTTGGTCTTACTGGTTATTATCATCGTTTCATATCCAACTTTTCTGAAATCGTCGTTCCTCTTACCTCCTTGACACAAAAAGAGAAACCTTTTGTTTGGGGTCCTGAACAAGAGGAATCTTTCCAAACGCTCAAGGACATGCTTTGCAATGCTCCTATTCTCGCGCTTCCCGATGGTAACGACGACTTGGTCGTGTATTGCGATGCTTCAAACCTTGGCCTTGGTTGTGTCCTTATGCAACAACACAAGGTTATCGCTTACACGTTGAGCCAACTTAAAATACATGAGAAAAACTACACTACTCATGACCTTGAACTTGGCGCAGTTGTTTTTGCCTTGAAGATTTAGCGATACTACCTTTATGGTACTAAGTGTGTGGTCTTCACCGACCATAAGAGACTCCAACACATCTTCAACCAAATGGAACTGAACATGCGTCATTGTCGTTGGGTAGAGTTGTTGAACGACTACGACTGCGAAATTCGCTACCATCCAGGAAAAGCGAATGTAGTAGCCGACGCACTTAGTCGTAAAACTCATGTTAAGGGTATTCGTTGTCTCCAACTCGTTAATGATCTTCAAAGCCGCATCCGTGAAGCTCAATATGCCTCTATTAACGAGGGTAGTCTCTCCCACGAGATACGAGGTGGTGTTGAAGAAGATCTTAAGTCTAAATCTGATGGTATTCTATACTATCTCAATCGCATCTGGATTCCTAATCGTGATAACCTTCGAGACTTTCTAATGAAGGAGGCACACAAATCGAGATATTCCATTCACCCTAGTGATGATAAGATGTACCAAGATATGCATACGTCCTATTGGTGGCCTGGAATGAAGAAAGATATCGCCACCTACGTTGCAAAATGTCTCACTTGTTTGAAGGTTAAAGCTGAACATCAACGCCCCTCTGGCTTGTTTGAACAACTAGAAATTCCCTGTCTAGAAATGGGAGAGTATTGCAATGGATTTTATCACCAAACTCCCTCGTACTTCTTCTGGTCGTGATAGTATTCGGGTGATCGTTGATCGATTGACCAAATCTGCTCATTTTCTCCCCATTCGTGAAGATTTCAAAGTCGAGAAATTGGCTAGAATCTACACTAATGAAATCATTTGTCGTCATGGTATCCCCATTGACATCATTTTCGATCGCGATGGACGCTTGACGTCTCGTCTTTGGCAAACCTTTCAATCCGCTATGGGTATTGTTTTAAACCTTAGCACCGCTTTCCATCCTCAGTCTGATGGCTAAACCGAGCGTACTATCCAAACTTTAGAGGATATGCTTCGTTCTTGCGTAAGCGTAATCGATTTTGGTGGCAACTGGGATATGCACTTGCCTTTGATCGAATTCTCGTACAACAACAATTATCACGCGAGTATTCAAATGGCACCTTTCGAAGCATTGTATGGTCGCAAATGTCTTTCGCCCATTTGTTGGCACGGGATTAGTGAAACTCAAATCACTAGTCCCGAGCTCATACAAGAGACAACGGACAAGATTTTACAGGTTCCAAACAACTTGCTGAAAGCCCGGAGCCGACAAAAGAGTTACGCTGACAAGCGTTGAGAACCCTTGGAATTCAAGATAGGTGACTTCGTACTTCTCAAGGTATCCCCTTGGAAGGGTGTGGTTCGATCTGGTAAGAAAAGGAAACTCGCACCTCGTTATGTAGGTCCTTTCAAGATTCTCGAAAGGATTGGCAAGGTTGCGCATCGACTGGACCTACCTAAAGAACTCAACAACGTTCATCCTGTCATCCACGTTTCAAATTTAAAGAAGTGTCTAGCTGAAGAAGGACTTCAAGTTCCACTCGAAGATATTCAAATCAACGAGACACTGCATTTCGTGGAAAAACCAGTCGAAATTATGGATTGTAATCGTGTAAAATCCGAGACTTGGATCATAAATGAAATTCGTATTTCTTTAAATTCATTTTCTACATATTTCAAACTTGATCATACGTTTGGAGTAATTAAACGCGTGATGCCTTGTTCGTAATTCATGCAAAATACGTTAAACTTACAATACTTGACATACGTGCTCAATTCATGCTTATACGATACGTAATCTAGACTAACATACTCATTCGTACATGTTTTATAGTTATTTTTATGCCTTAAATACATTTCATACCTTTACACTTTGCATTTCATACTTAAAACACCCTAAAGCACCTTAAAACATAATTGTATGAAAGTACAAGGGCTAAAATGATCAAAAATAAACAAAACCCACCAGCCAAGTGGCTCGCCACCCGCGACTCGCCCCCTCCTCTGGCTCGCGGCCCGCCAGCCACCCGAATCCATAGAAAACGTGATCAGCCCCTTGGATTGGACGATTTTGTGCTTTCTTTGATGTGTTTCTTTCATTTAATGACCCAACCACCTCACCTAATCACTCCCCATATAACCCAACCCTTTCCCACACATTTTCCACTTTGCAAACTCATATTTTCTACTCTCAAACACTCTAAATCCAGCTGATAAATCAGTAGCAAGACAGATTCACTCCAAGTTACAAAAGTGAGCATAACTTCACTTATACTTCATCTTTTTCATTCATTCTTTCTTCTTAGCACTTGGAACAACCTTAGGTATGTTTCCACAGGTTTTTCATGGAAAACCAAGGCTGGAACATCAACCAAATAGGGTTAAAAGTTCAAGGAAGTTTCTGTTTTGTACAAACACTTTGATAAACATACTTTAACTTGTGATTTCTTCATACATTCCTATGTCCTTATGCCACTAATCAAGACTATGATTATGTGTGCTTAAAACCAAGGTTGTAACATGTAAATTCAGAGGTTTTAAGCCTCAAAACTTTCTGTTTTAAAAGGGTTTTAACCCACAAGTGATGAACAAGTCTTGAACTTGAATATATGTGATTATTTGGATAGCTTGGGCTATCCTAATTACAAATCCACACATCACTTGATGTTTTCCTTATTAGCTAAGGTGTATTTCATTTCCATAATAATAATAATCCAATCATGACCATCCTTGTTGTCTTATGACAACTTGTGCATCGGTGACTACAAAAGAGGTTCCAAAATGGAAGATTTATCTTCCTACCTCATGCATGACTTCTATGATAATCTTGTTATACTTAATGGACTAAAACATATAATATATACTCTATAGAATATATAAACCCATAGTAACCGAACCTTTGATGATGGCCTAATGGTTATTTGTCAAAGCACTAAGTTACAACATCTAAGAACTTGATTCTCGTTACGATTCTAATGGGTACTTTAACCCATGAAAACATTCAAACCCCTATGGGTTACATAGTGTCAAAAACGAGTATTTTGTGCTAGATGGTTATTTTCTCATATGTTTACTTTTCATATACTTTTCATTCCGAACTCCTAATCCTCCGTTATCATCCAATACTCATACACCTACGTTTCTTCGTGTAGAAGGACTCGGTGTTCCTCCTCCAACAACCAACCAAACTTCTCACGTATTAACAAGTGGAAGCTTGCAAAACCGTGAGTACACTTGACCCATTTACATTTTAACACTTTTTGGTGCAATATGTTAACCTTATCAAAAAATCACAATACTTGATTCTTTATGCAAATGCACGAAAACAATCCAAATACATGAATACTATGTTGTTATACTTGATGCATATACTTGGGTGATTCTTATCTGATACTATGGTCTTTAGCTTTATACGAGCCTCCATGTAACATGTATAACGCTATAGGATTAAAGCACCACTCGTGAACGAGAGGTCATGTTAAATTTCATTCTTTATTGCGTAAATAGAGGGTTGACTAGAAATATTGAATGCCATGTTATGTTGATCTTGAATAACCTAAGTTGCCATGTGGATTCGTTTTAAACTTTTAATCTTATACTTATAGTTAAACTTGTGTACACGCCAATACATTTTTGTGTTGAACTATATTTTGTTAACATGTTGCAGGTTGATGAGGTTGAATATGACGTAATCTAGTAGGGACGACACTAGAAACACACTTGAAATTACTAGATTTTGTACTTAAATTGTTGGACTTGTTGCTTTGTTTTTCTATGTTGTATTTGAATTTCATGTTGTACTTGACAATTTTATTATGATATGAAATCAATTTTGAATTAAATATTGACGCAATAGTGTTATGTGTGATGGGCAATCTATCTTCGTTCCACTCCGATGATTCCACCATTGGTTAGGGTGTGACACCACACCTTTCATACCTTAAATGTATAGGAATATTTGTTTTAAACATTCCAATGTCTCTTCACTTGACATATGCGAGCTCTATTATGCATGTCAACAAATTCAAATTTAAATAAAAGATATATAATTATGCATATCTTGCAAGACATAATAATGAAGAATTCATTGTACTTATAGACCAAAAATTTCAATTTCTTTTATAGGATACTATAACAGTCCTTTTCTATTTCAATTAACTCAACAACCTTTAACATACTTAAAAGATAAGCTTTGTCCATAATAGAATGGCCTAACATATGCTTGAATTGTATGTCGATCAATAATTACATTATGTCAAGGTTTTTAAAAAATTCTCCCTCTAAAAGCTCGACAATTTCTCTTGATGATGCATAGAGATCATCACTGTAAATTGCGATTATAGTTAACTTTTAAAAGTAAAATTTTGATAAATGCGTGGCTAATATAATCAAATGTATATCCCTCTTTATCCGAATATCTCGAGTTGTACAACACTGACCCGACTATTTTAGTCCATACGTATTTTGTGAACTTTATGTAGTACGTTATTAAAGTTTTGATATTAATGCTTCTCGCATTATCAATCCATCAGGAAATGCTTTCCATCTTAACCAAATATGCATATGATTTCACTCTTTAGAAGTTTTGCTACACAAACTTGCTCATTTATACATAGATTTCTATATCATATAAAAAGATATCATAATTACTTGCTTTTATTTCCCAAATCCATACTGTAGCATGTTTGTACACTGTTTATTGAAATATCACAATCATCGAGTACAAGTTTTCTATGTATGTTCACAAGAATTACACCGTTAAGATGTTTCATATACCATTTAAAGCGCTCAATTGCTTTAAGAAACTCATCAGTAGTGTTAGTTATATTCAGCGCATTCAACTATGAATCTGTATACAACAATCATATTGTTCTTGAGAATAGCCTTTACATGATTTTAATAATTTAAATCCTTGAGGGACATGCAAATAAACTTTCAATATAAAGTGATACATAACATTTATAAGACACATGTCAATTCTCTCTTTAATATTATCAGACTAATAAGAAATTGGAAAGCCAATGCATCTACCAGTATGGAATACGTCTCCTCATAAATAATCATAGGTTTTTGCAAAAATTCTTGTGCCACAAGTTTTGCCTTAAATCATATAATTTGGGATTTTTTTTTTCACGATGCCAACCTTGATTCATTGTGCATCTCATTAGATATGTGCATGCGAGGGCTGTTCCGTTTCTTTTTAACAGCCGTTAGGCTTAGTACCTAGTTGTTTTACAAATCTTAAACCATATAACCTTAACATGTTAAAAAAAAGTTAGTAGCTAAAGGCGAAACTCACTATAAACCACATGGTGCATCCTTGTATATAAATATATCTGATACATATGTATGATCGAAAGAAAATAAATTTAAGATATCTCTATCCATACCATAAACCTAGATGAAGAATATTGTCAATCAATCTTACATTATGTAGGTTGATAAACAATTAACATTGTTGATCACTCTTACATTATTTAACATAACCCTTCTCTGTTGCAAAGATCCCAATATACTTAATGATAAAAAAGAATAAGTGTTTTTATCGACACATAAAATAAAAAAAAATGTAACGTTTATAATTATCGTATACATTGCCTATCTCACCGATTAATATTAGTTTTTGGTTATGAATTTTTATAAACATACCTGTCAATAATTTTCACAATAACATTTATGACATAAATATTTATTATTGATCTGAATATCATGAATTCAGATAAAACTTACTTGTAAGATGGTTTGATTGATCATTCTTTGATGAAGCGAAAACAAATGAACACCTTGATTCAACTTTATGATGATGCGATCCAACTCCATAAGCAACTCGTGCTGATAACGTGTTATGAAACTAGTCTAATAGCAAAGAAAATAAGAAAAGAGGTTGAAAGAAAGATAACTTATACTCATTGAGAACGTCTTATGAAACTAGTGTAATAGCAAAGAAAATAAGAAGAGATGTAGAAAGAAAAATAACTAATATTCACTAGAAGGTGTGTATAATATAAGAGATACAATGTAGTATATATAAAAGAAAAAATCTTGAAAAAAAGTCAAAATATATTTTACACGATGATAACTATATTAATATAACGTTTTTAGTAACATAATTCTATATTTTATCTTTCAAATATATTACTATATTACATTTTTTTTTTGTTTTAACACCGAACATTTATGTCTTTTGGGACAGCAGCATTTTTCAAACTTTTACCGATTTATGTCCCCAAAATTGCATGAAAAAGAGGAAAGAAATTATTGTTATTCCATGCAAAAGCAGATTTGTACGTAAAGCTGGAGAAATTCGACTTTGGACCAAGGAAGAATGTTTTTCAGAGTAAACTTTTCAAAGGTAATGTAATTATTCTATTAAATATATAATTAAAGTTACTCTATTAAAATGTAAATATGTAATTATTCTATTAAATATATAATTAAAGGTATTCAATTAAATATATAATTTAAAGTTACCCTTTGGTTCATTTATAGTGCATGATACTGAGTTATTTTTTTCATAAAATAATATGTCATCTGAAACTTTATGTCAGGTCGTTACATATATAATATATTTAAATATTTTTGTTGCATTTACGGATTTACTACTCTAAAATTTATTGATTAGTGGGGAATTTGCACGTTGCAGCGAAGTCGATAATATGGGCCGAGAATACAATTCAAACCTAAAAGCGTTAAAAAAATCGTATATACGTTGTGTGTGTATATATATAAAAGCACTCGCCTTTCGTGGGTGCAACGCACGGGAAACCCTTATGATAAACACGGAAACCTTTATGATAAACATTATATAGTATACTGCAACATTTTTTTATCTAGTTGGAAACATGCGTGTTGTGGCGGAGTCGACAATTTACGTCTAAATTTTTAACTAGCTTCTCTAAAATTACAAAACACATTTTATGTTAAATTTGGTTAATTTTGATTCACTAGTTAGTCATTTAGTCCAAATACACAAATACAATAGAACGTATTTTTGAATATATGTTCTTGATAAATGTGATGAGTTTCTCTATAAGCTTATTTTTTTTATTATTTATAAATAATCTAATATATAGTATATATTTATTAAAAATAAATGTCATTGATCAAAGGAAGAAGGGTATGAATGGAAGAAAATGACAAAAAATTGGGTACTTTAACTTGACTCTTCATATGTTATCTTAAAATTTGATAAGAATTTACCATTTTATACATAAAAAATATTTTATATAGCAATATAGATAAGTCTAACCAGGTAGATGTATAAAACTTAGCAGATCCAATGATTTACTAAATATATTATTTATCCATAATTCAAACAGGATAGATGCATAAAACTTAGTGAAAATGTTAGTTTTATAACTATTTATTCAAACTATGCTAATTTTATTGTATAAATAGATCTTAGTCCTAAAAAATTAATAATAATAATAATAATAATAATAATAATAATAATAATAATAATAATAATAAAAGTATATAATAATTAATCTACTAGAGTAATTATATAATTTTGTTTCAACTAAAAACATGCTTGAGTAGCTCGTGTTTAACACATTAAAATCATTTATATTTGATCCTTACATAAGTACTATTATAGTAGTAAAACTATTATTTGTGACGTTAGATACTTACGATAGGATTAGATTGACAGTTTTGGTAATTGATATCACTACATTTATTGGTGACGGGAGTTTCCCTCTAAAACTATTCACATGGATCTATAATCTATCTATAATAATACTAACAAATAAAAATAATAGAAAAACACGTCACTCTCTGATGTCTACTTATACATTTCCCCGCATAAACTCATTAATTCTTTTTAGCATGCGGGTTCTATTTTTCTAAAAAAGAAATCATATTTTGACTTACTATTAAATAATTTAAAAAGTTTATAATCTTGTCATTTATGTAGTCAATTAGAACAAACTAAAGATTAATTTCTATATATCTTGATATTGAACACTATAACTATTACACAATCTGTAATCAAGCTTACACCCATTCTTATTCGTAGTTTTTAATTTATAACAAGCACGAAGTTGCTCATATATCTTTATTTATTTATGGCGATCACAAACTTCCTATCGACATGATCCACAAAATGAGTTTGATATTCTCTTTATTCTAACATAACCATAAACAAAACAACCCCACGTAAAAAACAGGTCTATAACCTAGTGTATGTATATATACCGATGTCGAACATATGCTTATCTGCATTTGGAGGAAGAAAGGATGGGACACTTATTGAAGAAATAAAAGAAAAGGTTAAAGCGTTACTTTTATTGCAGAGAACCCAGTCACTTAATTAACACTTGCAAAATTTGGAAGTGTGACGAGGCTACTTTTTTAATCACACAAACTATTAATATGGGAATACAAGATCAAGGATACCCATTTGATTACACATTGTGGTATCATTAGCTAATATCTGTGATTCTAAAACAAAAAAAAAAATTACACCAAAGAACTTTTGGTTGCAGAGACTATATGGGAACATGGTCGGAAATTTAGTATGTTAACATCAGCTTTAAACACCATTATGACGGTTACCTCACTCTTTTCAACAATTTACAAATTCCTTAGGACTCAAAACAAGGACATGGTAGCATATTTCCTATCAGTCGTGGAATGGGAACGTAGACTTGAATTTGAATGGAAATATACTACATATCCTAAGCGTTTTTATACACCAGATTTTAAAAAAATGTCTAAGGTATAGACAATTGCTTTTCCAAGGATTCATGGTCAAAATCAAAGCGACAATTTGTTATGTCTGCCGTATCTATGATGATTCATCGAACAAAAATCAAAGTGCAATTCAAATTCAAAAGGAAAGAACTGGGGATGATAACACGAATGAGCAGATCATGAATTCTAACGATGAAGAAAATGAGTATCAGACTAGAAAAAAAAAAGAGTATCTGGAAACCTACTTTAATGTTCTATGATTAACCGGTATCCCCAACTGGGACAATTGGAAGGAGATGATCATAGATGCACTTGAATTCTAGAACTTTGATTACTGCATTGCCCTAATAGATCTCATGAGCGAAATTGTGTTTGTGATTCTCAATAGGGAAAGACTGCGTAAGAAATTTAATAGCATGGTTGATGTGCGTAAAGTGTGTGTACCTTTCATAATGTAGTAAGTAAGTATGTCCGGATATCGAAGAGTGGACACTATGCTGCAAGGTTTTAATACTAGTCCTTTTCCCGTAATTAAGAAGGAATATCCTATACAGGGTGGGGTTTTAGATTGAACACTAGTGTATTTGCGAACTGAGTGAACAAATCCTGACCATTGATCTACACACGTGTATGGCCAGGATCTCATCATCAAATCGTAAAATACACTGGTGTATTTCAACATCAAATCCTGGTTATTGATCTACACACGTGTATGGCTAGGATTAGTTCACTCAGTTCGCAAACTACAATAGTGTTCACTCTTGAACCTAATCCTATACATGTATATCTCAAGTTTACACAAGATTATGGTTTTTATACTATGTGCTTAAAGGTTGATGATCTATATATTGTAGGAACAAATAGGTTGAGTATAATCAAAACTAATAAATTTACCATTTCATGCTTTCAAATGAAGTCGATACTCTATAATATATATAAAAGTGAAACAAAATATTATATATTAGATATAAAAATGAAACCGAATAATGCATTGAATCAATTCCATAATATTGGTAAGATGCTCGTCAAGTTTCATCAACTGAATCTGGATGTTTGATGTATGCAACACATTGTGAACCTAACCCTTACTTGTCCCCAAACCTACTAAGTGGTGAATCTTGAAAATTTCCACCGGGTGGTCGGAAGTTACCGGATCTA
Organism: Helianthus annuus; assembly: GCF_002127325.2. Lineage (NCBI taxonomy): Eukaryota > Viridiplantae > Streptophyta > Magnoliopsida > Asterales > Asteraceae > Helianthus > Helianthus annuus. Next base: position 20,599,020 of record NC_035447.2, on the reverse strand, counting down.
AAAATTCTATATAGATAATTTTTTTTTATAAAACCGGAGGTTCGAAAACATATATACCTAAAAAATTCTATACGAAACGTACATACGTAACCCTATTGAGCGAAAAGTTTGGGGGGTTGGGCGTCCCCCGGCCCCTTGAAAGCTACGCCCCTGAACCTACTTAAACATTTAATGTGATAGAAACAAATTGTTTATGATGACTTGACTTGGACACGGTTTGATGATACCAAACCAACAATTATTATTTTAAGAGTGAGTTGCATAATCTTAAAAAGTTAATCTTATATATATTAGGATTGATATTTGATCATGCTCCAAAAAAATGTATACGGTTTCTGGAGATAAGTCTATAAAAACCAGGATGAGCACACGGCCTTAACATTTCTCCCTTATCTATGAGCATTACTACATAGATTAATAACATCTAAACTTTTAACTTGAGTTTTAGAGCATTACTACATAGATTAATAACATCTAAACTTTTAACTTGATATTCATAGGAAAATATACGACATAAACAACAATGTGATATGAATAAGAAAAGTAATTGAGATCGTTGATTGATCGATCATGTCCCTAACGATTAAAGGAGGTCAAGAAGTGTAACCAACCCAACAACGACGTGGTACACGCACTAGTTATCATTACGTATCATTAATGACAGCGATCATTCTCATACACGAATCTACTATTTTCATTCCTCAATTTAGATTCACACATGTCTCCATACTCATAACCAATACCAACGAAAAATTTGGTAACAAGTTACATCTAGTAGGTTAAGTGTTCTACCAAGGGAGACAAATTTGTCCCCTCGACAGGGCTGTATAGTGAGTTTTTGGCCCATGCAAGCAATTGACCACTGGGTTATATTGGGCCCATTTCACAATCAATCCAACCCATTTGTTTCTGAACTGAAACAAGAAAATGTGACTAGAGGGGTCCTAGTTTTTTGGTGACTCAAAAGATTCTTAAATGTAGAAAAAGATCCAAAGGATTAAAAAAACTAAATGACAACATTTGTAATCAATAGTCTTTGTTGGTCCATAAGTTGGCCCATAAACGGTCATGACCATCATATCGAATGATGAATGGTTTTGTTTTGTAGAGCAAACACCCCCACATACAACATAGGGGCGGTTGTAGGTGGGCAAACTTGAAGTGGTTTTTGTACAGAAATTTCAAGTTGCAGACAAACAAAAATCATGTGGACCCTGCAGTTATAATATAGAGGAAACAAATGATCAAGACCATGTCTTGGAGAGGGAGGAACGGGCTAACGTGGATAGTCTTGTGCATATTGAAATTTGCCTATGGGTTTTGGTTTCTTGTGGTTTAAAGAAATGGTCCACACTTGACATAATATATTCTTTACCTATATTTGCTTGCAGGTCAAATGAAGGGATACTAAAACACAGAAACAATGTCAAGATATTTTAGAACATATAAAAAATTAATACACAGCATACCCTATGATTTATGTACATATGTAATATAAGATTTGATTTTATATTTATTAACATAAATCCATTATATTCCATATGTCAAGAAATCCCATTACATTATTCTAGTAGAAAAAAAAAACATACAAAAATGATATGTTGCACCTCATACAACAACTATGGTCTATAAGGGAATTAAAGTTGCATTTAGCATTATATCAATATGATATTTCATGTTTAGGTAGATGTAAAGGATATGTGGTTTATTAAGACTGAGTTTGATTTTTGTTATTTCATGGCTTACATTGATTGTGACGGAGGTTTTTTTATTAGTCTCACAGAATATTACATATATGTAACTTCTAGTGTTCCATATATGTAACTCATGGTTGGCATGTTCATTCAGTTGAATAAACCAATTTATTCAGTTCGATTATCTGATTTATTCGACTGAATTCATGTTTACACATTGATGATAGATATTTAAAGTTGTTCACATTATAGTCCCATGTGCATACATGTTACATTTGCGTGTAGTGTATTCATATAACAAAAGACAAAGGCGACGTATTCTCATTTAAATATTAGTTATTCACATAATGAGAGGTAGCGTTGTGAAATATAAATATTCACATGCAACTAATTCACATGCCACTATTTTAATCTAATTTTCAACAGTGTTAGTATGTAGAGTTAATACATGTGGTTTGCACAAATTAACATACTTAGCTACTAATAGTTTAAAATCACATTTTAGGGTATTAACTTTTTATTTTATAACGTTTGAAGGTATTAACGTTATTTGTAGGTTTAAAATCACATTCTATTAGTACCCAAGTGTGTTATTTTATACAAATCACAAGAACTAACTATGTTAATACCCTAGAAGTTAATACCTCCAAACCTTACAAAATGAAAAGTTAATACACTAGAAGGTGATTTTAAACTATTAGTACCTAAGTATGTTATTTTGTGCAAACCACAGAGACTAACTATGTAATTAACTCTAGTATGTATTTGAATTGATTAGTGTAGATAATGAAAATATGATATTTTACTTATGTTCGTCTTTTAATCTACACACACATAATTTTACATTAGCATTCACATTCAATTTCTTATCCCTATTTCTATAATTATACTAAAAATCACTATTTTTTCTTTTTTTAATTAAATAATAGTTTTTATGTCTTTACAATTGTTCCCGTATATTTACAGACGGCAGGGCCGGCTCTGGGCCTGGCAAACTCGTACCGACGCCCGAAATTTCAAAGGGCCCGAAAAATCTTTATAAGCTTGTATATATTTATTAAATTATATATTTAGTATATTTATATGTTTATTATGCAAAAAAAGTATTAGTGGTGTAGTGGCAAAAACCATCTCAAAATAATGTAAAGGTCTCAAGTTTATGTCTTTGCTACATCACTAAGTTTTTATTTTTGTAATTCATTTACCCTTAACCATAATTTTGGGTCCAATTCTTTTCGAAGCCCGAGGCCTAAATTTTTTCAAGAGTTTTCGGGGACGGATCCAACAGACGGACAATAACATTTTCTTTCTTATCTACGCACAACCACTTAAAATTACTCATTGTAATATCAGTAAACCACTCACAAATATATCAGAAATATATAGGGGTTCTATTTTGAATGGTGTTACATTCACTATGTGGATAGGTTATATTCATATGTTTTTACAGATCTAGCTAAAAGGATATAAATTGAAACACTTTATCTATTAAGTGTTTTAAGTGCGAGGGTACGAACACCCAAATAGCTGTAATTAAACTTTTCGTACTAGTTTACAAATTTTGTTATTGGTTGACGACGGGCCAATGGGAAATCCCATTTACCTGCTTTGGGCTATCATCATGTGGGCCTAACAGTACAAGCCCAACAAGAGTTTACCTTACTCATCAAGGTTATCGTTATGAGCGGAAAAAAAGGATCAGAGAAGGCAGACGACATTAAATGCTTGATTGGAAAAGGATCTCTTGCTGGAAATGTACTTCATCGCCGGAAACATTAAATGAGACTGTGATCTTATCGTTGGGGGCCAGACACGTGTCTGAGCCCCCCCGAAGACTCTCGGAACCCGTCGGATCATCTCGTTAAAATATCTCATGTGAGAGATAAGGCTTGGTGGTTATATAAGAGTGAGAAACGATGATCACAGGGACTCTCAAGGTATCTCATTTACTACACTCATATTAACTACTTTCATATTAACTTCCGACCAACATTCCCACATATTCATTATACATATCACATTTATTAGATTCACACCTTAGAGGAAACATCCCGGTGATCATACTCATCGGGATAAACTCCTCAGCTCTTCCGGCAAGTTTACTTATTCTCACGCCGGAGCTTGGTCACGAATCCCCCCCCCCCTCCGGGGCCCTCCGTGACGAGGCTAACGGTTTGTTCTTTTGCAGTAACGAAGATAAGGCCTCTTGACGTCAGCGGAGATCCAATTAACGTCATCTGGGATTTGGGTATTCAACACTGGCGCCATCCGTGGGACATCCGCCTGGCCAGTGTTCCCACATCAAATTCTGACGTTAAGAGTAGCTTATCTCACAAACAGAAACATGGCAACCCCACCCAGCTCACGTACCATCCAGATGGTACGGAATGACCTTGATAAGGTCACAGTAGAAGATATAACTCATGAAGAGGGCAACGAGAACCAGATGGAAAGCCCAGAAAGAGCGGAACACATCACTCCAGATTTTGTGGCCATGCACAGAGAAAAGTTAACAAAATGTCTCGAAGATTTAGAGAGACGAGAAAAGCTTAACAGCCTCAGGGCTAGACTTTCCTTTGACACACCCTCCAACCATGAAGGGACAGACCCTCAAAACAGAAGCAATAGTGTTGACCCACTGGAAACATTCATGACTGCCCTTAGACAAATGTCCTCAGAAGAAAGGGAGGACCTCATCACAGGAAAGAAGTCAAAAGGAGAGGGGAAAGAAAAGGATAACAAAAATGATGATGGCTTGGATCAACCGTATCTGCCACGGGACTTAGCTGAGGTCTCGAAATTCACACGGAGGATTGCAGAAGCACCGATGCCCCCTAAGACAAAGCTACCTCCAAACTTTGACCGCTATGATGGGAGAAAAGACCCTGAAGATCACCTCCATGCCTTCAGGGGAGCGGGACAACTTGGGCGATGGGCCATGCCGGTGTGGTGCCACATGTTTGTACAAACTTTGATGGAAGGGGCCCGACTCTGGTTTGACAGCCTCCCTCCGGGAGGAATCGACAGTTATGAAGAGCTAAGCGAGAATTTCCTCAGAAACTTTGGTCAGCAGAGGAAAGTGGTCAAGAATCCAAACGAGATTCTGCACATAAGGCAGAGGGACAACGAGCGAATAGACCAGTATATGGAGAGGTTTGTCAAGGAGAGCATGAACATCAAGGATGTCTCGGAGGTCATGAAAATCAGCAGTTTCATAAACGGGCTAAAGCATGCACAGCTATGTGAGAAACTATGGGAGGAGTTCCCCCACTCGTTTGACAACCTCATAGACAGGGTCAGAGCCTTTGTCAGGGGAAAAGACACGGTCAACAAAGCCAAGGAGACGGACGTCACACCCCGAAGGGTCACCCCAGCTACAAAGCCTCCTGACAAAGGTACACCTTATTCCAGAAAACCCACTCTTGGTAGAATGTTGCATGACAGAGCAAGGCCCTCATATTCCACATATAGACCTCAGGGGAGAGGCCCCCTCCTTACTCTGATAATTTCACCCCTCTCACCAAGACCCCAAGTGAGATACTGGCCACTAAGAGGGTAAAGAACTCCTTCCCAAGGCCACCACCCATAAAACCTGGGCCAAAGGCACAACCAAACAAGTATTGTGACTTCCACAAAGGTTTTGGGCATAAAATTGATGACTGTATGTATCTGAAGAGAGAGATAGAAGCTGCAGTGAAAACAGGAAGACTGGCCCATTTGGTTAAGGAAATCAAGGAGGGAGGAGGGGATCGCAAGGGAAGAGATGCAAGGGAGCCTGGGAGGGCAAATGTGGATATGATTAGAAGGAGGAATGAATTCGATACCACCCGGAGTGTAAAAGCCAGAATCCTGGGCTCCCCAGACTGCATGAAAGCTCCCATCCTTATGCCACACTTGTAAGAAAACGAAGTGCAACGACTTCCCCTCAACATCTCAGCCATAATAGCTGGTCATAAGGTGTCTCGAATACATGTGGACGGAGGGTCCGGTGTCAAAGTAATATATGAGCATTGTTTCCTCAGATTTGACAGAGATGTAAGAGATCGGCTTGAAGAAGACTTCATCCCCTTAGTGGGATTCAACAACAGTGTATCGCACCCCCTGGGAAAAATCAGGCTCCCATTCACTGTTGGGGTAGGGGACCGTGTTCAAACAATAAACCTGACCTTGACAGTGGTTCGAGCCCCCTCAAAGTACAACGCAATCCTAGGAAGACCTGGAATTGGGGACTTACAAGCGCAGGCATCCACCCCCCATGGAGCTTTAGTGTTTCAAACGCCGAAGGGCTTGGCCTGGGTAAAATCCGCATACGAAGTGATTTCTTCAGTATCCGAGGGGGAAGCATCCGAGAAGCCCCGGAAAGAGGGAGTCGAGGAATGGGTCCTTTGTAATAGGTTCCTAGAGCAAACAGTCAAGGTGGGAAGTCACTTAAGTGACAAATGTTAGAGTGCTCTCAAGGAACTACTCCTCCTCAACATAGATGTATTTGCATTCCAACATGGGGACATGACAGGAATCCCCAAGAGCCTAATCGAACATCGACTCAACACATACACATGGGCAAAACCAATGAAACACAAGAAACGAAGCATGAGGCCCAACAAAAGAAGAGCTGCTTGTGAGTAAACCAGAAAACTGCTCAGAGCAGGCATAGTCAGGGAGGTCAAGTACCCATCCTGGGTCGCCAATCCAGTCATGGTTCAAAAGAAAGACGGGGGATGGAGGATGTGCATTGACTTCCAGGATCTAAACAAAGCATGTCCCAAGGACTGTTACCCCCTCCCAGAAATAGACGTCCAGGTGGACTCTTTGTCTCTGTACCCCCTGAAATGCTTCCTGGATGCCTACAAAGGATACCATAAGATCCAGATGTCAATAGAGGACGAAGAAAAAACCGCCTTCATTACAGACGAGGGGACGTTTTGCTATACCAAAATGCCATTCGGTCTTAAAAACGCTGGGGCCGCATATCAGAGATTCATGAACACCCTCTTCAGGGAACAACGGGGAAGGAACCTGGAGGTATATGTTGATGACATCGTTATCCAAAGCCTGACAGAAATGGCCATGATAGATGACATAGCCGAGACCCTCGGCACCATGCAAGATGTGAATATGAAATTAAACCCCGGAAAATGCTGTTTTGGAGTAGAGGAAGGGAGATTCCTGGGGTAGTGGTCACCAAGGGTGGAATCAAAGCCAACCCTGAGAAAACCCAAGCCGTGGCAGAAATGAGATCTCCCAGGTCCTTAAAAAATATCCAGCAGCTGAACGGAAGACTGATTGCGCTGAATTGCTTTCTATCAAAAGTGGCTGACAGGACTCTCCCCTTCATGAAGGTGCTGAAGGATTGCCTTCAAACAAACAAGTTCAGATGGACCACTGAAGCAGAAACTGCTTTCCATGAAATGAAGAACTATATCTGCCAGCTCCCAACCCTGGCCACCCCAGTACCTGGGGAACACCTGCTCCTGTATTTGTCGGCCTCAAAGACAACCATAAGCGCGATCATGATGGTGGAACGAGAGGGGAAGCAAATACCGATATACTTCATCAGTAGAACGCTTAAAGGTCCTGAGGAGCATTACATGCCCCTGGAAAATTGACGTTAGCCCTCGTTTTCGCATCCCGAAGTCTCAGAAGGTACTTCCAGGGACACAAGATCACTTTGATGACCGATCAGCCCCTCCAGAAGGTGCTCAAGAGGTCAGAACTGTCCGGACGACTGGCTAAGTGGGCTGTAGAGCTGGGAGAACACTCCCTGGAATTCAAGCCCAGAACAACCATAAAGGGACAAATACTGGCCGACTTTTTAGCAGAGGTCCCGGAGGACGAAGAAAAAGAACTCCAGAAATGGGAGGCCTTAGAAAGAACAGAGAAAGAGGAAGAAGACAAGGCTGTGTGGAAAATATTCACAGACGGAGCCTCCAGCGAGGAAGGAAGTGGAGCGGGCATCACCTTGGTAAGTCCTGAGGGGGTTGAGTTGACTTATGCCATAAGATTAGATTTCGAAAACACCAACATTACCGTAGAGTATGAAGCCCTTCTGGCAAGTATGAGGCTAGCACAAAAAATGAAAGCAAAACATGTGGAAGCCAGCACCGATTCACAACTGGTGGTTAAACATTACCAAGGAGAGTATGAAGCCAAAGACAACATCATGGCTTAGTACGTGGCAAAAGTAAGGGAAACAACTGAAGCATTCAAAACCTTCAAGTTAGAATACATCCCCCGAGGGAGAAACAGAAAGTCTGACGCCCTCAGTAAGCTGGCCTCAGTAGCATTCGACCATCTCGCAAGGGAAGTTAAAGTGGAAGTCCTGACCTCTCCTTCCCTTAGCACGAAGGAGGTAGCCGCAGTTGAAAGTACTCAGGAAACATGGATGACACCAATTATAAAGTTCCTCAGAGACGGAACCTTGCCTGAGGGGGAGTGGGCAGCCAGAAAGGTAAGGGTCAAGGCCCTGCAGTATGAGTTGATTGATGGGGAGTTATACCGAAGATCATACCTAGGCCCATCCCTGAAATGTGTTGATATGGAAGAGGCTGAGTATGTGATCAAGGAGATGCATGAGGGGATTTGTGGAATGCATTCGGGGCCAAGGACGATAGTAACAAAGGCGATGAACGCGGGGTTCTATTGGCCACGAATGTATGAAACGGCATCCGAGGAGATTAAGAAGTGTGACAATTGTCAGGTACATGCACCGATGACCCACCGACACAAACACCCCATGATACCGGTCTTAACGTCCTGGCCCTTCCAAAAGTGGGCTATCGACATAATCGGGCCATTCCCGGAAGGTCCAGGAGGAGTCAAGTATGTGGTAGTGGCCATCGATTATTTTACCAAATGGACCGAGGCAAAGCCCTTGGCAAAAATAACTGGGGAACAGATGAGGCGGTTTGTATTAGACAACATCATCTGCAGATATGGGGTCCCAAAGGAACTGGTGAGTGATAATGGCGTCCAATTTGCTGGAAGACCCTTTAAGCCATGGTGCGAGCAAATGCACATCAAACAAGTGTTTACCTCCGTCACTCATGCCCAAAGTAATGGATTAGTAGAAAGAGCTAACCAAAGTGTCATCAAGGGAATGAAGGGAAGACTCGGGAGAAAACAAAAAGGATGGCTGGAGGAACTACCATTCGTGTTATGGGCATATAGGACCACTCCTAAAGATTGCAATGGGGAGACTCCTTTCAGCCTAACCTACGGGACAGAAGCTGTCATCCCGGCTGAGATAGGATCCCCAACTGCCCAAATGAGGCTCCGGGAGGAGGAGAATGAGCAAGACCTCCGGATGAACCTGGACCTTTTGGAAGAAAGAAGAGAAGTAGCAGCAATCTGGGAGGCCAAATACAAGAGGCAGCTGGAAAGTTATTACAACGCCAAGATGAAAAAGCTCAACCTCGTCCCAGGGGATCTAGTCCTAAGAGCAAATGAAGCCAGCTTCCAGGAGAACACCGGAAAGCTAGGCTCCAACTGGGAGGGGCCTTACCGAGTCATATGGGCAAACGGCAAGGGGAGCTGCAAATTGGAAACACTCCAAGGCGAGGAGGTCTCCAGGACATGGAACCTCATGCAGCTTAGGAAATATCACATGTAAGGGGTCTGCCCCCAGGAAAAATGGCCAAAAGCCACTTTTGTAACATATAACTATTAATCCGGGGTTCCCCCAAGGACGGATCTTTTGTAACAATTTGTGCTGGGAAGTTTAATCCCCAAGAAGTAAATGAAAAACGGACAGTTAGCATGTCCTCTTTTGATAAAATAGCGGGTATTATACCTAGGCAGACGTGCCTGGAAACACCATAAAACCTAATTAACAGGCAAACACACGTGTACAAAGCATATCAAACATGCCAAAATCCCGGCCGCGGGGCAAAAAGGCTCTATCTAACCCAAAGAAAACGGACAAAAAAGTAAACCAAAAACATAATCTCACATTATAAACTTGTCCATTGATTGGCCTCGAACAGACAATCCGTGTTTACTAGACAAACCACAAACACAATATATCTTTGTAAACTAAACTACAAAAAGAAATCATGTTTTATTCATTTACAAAACAAATGTACAAAGAAAAGCCTCAATAACTTCTTGCAAAGGACCAAAGCTCAACTTCTTGCAAGACGGTCCAAAAGTCCCCAGGAAGAACACCAGCTTGATCCTAAGCAAAAGCCCCTGCAAAGCAACAAACATAACAAAAAGCATGCAAATGACAGGGCAACAACACAGGATCATAAGTTACATGATTAGCTACTATGGAGGACCCCCACACAAAGGTCCCACCTTCCAAACACAAAATAGTTCAAAAGTATCCCAAGGAAAGTAGTTAGTTAAGTTACAACCATATCGAAGAAAGTAAATGTTCAGGAGTCACTGGGGGGCACCCCCAGACAAAGATGGCGGAGAGGAGGGACCTGCAGAGGAGAACAGGGCTTTTAGTTCATCTATCGATATTAGGGGATGCTCCAGGATTTTCTTCAGGATGACAGGGGTCTTGCTCCCAAACTCATCATCCAACTTGGATAATTTCTTCTTAGCTTTGGAGTTGTACAGCGGAGTCTCTTTCCTGCCTAGACCCTGAGCAGAATAAGCATAACCATCCTTCAGACCGGCCTGGTAGCCGACATCCCGATAAGCCCTGTATATCTCCTCCAAACCACTCTTAAAATCCTCTGACTGGGTAACAGCGATAAGGAAAGCTCCAAAACCTTCAGTGATTAACCAATGCTTTTCCTTTGCCAACCGCTGATTATCATCAGAGGTTATCCCATAGTCCGCATACATGGTGTTAAGTTGCTCCTGAGAAACGGAGCCAACCTCCTTCAAATACTTCAACTCAGCAGCCAACTCTTCTTTCTCTCCCACCAACACCGCCATCTCCTGCTCCCAGCCTCGCTACTTCTTCTCCAGCATGGCTCCAGCCCCCTGGACAAAAATCATCACAAAAAATCCAAAAAAAAAGGGGGTGGGGGGAGGAAGGACTGTATACCTTCTCCTCCTGTAACTTCCTCTCAGCTTCAACCACTTGGCACCTAAGTCCGGCAGCAACAGATTGGGAGGTCTTGAGCTCAGCCTTGAGTCCTTCATTCGCCTTCCTCAGATCATCAATCCTCTTCAACATACCAGCACCCTTGAAAAAGCTTTCACAAAGAGACATGCTATATTGATCCTCGAAAAGGTCATCCCTCAAAGCAGAATTCACGAATTTATGGGAAGGAGGAACAACATGACTCAAGAAGTCTCTAGCAGCTTCAGGAGTTCCTATTATTGAGGAATTAGTCACTTTCCATTTGGGGACATAGGTAGAGGGAATAGTGTCAGCAAACAAAGGAGCCAAAGGGGACTGATGGGTAAGACCCTCAGGCTCAGTAGGCTTACTGGTCCCCGTAGCATGAAGACGGGAGAGTTCAAAAGCTGAGGTAAAATGAGCTAGGCCTACTTCTGGAGTCTTGTCCTGAACACGGGAAGATGAGGGGCCAGTAGTTATCTCTATGGGATCACGAGAACTCCCCTACACCAAAAGAAACATCAGAAATCAAACAAAGACGAGACAGAATAAACAAAGAGGAGAAAGGACTCACCAGCAAAGGTGCACTCACAAGGCTTGAAGACCTCAGATGTTTGGACAGGGAACCCTTGACCCCAACAGGGGGACGCTCAGAAGCAGCTTTTGAAGGAAGGGGGAGCTTCTGTCCACTGGCACTTCGGAGCCTTTGACGGATATCACAGGGAACGGGGACTGGTTAAGGACCGGCAGCCTTTCTCTTGCGAACTAAACGAATTTCCAGATCTTCGTCATCGCTCCTATCAGAATGTTTAACAGGGGCAGGATCAGGGGAGCTTTCCTCCCCATCAGAGGAAGTGCCCTCAACCCCCTCTACAGCAGCGGAGCCTCCCGCCTGGGCAGAACCCCCGGTAACTGGCACTACCCCACTCCGGTTCAGACCCGGAACAACTTCACCATCAACCACAAACTGCACGTCCTTGGAATCTCCCTGAAGCAACCTCCACAAAGTTAACTCTATAAAAGAAAGGCACTAAAGATGACTACACAAATACAAAGAAACAAAAACAAACAAATGCAGATCCGAGACAAAAAATACCTTTTTTACCAAAGAAAGCCTTGGGTCGAACAGGATAGGAGGGACTCAACCCCTCCATGGCCAAAATACCCTCGGAAAAAGTGAAAGCCCTAGCAGGGTTCTCATACATACGTTTCCACTGAACAGTCTCATTCGCCGATAAGGTAGGAACAGCATCTTCGATGGGGGCATCGACATCCCTAGGCAAAGGGGATTCTGGCATCATGGCAGCAGAGACAAAAATAAACCTGCTTTTCCAATGTTTCGGGTAAGTGGAAGTCGGCATGAAGGAGTAACAGGGTTTTGACACATTGTTCTGTCTCTTGGCAAAGGTAAACCAATCTCCGTCAGAAGTCAACTTGTAAAACATACAGAATAAAGGAATGGAAGGTTCACCGGAAATAGCAGCACAGGACAACTCGAAGTACACCACTCTCATCCACCCTAAGGGATGCAACTGAGAAAAGTGAACCCCAAAATGACGAAGCAGATCGACTTTAAAAGAGGAAAGAGGATATCAAACCCCGCAAGAGGAAAAATCCAAGGTATAAAGAGGGATCACATCAGGTGTAAACACCGCCGGTTCATTAGGATCTGGCAAAGTGGGGGAGAACTGTTCCGGGATGGCAAATGTCTCGACAAAAGACCTCAAATCCTTTGCCGTCAGGACTGATTTGATTACAGAACGGCCGGAGCGACTCATGATTGGAGAAAGAATGATGATCGAGAGGAATGGTGACGGAAAAGAGAAGGAACCGGAAAGTTTAGATAGGAAATTTGAAAGGGTATGAGGTATTTAAAGAAGATAACTGACCTGCAGGAAACCGTCCTGTCATCAGTCCTTTCAAAATTCAAACAAGAGGGCACGTGTCTCTAAGGGATTAACTCCCGCTATAGGTATCCGGCGGCATGATGGCTAGTGGGAATGGTTATTATAACTAATCAGGAGGGGGCCCACACTCAGAGCTCAAAGGAAAGAAAAACCTCACTTTGAACAGTTATGATTCAGCCCCGGATCATGAGCCTCGGGTCTCAGAACCAGGGACTAAAGATGACTTGACGACGGGCCAATGGGAAATCCCATTTACCCGCTTTGGGCTATCATCATGTGGGCCTAACAGTACAAGCCCAACAAGAGTTTACCTTGCCCATCAAGGTTATCGTTATGAGCGGGAAAAAAAGGATCAGAGAAGGCAGACGACATTAAATGCTTGATTGGAAAAGGATCTCTTGCTGGAAATCTACTCATCGCCGGAAACATTAAATGAGACTGTGATCTTACCGTTGGGGGTTAGACACGTGTCTGAGCCCCCCGAAGACTCTCGGAACCCGTCGGATCATCTCGTTAAAATATCTCATGTGAGAGATAAGGCTTGGTGGTTATATAAGAGTGAGAAACGATGATCACAGGGACTCTCAAGGTATCTCATTTACTACACTCACATTAACTAATTTCGTATTAACTTACGACCAACATTCCCACAATTCATTACACATATCACATTTATTAGATTCACACCTTAGAGGAAACATCCCGGTGATCATACTCATCGGGATAAACTCCTCAGCTCTTCCGGCAAGTTTACTTATTCTCACGCCGGAGCTTGGTCACGGATCCCCCCCCCCCCGGGGCCCTCCGTGACGAGGCTAACGGTTTGTTCTTTTGCAGTAACGAAGATAGGGCCTCTTGACGTCAGCGAAGATCCAATTAACGTCATTCGGGATTTGGGCATTCGACATTAGTTATGGTTGTGTTATTTATTTATTTACTAGATGTAAAACTCGTGTAAATACATAGATACTCTTTAGAAATTTTATATACCAAATTTATTAAACAACGAATGTTTCTGTATTAGTTGTTACATAAGTGTATGATGTGAATTGCAGTCGACTATTTATGAATGTAATATTAGTCATTGCGGAGTAGGATCAAATACAAACCATATTTCGCATACAAACTGTAAGAACCATTTAAAAAGTGTCACGTGCCATCCAACCAATTATAGAGAAATGATAAAATAATATCCTAAACAATATCAATTATATTGAATTCCCTATAAATATGCTAACAAGCAATTAATTCTTTATTTAAATCTTCTTTTTGTTTTCAATGTGCTGATTAAAAAAAGTGCTGATATCATTCAAATATATGCTAAAATCAATTATCTTGATTAATTTTTATGTGCTAATATAATTCAAAAGTGCTACTTTATGTATGTATTGTTTTGGTATATGCTAATTTAACTTTTTTTAAGTGCTAGGATATGTTCTTACGGTTTGTAGGATAAATATGGTTTGTACCGAAACCAACCCCGTCATTGCACATTATTCTATTTTAGCTCCATTACACCAATTAGCTTTGTTTAAGTTGAAAAAGTTTAAATTGAAAAACTTCAAATCTTAAACAAAATCAAGACTCAAAAAAAATTATATTAGTCATTGCACATTCATATATATATATATATATTAATTGATAACATAACCGAGAAACAGTACACTCACGGCGTTTGTTGTTTCATTTATTTGTTCTGCATATTTTGACCTAACCTTCTCCTTTTTACTCGACGGCGAACATCAAAACCACCACTGTATACCTCCGATTTTCACCATCACTCACATAAATCACTTGAAAATCATCAAATATTATCACCTCCATCTTCAATCGCCCCCCAAAAGTCCATTTTTTTCATACAGTTCACACAAGATTCGAAGTGGTTTTCTGTGGGTTAGCCGATTCTCATAGTATTCTGCATATAATTCTACAATAAGGTATGTCTTCTTGCAATTCTCGCGTATTTTGAGTCTCGTGTTTCAGTTTTAGCAGTTTTTATTCCATATTTAGGTGTTGGGTCAAGTGTCAGTACTGTTTTAGGTTACTTTAGGATGTTCACAGGTTGCGGGAGGTTGGGTTGGGTTGATATTTGCTTAGAGGTTGCGGACGGCTGGGTTGGTATCAAAAGTTCATATGTTTGCCGATGGTACGGGTTGGTTGTGTTTTGTTGCTTCAGACAGAAATAAGTGTGGGGATAGGGGTGGTTTGGGTGATGTTAAAAATCTGTTCTTGAAAGTAAATTGAGCTTCCGTTGAAATTGTTTGAATTAATGAAGAATTTTTTTTAGAGTTGCGCTAAACTTTTGACGCCTAAACTTTTCTATTATGAGCTTGGACTCAATATATGTTTGGTTGTGAAGTTGCATACAGGTTATGAAGGGCTGTTTGGGTCTGATTGTTTATGTTCTGCGGCTGGCTCGGTTTGGGTATAGTTCAACATTAAGTGTGGGGATACGGGTTGATTGTTTTTGCTATAAAAATGAGATTTTTAACTAACCTTTGACCCGTTTCCATTGCTTCCACACTAAAGTTTTGAACATTGTTCGGTTTAGGACTCAATTAGGTTGTTCGGCACTTGGGTATTAATTGACGGCAATTAAAGTGCCGGGAGGAGGTAGTGTTATCGAGTCTAGTATATGTATTAATTCATAACATGCTAATGAACAGTGGTGAATAGTGTTTTGTCTTTTGTGGTTTTTTTTCTTTCGGCTGCTACAGTAACTTTCTATTTTTTTTTTCTAATGCTTATATTTTTGTTTTCATTCTTTCCTTTTAACATAATGGTAATTATTTTGAGTAGATCTTTGCTTCTTCTTCTTCTTTTTTTTGTTTAACTTTCAACCTTAACACTTATCTAAAACTTTTGTAAAATATCATTTTACTTCCTCGAGTTTTACTTGCTTATTTTTATGTTACATGAGTCACTAAGTGTACAAAGTTCGTCTTTTTGTTTTACGTTTTTTCCATGGTTTTGGTTGTCATTCAGTTGCTACTTAGCACGGTTTACGCCCCCCTCCCCGCAACGCGGGGGGGGGGGGGGGGGGGGGGGCTCAACACTAGTTATTCTAATCAAAACACCTATATTACTCATATGATAGATTGCATTTTGACCAGAGTCCATTTCGACTAAAAGTAAATCCGAAACCAGTTTGATCCAAACCCACTTTTACACGTTATGGTCGTTACCTAACCCGTCTCGTGACCCGTCCTTTGGCTACACTTAAATACTATAAAAATTCAAATCATGCATATCCATAAATAGAAAAAAACTTGAAAGTAGTTAATAGAAAATGTCTTTCATAAAATTCTGTCCAAATTTTGATAATGTGAATTAGATAGAACACCACATAGGATGCGTTAGATTTATTAGATGATGTTGAATATAAAACATTATATATGAATCACCATTGTATTTATTAAGGTGTACAAATCAAATAGGCTTACTATCTTTGTTTTTAGTTTGTTGTTTTCTGTTTTTATTCATGCTCTTGTTTGTATGCCTTACCATTCTAGTATGCAAGCTAATAAACCATGAAAATCTATCAAGAGAACTGAATTATCACACACTCGAACGTCATTCCAAAACTAACACAAAACCAATACAAACCATTATAACCAGTAAAGATACAACAACTACATGATACAACAAACAAAACCAACCTTGACCTTATCTCACGAAAAAGACTACTACCTTTTTTTAAAGATATGTATACATTTATTGAGTAATGGAGTCAAGTGGGATAACCGAAGGCGGAAATGGGTTCTTGGTCCAGCAAGAGAGTAATAAGCAAGTATATATGGAGGATGTTCCATCTCTCTACCATCTCCACAGTTAACCTTTCATGGAAAGATTATTTCGATATTCCAAAACGGGTGGGCCATTGTTAGCAGATCGAATCCTGTTTTAAATTCCCTGTAACCTTGTATCCATAAGTACCTTAAAGATCTTAGCTATAAAACCGCTAGAGCAAGTGCATTTTCACTGAAGCAACACCCTCTTACTTCAAGCTTTTGTAGGCTCGGCAGCCTCTAGAAAATCCGAGAAGCCCGGAATCAGATTCTCCGAGTTAGCCCAAAAGCATCCATCTTATATTCTGGCTGTGTTGACCATATAAGTCAAACCCACATTTGTTAACCCTCCGGGTCTAAGATAGAGTGCGAATCTTCTTAGTTTATTGCAGCTACTTAGTAAAGAGCAGATTTCGTTATCTAGTGGCAAATCTGTAATGACTTCTTCTTTATTGAGTAAAACCATACGGAAATCGCAGAGGTTTTTCAGGTTCATGCGTTTAGTGTCATTTTCTTGACAATTGATTGTAAATTCTCCTTTTAAGGACAATTACTGGAGATGCCATTGTTACCTGAACGATTCCTGTATTTGAAATCTTCTTTGAGGAACAACACCTTCTCCATCTTCGAGCTCTTGTTCATCAGGCCCTCTTTCGATTCTAAGCTTTTTTCATTTTCTTGCAAGAGCGCGCTAGAACTTCCAATCCTCTGTCTCCGATTCCATTTCTTGCCAGTGTTTCATCAGTTTTGAATGCTTAATTAGTTTGTTGTTTGTAATAAGTTCTATGCAGCTAATGAAGTGCTTTAACAAACATCTAAGATTTCACAATCACCTATCTTGAAAGATACTAGAGATTTGCATCGTTTGGCTATTAGCTCAAGATCGTTAAAACTAAGTTGTGATAAATTGGTCATGTAAGAGTTTAATGTTTCGAGTTGAGTAATGTTCATAGCAAGTTCATGTAACCACCCTCCATCCTTCTCTATTACTTGACTCTCTTCTAGAAACAGTACTTTAACACCTTCCAGTAAATAGAAATACCAGTAGTTGACTTCATATTGTTAACTTTGTTTTTATAGTCACATATGAAGCAGAGACGTACAACAAGCAAGAAAATTGATTAACAGAGAAAGACTCATGTGCCCATGTTGAGCTTTCAAACCGATGCTTACTTTTGCTTCATAGTATGAATTTCCACTCGCATACCTAACTACATTCTGTCATTTTCAACTGTTATTCATTAGGGATCTTCCACAAAATAAAAAAAAAAATAAAAAAATTAAAGTAACCATTCTCAGTCACAACTAATGACCCCAAGAGTATACTTAATAGTTTCTATTTGAGATTTTATCTTATCAACAGAACGACAACTACTTAATTTTTTTCTTTTACAAATTTATAGCTTTGAATAAGGTATCAAAGTAGAGTCAAAATCAAGCGCAATTTTTTTAATCTTTAAAACATTTTACAAAATACATGAAACAAGAAACAATGGCACGATGAATATGGTTAAATTATAAAATGCTAATAGATAAAATAAAACAAAAAAGCAAGATTTGACAAAAGTGACTTCTGAAGTTACCAGTGGACCAATCAAATTTAGATTCGGAAGAAACTAAAAACAACAGTATCTAAAATTTCATTTGACAAAATAAGGAAAGATATAAAATAACTCGTAATAAAGGTAATGTGGTAATAGGAGCGGGACATTGGCGGTGTTGGTGTTTAAGATACTGAACCACAATGGAATCCAAAGTCAAGTGCTTAGTATTAGTGTTTTGTGCATTATGGTTATCATCTAAACCAATCAGATATGCCGACACTTCCAAGTGTTCTTAAATGATCCTTAAAAGAAGCTCATGCAGATAACATACGAGTATCACCTAGTAAACTTGGTGTTTGGCGTTATACACACAAGAGAATGAAAGCCTAGGTCACTGGTGTCGAGTCGTTTGTTTGATTGTGACGGTCCAACTTCTCTTAATTCAGTTAACTTACGCTTTAATGACAGTATGATTGCAGTGGTGTTAACTGGGCCTCTTTAAGAAGTGCAAATGCAGTTGTTGATAGACCATCTCTGTAACTGCTCATGAATCACCAGTAAAAGTTCCCTCAAAGATTTTAAACCAAAAACATGTCAATGAAAAAACAAATATTTAGCAACTTAAAAAGTTAAAAGATTATGTTAGCAAGTACATAGAATGATAAGTAATAGGAGTAGAAGCAGCGATTGGAGCTCTCTCAATGAGCCGAAGAGTAAGTGTAGCAGCATCAGTGGTATAGAGACCATGGGGGCAGATATGTTAAAAATTCTTATTTTGGGCTAATATAGTAAACGTGATATAACCACAGGAGCCAAAAATGTAATTTACTCTTTCTAATTATATTTTCATGATGTTTTTTTTTTCATACTATCCAATTAAAATTTACATAGTAGTAAAATCTGATATTTAATAATTGCAAATAAATTTGTATATGTATTCATATTTTCTTAAGGAGGGAAACGAGGTTGCAATCTTTTTTTAAAATTTTGAAAATATTTCTATTTATAAATAATTGATACAAATGAATTCAATCCATACATAATTTTGGATAAGTTTTGGTGTTATATAATTTTATTATTATTATTATTATTATTATTATTATTATTATTATTATTATTATTATTATTATATTTTTAATTTATTTAAAAAACTTAAAGTAGATGCAAGTTTTTTAAAATTCAGAAAATAAAAGGTTTAATGATATTTATTTGAAAACTTTACGAGCGGAAAATATTAAATTATAAATAAAAACAAAGCTATCGCACATCAGGAAAAAAATATAAATTTTTATTAGAAAAAAATAAAAAAATGTTTATTTAAAAAAAACACCATTGCACATTGACAAATCAAAACACACCTAATGATCATTGCACTTCAAAAACATTAGTTTTGATTTAAGAAACTCGTTTATACATACTAGATCAATATTCCTTTGTAAATTTTATAAATTCAAAAACATTATTCTTTTGTAAATTTTGTTCTATGGTCAAGAGAATATGGTTCTTGACCAAACATTATCAGTTTCTAAGAAAAAACTTAAAACAATTATAGAAATAAAGGTTTAATAAGAACAACGTTATTTAAAAATATCAAAAAAAATTTAAAAATAGTTATTTATAAATATTAAAAAAAGTTACAAAACGCTCTTTAAAAATAAAGATAAAAAACATTTTATAAAAAATAAAGATAAACATAACACTACAAAAAGGAAAACTAAAAAAGGTTTGAATTGAAATTTTTAGCGGAATATGAACACTTTGAATGTGATTTCAAAAAGGAAAGAGAGTTATTTAAAATACTTTATGTGATTATTTATAAAAATTAATGAAGAGTTTTTCTATTCAGTTTTATACCTCTCAGCCCAAAAAATTATTATATTCAAAAATTATATAATCAAAACAAGAAAGGTAGACGTAATAACTTATTGCATATTTAGAATAGGATTTAATGTTTAAAGTTAACAATATATTTGAAAACCATTGTAGATTACAATGGGTCACATTGTGGCATATGTATATCTGTTGGCGACCATTCTATTAGAATAAAGACATATGAAGACAAGAACAAATGAGGTGTTTCTACGATGGTCAACAAAAACAAAGATTTGGTATCCAAACAAAAAGTGAAGGAAAAGTACCCTCTTAATCTGGGAGCTGTTATCCAAGTACTCGGCTTTTAAGAAAACTAGTTGATTTTCTGCCCGTGTGTTGCGGCGGGGACCCAATGACGGTAAAACGTGTTTCAGCAACGGCAAATAGATACCGAATATCAAAACATAAATAAAAATGACGTGGTAAGGATATTCATTCTGTCCTAAAATAAGCGATTTTAAATAACCTAATATATAATAATAGGACCCACACGTCCTACACGTTGGAAATTCGATTGTTTTCAGTTCAGTTATGACGGTGCTAACACGTTAAAATATGAATGAGCTCGGTACCGGTAACGGCACTGAAAGTAGCGATCCGGAAAATCTCGAAATTAGGTACCGGCACTGAAAATACTCGGTACAATACGGTATGGTATTTGAAGGTAAAAATCAATAAATACATGTATGGTGCTAGATCGGTGTCGAACCGAAAGTAACGATTATGAAAATGCCAAAAGGTGGGTACCAATTGGTACCGAAAATGATTTGGTATAGTAAATTTGGTACCGATACGATACCAGTTTGATTACAGGATTTGATACGATTTGCTCATCAATAATCTAAATATCCAAGTTAATTTTACATGCTACAATTTATTCATTACAGAAAAAGACAAAAAAGAAAGCAAAATAAGTTGTGTATATAAAACCTCATTCAAATGAAATACATTTTACTTTAAGTGTCTATGAAAAGTAATCTAAACGGTGCAATTACTTGCATTGCTACGTTCCTACAGAATTTGATAAGCTCGGTACCAACCGGTACCGAAAATACCTTACCAAAATCCCCAAAAGTGGGTACAGGTACCGAATATGCCGGTTACAGTACGGTTCGGTACCGGTCGGTACTGGTACGACACCGGTATTTGAGGGTAAAAATCGATGCCGAACGGTACCAAAAATACACCCAGTTTGGTAAATTTGATACCGGTACCGGTACCCGATACCATTTACTCATCACTTAAGATGTTACTATTCATACATTTGTAATTTTAATATATAGGTAATTAAACATTTAAAATGTAATGAGCGTGTATTAGTACGTTTTTTAGTAATCCTCCAACGCCCTTCTCACCACCTTAAGATCGCTACATCCACTACCTCGTTGATGGCGGTAATTAAAATTAAGTATAAGTATAAGTTTAATCAATTGTAGACTAAAAAATAAAAATTAGTATAAATTTAGACAAATTTAAACTAAAAAAAATAAATATTAGTATAAATATTACCATTTGAATCTAGTATTCATTGAATTCATTCATTTGCATATTCATAGCGCCCCATTTTGAAGATATTTTATGGGTGTTTCGATCGCTTGAGGCCAATTATGCATTATAATGTTTAAGCGCCATGCTTCAAAGACTATTTTTGTTGATTTCATCTCTTCTTGTTTTCAGAGAAATAACACCATCCTTTCGCCAAAGCAACCTCTGGTGCATTTGTCATGGTGTACTCTTGACACGTTGGCGAATTTTCCTTTATTTGCATGAATTTGAACATTTTCATCTTCACCTTTATTGTCTAGGACTTGCATTTCTTTAATAATCTCACCCAAATTGTATTATCGATGATCTTCTTCAAATTATGTTTATCGCACAATATCATCATCATTACCTTCATCGACCAGAAGCAGTCGATCCACTTCTATATGTGGTTACCAAATAGTTGAGCTCCTCATTTAAAACGCATCGAAGTTCATTTGATCTTTAAAAGAGTATTTGTATCGACCTGATGCTAAATTAGGGTCATGTGGCAGAGTTTGAGGTTTTAGTGGTGGTTGTATAAAAAAAATGTCGTGGAAATCTATATGGTGGATATTTGGTAAAATGGTGGTTGTGGTTCTAGTTGTTGTGTAAAATGTTATTGCGGTGTACACAAATCACCACCTGCACTTGTAGCGCTTCCTCTTGCACTTCACCAGGCTCCTCTTGCGCGAGAACCGGCTCCTCTCGATTTCGAAGCTTTCTTTATGGCACCGACCTTTGATATTCTTGAATCTATAGAATGTTTAAATTGGAGTTGAACTAGGATTTATCACCTGCCACGATGCGGCGGGATCCATCCATATGTGCCATGCTAAATAAAACCCAAGTATTTGTTACACCAATATTCCCTAGTTACTTCAGCTAAGAAAGCTTTGTATTCATCTGCACGACTTTGTATTCATCTACACACCTCTAAAACATGAGAAAACAAATTTAAAAATATCTAGCAAATTGTTTAAAGCAAGTTTAGGTCGTAAAAAGTAGTTTCTTAGTACGCATAGGTTTGGCACCCAAACAATCATGGAAACTATACTATTAAATTTAATACACCGACATTGTGTCCTTAGCGTATGAATACACATCATGTCACTTTCAACCCATTTGCCCATTCAATTTCGAAGCAAGTTCTTGAAGTTTATCCATTTGATCTATTTAAGGTAAATATATAACCTAGAAACATGAGCCAAAGAGCCTTTACAAAAAGTCATGGGTCTAAACAACTTACATCATGCAATAACTTAGTGTGTTCATGGAAAAGCTTTTCGAGATTTGATTGATATAAATTAGGGTTGGTTGCATGCCCTTGAGGATCCTTCTCTAGTTCAGGCTTTGCATCCGTCCATGAACTAAACATATGAAAGGATAAACATCAAGAATCTTTGCTTATATCTTTATACATGACATGTCAACTTATGATTTGATCAGATGTACAAAACTTATGATTTGGCATGTATTACTCAATGTAACGCCTCGCATTTTGTAACTTTCTTTATTTAGCAAGTTCATTGTACTTTCCATTTATGGAAATTGTATTTCCTTTGTATTCGTACTTTATTTCATACGTTGTAATCTGAGACTTGAATCATAATGAAAATTACTTCTTTTACATACTTGTGCTATGCATTATACATAAATACTTGGTGATTATTCATGTTACATACATACTTGATGCTTCTTTACATGCAAATTCATACATATTCATACTTGTTACACTTACAAAATACATTTTTACACTCCTTTATTTATGCTCAACACTTATACATTGCATCCATACATTTAAAACGCTTAAAATTGTCAAAATTAAACAAAATTTAGCAAATGGACTTCGGGCCAGGCGCATTCGCATGGATGGGCCAGCCCAGTTCGTGCTTACAAGCCCATCCGCCCTAACAAGCTCATCCGCAATTAATGGCCAACCGCCCTAAATTGTCGTCTCAGCCTATAAATAAAAGGTCTTCTTCTTCATTCCAACCCTTCAACACTCAAACTTCTCTCTCGAACTAACACTGATCAGAAGCATTTGGAGCTCATTTCAGTCACTTTTGAAGTGAGTATTGAGCTGATAACTTCTGTTCTTCATCTAATCTTCTACTCTTTCCGATTTTTACAAATTTTACGTAGATTCTTCTTCACCTTTCACTTGGTTTCTCAGATTTGCTTGGGCAATCTGATATAAACTCTCAAACTATTGAGGACCAAGCTGGAATGAAGTTAAATATTTTCAAAAACTATTTTCCCAACTTGTTGAACTTAAACTTGACTGGAACTGAGGTTCGTGAGCTCACAAGCCGGGTAAATAGCTGTGGTTTCGAGATATAACCAAGTCCGGTTGAGTAGGTGGTCAATCCAAACAAAACCAGACTGATTTACCTCAAGAACAGCCACATCCGCTCGTACTGGCAGTCGCATCCGCACGGATGGGACATCCCCAATCGCACGGATTTGACATCCCCATCCACACGAATGCACTGTTCATCTAGTTCCGACGAGTTTCCAAGTGTTGAATGATTTCCAGGTTGCTATTCTTCATATAGTTATTTCTAGAACATCAGCGTGTGTTCTGTGGGAACCTTGGTTTCCAATCTAAAACCACCACCTCACATTAACTCATAAACGAACGCCCAAACAACTTCCTAGATCTGGAGCAAGTGAACCCTGTCCAGCCTCCAACACTTAGCATTACCTTTCCATGTCGTGTTCGCACACCTGGTTTGTACGTTGTTTGGTTGTTTGGTATACTTTATATTCTATCATTTCCTTTCTTGTAAATCATGACCAACTATGACAATTGTGCCTTTTCAACCATTGTACAATTCCAAACAAGTTCGTATTCAATGAAACCTTGTGTTTTATTTCCGGGATTGTATAATTACATATGACATTTGCACGTTTTAGTCCTTGTACAATTTCAAACTCTCAAACCACTTCTGGAAGTAAAATCGTAAACTGTTACGCAAACGTAATCAGTTTAACACGACGTACACTCTAGAACAAGGACATAGGCTAAACATATCCTAAATACCCTTTACATAACTTAGAAATAAGTTTTGAGGGGTTCAGTATTGCAAAAACATGTTTATTCGAGCTCAGGGACTATTTTCAACAAATTGCAAAAGTCTGCCAATTCTCGTACTTTTTAATACGAACCATGTACGCACATCCAAAAATTTTTGTAATCATGAAAATCTTGTATTTTATTGATAAGAATGCAATAATATCAATCGTTGCGAAATTTCGGTCATTTTCGTGTTTGTTATAGCGTTTGACATAATTAAGCGAAAAACGCAACCGTACAACTGAACGAACTGACATCCATGACATTTTCGGGAAAATCTAAGTTACATATGCCTTAACACCTTTATAGAGCCTAAATATTAGGTTAATGGGTGTTAAAAGTGTCAAAATGCGACAAAACAAGTGTAGGGACCAAAACTGCCAAAACTCAAACTTTTTCAGGTGGTTGGCTCCCACGCGTCGTGCCAGGTGAGGGGGTTACCTGACGAGTGTCGCCTGAGAGTGCCAGTATCAGAATTTTCAAACAACCCCTAGATTTCATTGCTTGGAGCCCAAGAACTCAATTTTTCTTGGTTTCTTCCATCTTGTGACATGTGTTTAAGCTTCCCTAAGATCATGCCAACACATGGGACAGTTGTAATCATCCTATGATCTTCAAAACACTATAAATAGCAAGCTAAAATCACCAATTCTTTGCTCATTTATCTCTTCTTCTCCTATCTGCTGGAAATTGGAATTTGCTTCTTTTTAGAGGCCTCCTACTGAGTTTCTTATCTTCCTAGAACATAAGTGTTCTTCCTTAGTCTTCTTTATTATTTTAGCTTGTTTTAAGCTAAAAGTCAATCAGTTTGACTTTCGGTTCTGACCATAATTGGTCAAGTCAAAGTTCAATTGACCTTTGCAACGTGATCGTAATCACGAAGGTTATAATCCCTTGTGATTGCACCTTCTGATTACCACGTTTACTAGTCGAAGTGACGAGTCAAAGTTTCGGTCAAAGATGCACATAATGTGCATTTTACAACGAAACCATTTTCAGGTATCAAAACACTAAGTTTTGATACCAAATCAGTTTTATAACTTAGTTAGACATGTTTTGACATGTCTAACTCGTCACTTTTAGTTTAGTGCTTATTTAGGGTCGCAAGTCGAGCGGTCTTGACCACCGCTTTGACTTTCGAATCCGACCCGTTTGGTCAATTTTAGGATCCGACCAAACATATATTTGTGACCATAGTTGTATAGGGAATAACCTACTGAGGTTATATCTTATGGTCACGTCGTTTGGTTAGTGTTATGATAAGTCGTTTCTATGTTCTTAAAAATGACCAAAATGCCCTTTTTGCGCATAAATCCATTTTAAGCATATGTAACAAATTTTTGACATATAAACTGATGCTACAACAATATTAAACATGTTTTAGCATATAAGACTTATCATTGGTCGCATTTAACCATCCGATCATACAATTACGCAAATGACCCGTTAAAGGAGCGTAAACTAGCTTAACAAGTCATAACGGGTCAAAAGTACTTAGGATCACTTCCAAATCAGAATGTCGAGTTTGTTAAATCATATCATATGAGTTCCAACACTCATTTGTTTTATAAGACTTCATTATACCCGAATCCTCCGATTAAAGTCCCGTTACACTAACATAGTTATCCGACACATTAGGACGCACTTGAGCTTTGTTTCTTTTATTGATCAAGGACACTTTGTAATCCCAAGTAAGTACATAGCTCCCCTCTTTTACATTTTGAAAATGTTTTGGGGTGACTCATATGTGCTAAACCATTTTCAAGTTTTCAAACCAAAGTCGATTGTTTATATTAAACAATACGATTTTCAATAACGTGACGAACTTGTTGGTGCGTTATCCATAATACGAATGACATTTATTAGCTTTGGCAGAGCCAACCAGTAGTATGTTATGGTAACATAGGACTGACAATCCCGTTATCGGACTGTCCACTAGATTTGGTGGATAGTTTGGGTAAGGAGAGAAACTGTTTCTGATTTTGTTAGTCTAGTTAAAGAGACATTTTGAGGCCTATTAAAGATACCCTATGGGTGGTATAGACGAGTCACACAGGTTTGAATATATTCATTAAAGAAGGACCAAAAGTTTTCACTATTAACACACGGACGATTTATTTAGAGTAAATTACAAGATTTGTCCTTTATGTTTACCCCAAATTTTAGGCGGTGTCCTTTGTCTTTAAAATTGACGGGTTTTGTATTTAATGTTTCAAAATCTTGCACGGTATGTCCTTTGAGCCTAACCCAATTTATTTTTTTTTGTTAAATCTGGTCATGTGTCATGCACATGAGACCATTCTTGTCATTTGACCATTCCAGGGGTTTTGATGTAAATAATATAGAGATAGGGACTGTTTTATAAAAATAAAAGAGTTTTTACCTTTTTCTTCTCCACTCTCTCTCTCTCTCTCACTCAACTTCCTCTCCATCTTTGTTCTCTCTCTAAGCTTCTCGTTGGTCTCCACTCTCCAGTGAACAAATAGTCTAGTTTGGTGCAAAACGGAGAGTCAAGATCCCGTTGTTTGATGATTTGTTCGGCGTATAACAAATCTTCTTCCGTGATCGAAACGGAAAATGTTCGGTGATGAGAGTGAGTGCTCATCGAAGACGTTTGAGCAAAAGAATTCGATGGTGATGCTGATTTTGAGGATGTAAAAATCAAACCACTCATGACTTCAAGTTTTGTATAACTGTCTTTTTGTGAAGTTTTGTTGTGAAAACAGAGTGTGAGATGAATTAGTAAAAACTATTGAATTGTAAACCGTATTGAAATTTGGAAGTGGGTAAAGTCAAGGATGAGGAGTGAGTATTTATAGACAAAGGTTGGTCAAAGGGATTGAATTGGCATCTTATAAGGGCAAAACGTGGTGGGTGGGTGCGATGGTGATGATGGGTGGCGGTGAAGGAGGTGTACGGTGGTGGGTTATGGATGGTTAAGGTGGGTTTGTGGTGGTGGAGGTGGTGTTGCAGGTGGTGGTGCCGGAGTGGTTGGTTCTGGATGGTGAAGGTGGGTTAGGCGGTGGTGGGAGGTGGTCTTAGGGTGTTGCTGGTGATTGATGTTGAAGAAGGTAGAGTTATAAAAATTTTGTTTTATTTATTAAATTGATATTCAATAAATGGGGTAAAAAGACTAAAATACCCCCAGGTGACCATATTTAACAAAAAAAATTAATTGGGTTAGGATCAAAGGACATACGGTGTAAGATTTTGAAACATTAAGTACAAAACCCGTTAATTTTAAAGGCAAAGGGCATCGCCTGCAATTTGGTGTAAACATAAAGAATAAAACTTGTAATTTACTCATTTATTTATGACACAGATGATTGATTGATGACACGGACAAATGGTTTATGACACGTACAATGGTTTATGACACGTAAATGGACGATTGGTTTATAACAAGGAAAATGGTTTTGAACAATGTCATGCAATGATTTTCACTTAAAAATATAAACCATATTATGTTTTCTTTTAAATCGACTTATTACTTGGTTTTACAAAACAAATGTTTTCTGTCTAGATTCATGGCTACAAGGTTTTTGTTTTACTTATATCAACTTGTAAAGTTGGTAAAATATATTGCAATATCAAACAATTTTGGATTTCAAGGTTCATACTCGTCGACTCTCGAAGTCGGACGAGGTATTGCAATATGAATTCAAAGCCATGAATTTGACACACAAAACCTATGTACTCGCCTGCTTTTTATGTTGACTGTTTTTCACATATGTTTCAGGAACTATTGTTTGATGACATAAATGCATACTTCACATAGGATGGACGCGGTCCTTAGTGACTTTAAAACATGAAATACAATTTATGTGTATTTTGTTCTCTGTTTATCCCAAGACAATGTAAACAATTATCCTAATAATACAAAACTTTAAATACCATGTGTTGTGAAACAATTTCTGTAACGTGACTCCCCGATGTTTCCGCCGCAGTTTGTTGTTTTACGCGATCGGGGTGTTACAGAGATTGGTATCAGAGCCATGGTTATAGGGAATTAGGTTATTATTAATACTCTTGGCGTAGTCTATAACCTTCCTAGGACCCTAACGCGAGTTTTCTTGCTTTTAGATTCTTAATACAATACCATCAACTATCCTTAGGTGATTGCCAAAAACAAAACAAAATTCATTCTCTAGAGTCAAAATTTGTCCAAAACTTCACAAGAAATCATCTACCCTTAGATGATTTGTTTTGGGCTTTATGCCTTCAAAGTTTTCAAAATCCCGTCAAAGTTTGGGCTTTAATAATGTGAACATGTGCAATCCGGAAGGGTGGATGCCAGTACCCTGAGTTTTCTGTCTAAGGCTAGCGT
Source organism: Helianthus annuus (assembly GCF_002127325.2). Classification (NCBI taxonomy): domain Eukaryota; kingdom Viridiplantae; phylum Streptophyta; class Magnoliopsida; order Asterales; family Asteraceae; genus Helianthus; species Helianthus annuus. The sequence goes on along the minus strand of NC_035447.2, from coordinate 20,570,269 downwards.
GTTCGTACAAATCTACATCACCGGACCAGTCACTCTTACCTAGGAACTCTTGGAGTGAGTGTCCACTTATAGGCTAAAGCATGTATTCGCGATACATTATAAAGACCCATTTACTTTGATTAGTCACTGTGTCGTTTGTTTGTTTTAGGTAACGAACAAATGGTCACAATCCTTATACTTCGTCGATATTTAATGTTCAGTTTTGACTATCCAATATCATCTCACTTGTTTTCTCTTATATTTCTCTGCTCTTTTAGAATGCCTCCTCGACGTAATGCAAATCAAGACGCCGACATGGCCCTATGATCACTCAACAAATTGCCGCCGTGCTCCCAAACCTAGTAACCCAGTTAAACCAAGCGAACAACAACAACAATAACAACAATGCACCCGCTCCGTGCAACTAAAAACAATTTAACTCTGCTAAACCACTCAAGTTTACTGGGTTTGAAGGAGCTACTAGGCTCATGTAGTGGTTTGAGAGTCTTGAAAGCACATTTCGCCATGTTCAATGCCAATCATGTGATCAAGGTCTAAGATTTTTAGTTAATAAAAAGTATTTGTTAACTAACTAATTTTGGCTCCGTCCGCGTTGCGGGACACAAAGCCGAATAGTTATCTCTTACAATATGTACGTCTATGTTTCGTTTACTTGTACATACTACAACTACTCATAACATTATCTCAAAAAAAATTATATCGAGTCAACCAATTAAAACAAAACACTACCATACTTTAGCGAAAAAAAACTAAAATGATAAAAAGAGTATAATTTTAATCTGGGAGTCAAATTGTAATTTTCAGGACAAATGAGTGTGTGCCAAGCAGTCGCCTGACACGAATAAAAATTACACCGAGTCAACTAGTTAAAACAAAACACTACCGTAGTTTTGTAAAAAAATATTAAAACCATGGCATGACTTGGAGAAAAAAAATGGCATACCTGTAAATTTGAACTGATGGCAAAATTGTAATTTAGCTAGAAGAAAAAAAAACAAAACTAATTATAAATCTGTAAATTTAAACTGAAAAAATCGTAATCTACCTAGACCAATAGAAAAATGTCAGATAGCTGCCTGTTAGTATTTCTCATTTTATTTGTAGTGTATATAAATGTTGAACCTTTTATAGATTCTACTCGATCAGGTTACTAATTATGGGCTTATCTTTGTTGTAGTTAATTATAGAAATAATTGTATATTTCCCCTTAAAAACACCCTTAGTTGCATATTTACCCAAGACTAAATAAAAATTGCATATTTCCCCTTCTCTATTAAAATGACAAAACTACCCTTCTCAAAATTAAAAGATCTTTCTTAGAGAAAAATCAGGTTTATAGTTATCATTCTAATTCTAATTCACATGCGCACGACGTTTGGGTTTTCTTCTACGGCGACACTTCAGTTCTTCTATGGCCGGCGTTTCTTCAGGCTGCTGACGTTTCAGTTGGCATACCTGTAAATTCGAACTGATGGCAAAATTGTAATTTAGCTAGAAAAAAAACAAAACTAATTATAAATCTGTAAATTTAAACTGAGAAAATCGTAATCTACCTAGACCAATAGAAAAATGTCAGATAGCTGCAGCTGCCTGTTAGTATTTCTCATTTTATTTGTAGTGTATATAAATGTTGAACCTTTTATAGATCCTACTCGATCAGGTTACTAATTATGGGCTTATCTTTGTTGTAGTTAATTATAGAAATAATTGTATATTTCCCCTTAAAAACACCCTTAGTTGCATATTTACCCAAGCCTAAATAAAAATTGCATATTTCCCCTTCTCTATTAAAATGACAAAACTACCCTTCTCAAAATTAAAAGGTCTTTCTTAGAGAAAAATCAGGTTTATAGTTATCATTCTAATTCTAATTCACATGCGCACGACGTTTGGGTTTTCTTCTACGGCGACACTTCAGTTCTTCTATGGCCAGCGTTTCTTCAGGCTGACGTTTCAGTTTCTTCTACGGCGACATCTCCCACGACACATCTTTAGCATCTTCAGGCGGCCGGCGTTTCTTCAGGTTAGTATTATTGTTTTTGTCTTGTTATTAGACTTAAGTTTGAATAGATTTTGAGATTTCTAGTTTGAGTATGATTGCAGTTATAAGTTTGAATTAATGAAGTTTTTGTTAGGAAAAAAGTCATAGTAATGATTGCAGTCTTTTTTTAGCTTGAAGTAGGTCATTTGAGAATGATGGTATGATGGACTGATCTTTATTCTTTTACAAGGAGGTGATTAAAGTTTATATGAGTAGTGGTATGATGGAGTGATAACAAGGAAATAAAAGTTTACATGAGTATTGGACGTTAGTTCATACAATTACGCTGTATTGCTGTTAATTTATACGATCATCTTGTTATTTGTCCATTCTAATGGTTGAAAAAGGTACCACCGTTTAAATTGCATTGGTAGGGTTGTACATAGTATAAAGAGTAGTAGTACTGTGTGATGATGATGAAATGAATGGTCAAAACTCTTATTATTCTGTCAAAATTTCTTTAGTTGGTCCATATCAATCACAGTAACTTTGTTTTTATTATTGTTTTGTTTAATTCTTGTATTTTTTTTTTGTTAGATTGGATTGATTCAAGAGGGAAGATGATAATATAGATGTATTAACATGGGAGAACATGGCTCAATCACCAACACTTGAGCCAAATGTTTTTCAAATAATGTCCAAGTATAGGATAAAATTAAAATATGGAGGCTACTTTCGATTAGTTAATAACTCGTCTACTAAAAAAAGGATAAATATGCAATTTTCTAAAGTTTAGTAAAATGAAGGGTAAAAAAGTCTTTCTATAATTTAATTTTAATAAATTAAATCAAAATGGCTAAATTTATAATTTTACTAGTTAATAGAGGGTTAATATGCAATTTAATTTTTGGCTCGGATATATATGCAATTTCAAAATTTTTTAAGGGGAAATATGAAAAAAAAACCCTTAATTATAAATAATAGGTTGTTTAGTTTAACCTTTCAAATTTTGTTGTAGTTAATTATAAATAATAGGTTTTCAAAATCTGCTGGCAAATACCAATGGCGGCTTCCTTCTCACCTCTTTCCTTTTTAATTATGCCATATACAAACAGATGTTCAGTTTTCCACATATAATTTGTACAATGTAAGTTACTAATTGTTTTACAAAATTTGAACATCGAGCTAAATTTTGAAGAAACAAAATGGACTACCTAATTATAAAATAACTTCTAAAGATGCGTGTAATTGATTAAACCAAAGAGTCACACCTTTTTACGAATAAAATAAAAAACTAAAAGCTGTGATCTTGGAGAAAATCGTTTAGTGTGAATTGGGGCTCTAAATGATAGAATTCGGTTATGATAATTGGGACAACTTACATATGGTGGTTTGGCACATGATCTGGTCCGTCAATCTGTTTTCGTTCATTACCTATAAGTCTTGTAATTAATCTTGATAGAACCCAAGTTATGCTTATTTTAAGTCGAGTCATTTTCTAGTCCATTTTGATTTTGTGGGGTTAATATAAGTAACTATGTCAAATTACCGTTTCACTGTTCCTACCGTATGTATCATCAATTGATCAATTCACATGTTGACTTCAAACTTCAAATCAAGTGGTCGACATTAAGGACATAAAAATGGGCTAGAGAGGGAGGGAGCAACAGGTAGACCACTTCACAATGATGGGTCCTAGCTTGAATTGCCTTTACTCCCTTCTTCCATTTTTATCAAGATTTCTTGTCGGTCATGTGTTTTTAAGAAAGAAAAAACACTTTTTAGGTGTGTTTTGTTCGGGGTTTTAGAAAGAATACTGGTGTAAAGTTTGGTTTAGGACTTGGGTAGTTTTAACTCAACACTTTCAGTGAACTGAAACATTTAAAAAGAAACTGAATGTTAAAGTCCTAGACTAAATCCTAGAATCCAGCAATTTATAAAGATTTCTTGTCCTAAACCAATTTGACAGTCCAGATTGTTAAACACTAATGTCTTAATTAACTTATGAGATATATTGAACACAACTAGGACTTAACAAAATTAGTATAATGAATTGACTTATTAGCTCATAAGTTACACTTATTATATTTTTTGAGCAGCAACCTATCATATTAGATAAGGCTTAGTTAATTAGTTTAAAACTACCTTACACTTATTAATAAGTTTTATATCTTGAGTTTAAAATATACAACAACACGTCAGTTAGGACTTACAAGATGCCGCTCTGTAGAGGTTGAGATGTCTTTGAGGTTGAATGTTTCAAACCTTAGACTAATGAATTAAAAAAGTTTTTAGAAACTTAAGACATAGAACATACGAGGTCTGTGAGGTTGAGTGTTTCAAAACTTAGGCTAATGAATTAAAGGAGTTTTTAGAAACTTAGACAGAACATAACAAGAGCAGTATAATGGATAAGACTAATTAGTTTAATATATCCTTGGTCTTTTACTGGAATGATATTGTGTATTCACAATTTTATAAAGAGTTACATTATACTATTAGAATAAAATAAAGAAAAGTGTAAACGGTCTCAACTTATAAAAAAATGTGAGATACTTCTCATAACATTTAAGTTTTTGTTTATATTACTTGTACATTATTACTCACGATGTAGTTTTGAAAAATATTTATATCGAGACATCAATAAAAGTAAATGTGTCGTAACTGTACACTCAGAATTTTAATTAAACACTATAACTAATAAGGTTATTAGAGATAAAGAAAGTATTCTCAAATAATAATAAATACAAAAAACATTGGGAGGGAGAAAATGTCTTGTCTAGCGATTTTACTGTTATTATATTATAAAACCATTAATAGTATCTAGAGAAAAAACATAATTAATATTCTTAAATAATGCTAAATATAAAAAAACATTGGGAGTGAGAAAATGTTTTGTCTACCGATTTTACTTTGGTATCTTTAGTTTACTAATTTGGATGTTAGAATTACGAAATATTTTTGTTTTCTTAAGAATCAATAACAATCTTAAGACAAGGTAGAAAAACCGAATTAATTTTTTATCACAATAACAGATTTTACACATCCCATGTGTAGACGATCCGACATGGCATTCTCTTTTCAGTTTGGATGCTTCTTCAACTCACCCCTCTATATATATTACTTGAAAACACACCAACATAATCACACACTCTTCATTTCTGAAATCACATTCATTTAAAAAAAAATCTCCTTCTACATTCACTTTCTTGAATTTCCGCATTACATTCAAGAATCAGCAAGAAATCATGTTGTCAGCAAAGGTAACATGCAACTCTCACGGACAGGATTCCTCGTACTTCCTCGGATGGGAAGAGTACGAGAAAAATCCCTACGACGAGTTTAAGAATCCCAAAGGTATCATCCAAATGGGTCTTGCCGAGAATCAACTCTCTTTCGACCTTCTCGAATCATGGCTCGAGAAGAACCCGCAACCTATGGCTTTCAAGAATCATAATAATCAATCCATCTTCAAAGAACTTGCTCTCTTTCAGGATTATCATGGCCTCCCTGCCTTCAAAACTGTAACCACTCATTCTAATTTTGGCAAACATTTTAGTGGAATGGCTTTTCGCTAAACGTGGTCTAACACATGTACATATATGTTTTTTTTATAGGCGCTAGTCAAGTTCATGTCGGAGATAAGAGGAGGTAGTGTTAGCTTCGACCCAGATAACCTTGTACTCACCGCTGGTGCAACTTCGGCCAACGAAACATTAATGTTTTGTCTCGCTAATCCTGGCGATGCCTTCCTCCTCCCGACACCATATTATCCTGGGTAAGTTCACATTTCTATATGAATCATGGTGTCAAGAGGGTTTGTTACACCACCAGGATTTATAAAAGTACTTTTTGTAAAATATGTCTTTTTTAGAAAAAAAAAGGTGGACCAACAAATTGTGGTCCTCACCCTATGATAGTAACAATTTAGAAAAGTTGATATTGATCCCTTTTATAGCTAATATTAATCTAATATATTTGTTACACTATTTATTGTGTGTAGATTTGATAGAGACCTCAAGTGGAGAACTGGAGCTGAAATAGTACCCATTCATTGTTCAAGCTTAAATGGTTTTAGAATTACCAAATCTGCCCTTGAAGAAGCTTACAAACATGCAGAAAAACAAAACCTCAAAGTCAAGGGTGTCTTGGTCACAAACCCTTCTAATCCATTAGGCACGTCACTGACTTTGCATGAACTCGACCTCCTGGTCAGCTTCATTTCGTCCAAGAACATCCACCTTATTAGCGACGAAATCTATGCCGGTACTGTCTTTAGCTCTCCAAGCTTCATAAGCATCATGGAGGTCCTAAAACACAAAAACCTTCTAAACACAGAAATCTCAAAACGAGTCCACATTGTGTATAGCCTGTCCAAAGATCTTGGACTACCCGGATTCCGAATTGGGGCCATTTATTCCAATGATGAGAGGGTTGTCTCGGCTGCAACAAAAATGTCAAGCTTCGGTCTAGTTTCATCGCAGACGCAGTACCTATTGTCAGAAATCCTTTCCAACCAGAAGTTTACGAAAACATATCTTTCGGAGAACCGGAGAAGACTGAAGGAACGACACGAAATGCTCGTTAAAGGGCTTAAAAAGTCAGGAATCGCGTGTCTTCCTAGCAACTCCGGGTTATTTTGTTGGGTGGATATGAGCCACCTATTGAGCTCGAACACTTTTGAAGGTGAAATGGAGCTTTGGAAGAAGATAGTTTATGAAGTCGGGCTGAACATCTCGCCTGGTTCATCGTGCCATTGTAGTGAACCGGGTTGGTTTCGTGTTTGCTTCGCAAATATGTCAGAGGAAACCCTAAATCTTGCCATGAAACGTGTGAAGGCGTTTGTAGACTCGATGGCTAAGCAAAACAACAACAGTGGTCACCAAAAGTTAATGAAGAGAAATTCGAGAAGAACAAAATCACTACCCAAATGGGTTTTTGAACTATCGTTTCATCAACGCGAAATTCTTGCTGATGAACGTTAGAACATCTCAATCAGAGATGATAAAAACTTGTTCTAATGACTATCGGATATGGTTAGGTTATTAGTGGAGTGGCAATTGCAATTAACCAAACAACCAACATACAAATTTTTGTTAATTTCAATTGTCTTCTTTTTCAATATATTACATGTATATTGGGATATTTTGTATATCTTTGTGCAACTTTATTCTTGTAATTTTTAAAGGTAGTGCACTCAATCCTTATGGCATATGCTTCTTGTAGAATCATTGAGTAATTTATTGTAACTGAATTCTGAATTGTTCCAAGCAACTTCATATTCTCTCTGTGTTCTATACCATGATTAATATTATTTGTATCTAAACTTTTTATGAGAAATCATAATGTTTTTAAAGTATACTAAGTCTGATCCATAGATTGCTGTTATTTTTTTTTATTTTTGATAAATAAAATAGTAATACTATAACCATTTAAAAATCTCAATAATCTTTGGTTGAGAAGTCCCCCCTCACCCTCACCCTAACCCTCCCCCCCCCCCCCCCCCCCAAGAAACCTTCACAAACAACCACCAAAAGTGCTGTGGAACAGAACCGTGCTGCCTAAAAGAATAGAAGATTAGAAGTATAAGTGCTAGATTGTCAAAGTGTTGGTCAGCTAGTCAACAAAAGTCAAAGCTAAATACCAGAAGACCAAGTCTACAGTAGACCAGAAGTACTGGATTCCTAAAACAGTTGGAATCCAACTATGTATTCTTCTTTAATAAACCAGTAGCTAAATGTAAAAGTATCCTTTGTAACTATCCAGTAATTTTGTTAAGTGCTGACCGGCACACACTTATTAGGTTGTTTTGTGTCGCTTTCATGGTGACGTCACCGACAGTTCTCTCGTACTATACATAGTTCATGTATTTCATTGTATTTGTTAACATTTAGAGCCAAAAAGGCATAAGAACCAAGTGAGAGAGAGAGAGAGAGAGAGAGAGAGAGAGAGAGAGAGAGAGAGAGAGTACTTGATGAGGGGAGAACATTATGTACTATTGATTGTATTGTAAAAATTTAAATCAAATGAAATCATTATGCAATCATTATCAAATCCAATTGTGTTGATGATGATATGTTCGTATTAATTGTTTAGATTGAATTTCCTTATCTATTTTACTGTTTAATAAAAAACACATACACTTCACAGTCTCAAATCCAACACATGCATTACATGTATTAAGTATGGATTTTACTACATGTGTAACCCATTAATCGAGGAAACTGAATAGATTAACACCGATCTTATTAAATTACACGTTTTTCTTTTGTTTGAAACAAACCAAATAAAAATTAGTGTATTGGTTCAGTTTTAAATTTCGGTTGGCTAGGTTTTCAATTTCAATAAAAAAATATTTAAATTGAAGAAACCGCACTAAGGAAATTGAGAATACCTAATTGAAGAAATCAAGGAAATCGAAACCCGAACACATTAACACTCATAAATTTGATGGATATATGTCTAGACCAAGCGTAATGGGAATTATAGGGGCATAAAGAGGCTTTCCTTCAACACCATCCCCTCGGCGTTATACGGGCATGAAGAGGGAGGAATGTTTGTAGTATAACGCTAAATAAGGAGAAAATATATTGGAAAGTAATGAGTGAAAGGGTATTATGGGGTGTTACCCTTTACACATTTTAAGAGGCATTATAATATTGATGTGGCTAAAAAATGCCCCTTAGGCCATGCATAAGGGGCATTAAAAGGGCGTGAAGGAGCTTGATTATGCCCTCAATACCACCCCTCGGTGTTATATAGGTATGCAGAGTGAGAGATGTTTCTAGAATAATGTGAAATGAGGAGAAAAATATTAGAAAATGATATTAAAAAGAGCATCAAATAGGGTTAATCATTATACATTTTTTAAATGAAAGTTATCATGATAATGTGGCGAAAAATGCCTCTTAAGGGCATTAACCATTACAAATGGTCTTAAGATACATTAACCATTACGATACAACTTTCTAACTATAACAAGATAAGATACCTGATGACTGTCGTAAGGATCAGTATAAAATCTAATTAAACCACGTAGATAGCGTAAGTAGGGTGTGACACTTCGGGTTTCCCACAACTGTTATTAACGAGTTAAATTTGTTATTTATAAATATGTTTGGCTTGATGCATACGTATAAGAATGATTTGTGAATATTGTGATTTATAAGGTATTGTTATTATTATGATTATCATTTTAAACCAAGTCGCACAACACCTCCAACCGCACACTCCTTTTGATCCCGTACACTACACTCGACCGCACACCTCACTCGGACTCGCACAACCTCCTTGGTCCCGTACACCCCTCTTTGCTGGAGAAATGGGTTGAGTATACATGACCCGTCCCAACACCTCGAGCCCACTCGAAACCCTAGAAGGCCACACACACTAGGTTGGGCGGCATTCCCTTGAGTATAAAAGGAATGATGGCAACCGACATTCTAAATGTTTTGGGCAGCAATCATTTCATCACCCATCAATCCCAAAACATTCCCTTATTCTCTCATTCTCTCTTTAACTTTCTCTATCTAAAAACCCTAAAACACACCATCATCCCCCCTCTCTTCTTGAAGACCCAACAGCAGCAGCAATGCTCGTCGATGACAGCCGGAGATCATCGTCTAAGAGCTTCATTTCCTCTTCTATTCTACACCCCTCTCACTCTACTTGTACCAGTTAGTGTACCATCTCCGTGTTGATTAAAAATGAATGCTAAAGATGCTAACTTGATGAATGATTTGAGTGTTAAATGATACGGATAGCATAACTTGTTTGTAAAATGAATGCTTTTGAAGTTTAATAGAATGATTTGGGATTTATCTTGATTTAATGAGAAATCCTACATGTTGATAATGATTTTGATTAGATGTTACAATGAATGTTGTTGTTGTGCTAATGAAAAAGTGTTAGATGATGATGCATTAATATAAGTTAAATCTGTTTTGATGTATAGTAGGATGGTGAAACCCTGATGATCTGTTTGAATAATCCAACAAAATTTGAAATTTTATGCCTTTGATTTGATTTAGGGGTTGAACGTGTAAAGTAAGTGTTATCGGATTTTGAATGATTTATGCTAAATCAGATAGAGGTTTATGAGGTTCCGACTGAGATTACGAGTCGAAACCTGTCCGATTGCGACTCTAGATTTTTGGTTCCAACTCGAAACGGGACTCCACACACACCAAAGGACTCGAAACCTATCCGGTTCCGAGTCGAGACCTCTTTGATTCCAACCCAAAGTCTAACTCGAAATCTCCGGGTTTCGACTAAAGTTTAGTGATTCGAAATCGCTTAACTTAGACTCGAGATCCTTGTGGTCCCGACTCGAGACCTCTTGGTTCCTACTCGAGATCCCTTGGTTCCGACTAGTGTTTTCTTATTCTATTCCACTCGCAACACACACTCATTTGGGCTGTAGACTAGTTACTGTACACACCTTGGGCTTTTGTTATAAGTCTTAGTATGGCCCACATGCTCTACATGTTACATGATAGTTTAACTTGCATGCTCTACATGTTACGTGATGGTTTAACTTGTATGCTACTTGATATATATATATATATGTGTGTGTGTGTGTGTGTGTGTGTGTGTAAGGTATACATGGATTATTTATACACAAACCTAATAACCATGGTAACCATAATAGGATGTGGTTGACCATACTAACTCAAGTAAAAATAACCTATCGAGCAAACCGAGGTGAGTTCACCTTGTGTGGGATACAAACTATATTATCTCCTGGTGTGGGATACGGGTAACATTATCTTCTTGTGTGGGATACGGGTAACATTATCTCCTTGTGTGGGATACGGGTAACATTATCTCCTTGTATGGGATACGGGTAACATAACTCTATCACAAGTCCCTACTCTAGTATACCGATTGGTCGCCTGGCCTGGCGAATGGGATATTAGTTAAATAACGCTATTTAGGTCTCACTAACCTCACCCTGTTCCCCGAGTGGACGGGCGTGAACTAATAGGTCCTCGGCAACCGTCAATGATGACAGACATTGACAAATGGGGCAACAACCACTTAAGTGCAAAAGTTTTGGTATGATCATGAAGTTTAGTAGCTTACATATGGGGTAGCTCCCCATGGCATGATATAAATGAGTAATTTAACAACTAAAACAAGTTTTATGAAAATTAAAACTGGATAACTCGTGAACTCGCCAACTTTATGTTGACAACCTACTGCATGGTTTGCAGGTACTCAGGATGACAGGAGTTTGCAGCTTGGGAAGTGTAGTGGTCGTGTTGACCCGTGTCGGGTCTTTCTATAAAAAATTTAAACTTTAAACTTTCATTGAACTGTTTAACTTATGCTTCCGCTGTTATCTTTAAATGTTGTTCTAAACTCAAAACTTTGGACATGGACATTTACTAGTCACTAATCATATTGGTGGTGATGAAAACTGTTTTGATAATATGTTGTTCAATATGATTGGTGGCTCGATTCTGGTCAGTCGCATGCCTTGCAGTAGTACTCTGCATGTGGAAATTAAGGGTGTGACAGATTGGTATCAGAGCCATTGGTTATAGTGAACTCGGCTTTAAAAAGAGCGTCTTTTTGAAAAAAAAAACAGACTATAACCCGTTTTGTATCAAGCAACTCGCAACAACATTACACTCCAAGTGCAAGGCTCAACATCTTAGTCTTCGTAGCTCGAGCATGTGTTTACTTGTTAACTGCTTAGTGCATATGTGATGCTATATGTACTAGCGTACGTGCCTAGTTATATATATATATATATATATATATATATATATATATATATATATATATATATATATATATATATGTGTGTGTGTGTGTGTGTATGTGTGTGTGTGTGTGTATTTGTGAGCAATGGTTAAATCCTCCTCTTACTTACTCTTACAGCACTACGGCGTCATTCTCATAATGTGTTTTCTGGATATGAAGACAATGAGCGGACGCGGAAGAGGCAACGTTAACATGAATCAGGATCAGCTAACGAACTTGATCAAAACCGTGGCTGCGGCTTTTGAAGCCCATCCGGGAGGTAAACTAGTCGTCCTAGGATGTTTAGATCCAACTCTCGTGTGTGCCATAGGCCTTCTACACTGGATCGAGAAGGTCGAATCTGTCTTCGCTGTGTGCGAATGTCCTACTACTAACTGGGTGAAGTTTGCTACTGGCACCCTGGAAGGAAATGCATTTTCTTGGTGGAAAGCACAAGTTCAAATGCTTGGATTGGAGACTGCCAATGCTACTTCTTGGGATGACTTCAAAAATCTGATCAAGGAAGAGTAGTGTCACAGGGATGACATTCACAAGCTCAAGAATGAGTAATATGAGCTGAAGATGGTTGGATCAGAAATCGAGACATATACTAAGCGATCCAATGACGATGCTGCTCAATGTCCCAACATGTCTCAGCCTGCTTACCGAAGAATCGAGCTTTATCTTAGGGGTCTGGTTCCTGAAATCCAAAGTCTAGTGACTTCAACTGACCTCACCACAATCCAGCAAGTTATTCGTTTAGCTCACCACCTCGCTGATCAAGCTGTGGAACAGGGCAAACTGCCCAAACGAATCAGTGCTACTACTGAAACCGCAGGTGATAACAAACGTAAATGGGATGATAACTAGGGTAAAGATGCTAACCCCACTCAAGCCCCAACTCAGCAAAGAAAGATTGAAAACAACAAGAGTCAACAGCAACAGGGTGGTTATCAGGGAAACCATCTCAAGTGCAACAAATGTGGTCGACACCACAGCGGGCCGTGTGAGAAAAACCGCTGCCAGAGATACAACAATCTAGGACACGAAGCAAAGGAATGCAGGAGTCTGTACCCAGCAAAGCAGAATCGACCATGACAACAGCAACAAGCCAACAATCGGGGATGCTATCAGTGTAGAGCAGAGGGGCATATTAAGAAAGACTGCCCTCAACTGAATCAAAACAATAACCAGGCCATTGGGAACAACAACAACAAAAAAAAAACAACCACAACAACAACAACAACAATGACAACAGTGGAAATGGCGCAAGGGGAAGAGCGTTTGTGATAGGCGCTGGTGAAGCAAGGAATGATCCCAACGTTGTAGCGGGTAAGTTCCTACTGATCGTTATGTTTCTGTACTGTTTGATTCTGGAGCCGATGCTAGTTTTGTATCCCTACGTATTAGTAAGATGCTTAAGCCTACGCCAACACCATTAAACACTAAGCACGTCGTCGAATTAGCTAATGGTAGAAACATCGAGGCCTCACACGTTATCAACGATTGTAAGCTTGTACTATCTGGTCAAACCTTCCTCGTCAATCTCTTTCCCATCGTTCTTGGAAGCTTCGACGTTGTAATTGGAATGGATTGGTTATCCAAACATCGAGCAGAAATACTCTGTCAAGAGAAAGTCATTCGTATTCCTCGTTCTCTTGGTGACCCACTCATTGTTCAAGGCGACAAAAGTGGTGCTGTCACAGGCATCATCTTGTTCTTAAAAGCTCAAAAGTGTTTGCAAAAGGGCCATACCGCTATTCTAGCACTCGTTACTGACACTTAGGAGAAAGAAAGGAAGATTGAAGATTTTCCCATCATACACGACTACTCCGAGGTATTCCCTGAGGAACTGCCTGGCCTTCAACCTCATCGTCAAGTCGAATTTCAAATCGAGCTAACTCCTGGAGCGGCAACCATAGCTCATGCACCTTATCGACTAGCCCCCGCCGAACTAGAGGAATTATCTATGCGATTGTAGGAGCTATTGGATAAAGGTTTTATTTATCCTAGCTCGTCACCTTGGGGAGCACCAATGCTTTTTGTCAAAAAGAAAGATGGCAATTTTCGTATGTGCATCGATTATCGTGAGCTAAACAAAGTGACTATCAAGAATCGTTACCCCCTCTCACGAATCAACGACCTATTCGATCAGCTGCAAGGATCGAGTTTCTATTCTAAGATCAATATGAGATCAGGCTATCATCAGCTGGGGGTCCGGGATGAGGACGTCTCTAAAACGGCCTTTACAACTCGCTATGGTCGCTACGAATTCCTTGTCATCCCTTTCGGAATGACAAACGCACCTGCGGTTTTCATGGACCTCATGAACCGAGTGTGCAAACCATATATTGACAAATTCGTGATTGTATTCATCGACGACATCCTGATCTACTCAAAGAGTCGAGATGAACATGAGCAACATCTACGTCTTATTCTGGAACTCTTACGCAACGAACAACTTTAAGACAAGTTCTCAAAATGCACTTCTGGCTTCGGGAGGTCCATTTCCTTGGGCATGTAGTCAATAAAGCTGGGATTCATGTCTATCCAGCTAAGATTGACTCCATCAAGAACTGGCCTACACCCAAGACTCCGACCGAAATCCGTCAATTCTTGGGATTGGCGGGATACTACCATAGATTCATCGAGGGATTCTCGAAGATTGCTCAACCCTTCACGACTCTGACCCAAAAGGTTATCGCTTACAAGTGGAATGATGCTCAGGAGTCTGCGTTTCGAAAGTTAAAGGAGAAACTCTGTAGTGCACCTATTCTTTCACTACCTAAAGGTACCGACGATTTAAGGGCTCGGTTGTGTGTTGATGCAGCGCGAGAAAGTTATATCTTATGCCTCTCGACAACTCAAGATTCATGAGCGGAATTACATAACACACGATTTGGAACTAGGAGCTATAATATTCGCACTCAAGATATGGAGACATTACTTGTATGGTACCAAGTGCACGATTTACACCGATCACAAGAGTCTCCAACACATACTGGACTAGAAGGAGTTGAACATGCGGCAACGCCAATGGGTCGAGCTCCTAAACGACTGCGAGTACGGAATCAAATATCATCCAGGTAAGGCAAACGTTGTGGCCGACGCTTTAAGATAGAAAGAAACCAAACCTATGCGCGTGTTCGTGCTTTACAGCTTACTATTCATTCCAATCTACCTAACCAAATCTAAAACGCCCAAGTCAAAGCACTGAAAGCGGAAAACCTTCTAGCTGAGTCCATGCGAGGCATGGAAAAGTAGCTTGAACTCAAGAACGAAGGCATCTACTATTTCATGGAACGTATTTGGGTTCCATCTTACGGAAATCTCTGAGAACTTTTGATGGACGAAGCACACAAGTCTTGCTACTCGATACATCCTAGTTCAAACAAGATGTATCACGATCTCAAGACTTTGTACTGGTGGCTTAACTTGAAAGCTATTATTGCTAAGTACGTTAGCAAATGCTTGACTTGTGCTAGGGTCAAGATTAAATACCAAAAGCCGTCGGGACTACGGTAGCAACAAGAGTTGCCGACATGGAAAGGGGAACAGATTTCCATAGATTTTGTAACCAGCTTACCGTGTTCACAAAGCGGAAACGATACCGTTTGGGTGATCGTAGACCGTTTAACAAAGTCCACTCACTTCCTCACGATCAAGGAAACCGACAAGTTTTTGAAACTCGCAGCCATCTACATGAAGGAAGTAGTTGCTAGGCACGGAGTGCCAAGTTCTATCATCTACGATCGTGACCCACGTTTTTCATCCGAATTGTGGCAAGCTATGCACAAATCCTTTAACTCACAGTTAGACATGAGCACCGCTTATCGCCCGCAGACTGATGGTCAGACTGAACGTACCATCCAAACACTCGAAGATATGCTGAGAGCATGTGTTATCGACTTTGGTAACGGTTGGGAACGATACCTACCTCTGGTAGAGTTTTCTTATAACAACAGCTACCACACTAGCATTCAGGCAACACCATTTAAGGCATCGAACAGTCGTAAATGTCGGTCACCGTTGTGTTGGGCGGAAGTTGGCGAGAGTCAAATTACCGGCCTGGAACTTGTACTTGACACCACGGATAAGATTCCTAGATCATACAATGGATGGCGGCGACTCAAGACCGTCAGAAAAGCTACGCGGATAAACCTCTAGAATTCCAGGTCGGGGAACGGGTTCTACTGAAAGTCTCACCTTGGAAAGGTGTGGTGCGCTTTGGCAAAAGGGGTAAGCTTAATCCACGATATGTTGGAACTTTTGAAATTAGCGAGAGAATCGGTAAGGTAGCCTATAGACTGAACCTGCCTGAAGAGCTAATGCGGTACATAACGTTTTTCACGTATCGAATCTAAAGAAGTGCTTGTCAGATGAAACGCTTATCGTTCCTTTTATGGAACTCACTATTGACGATCAGTTATGCTTCGTGGAAGAACCAGCTGAGATCATGGATCAAGAGATAAAAACCCTCAAGCGTAGCAAGATACCTATCCTTCGAGTTCGTTGGTACTCGCATCGTGGCCCAGAGTTTACCTGGGAACGGGAAGACCAAATGATGCGCAGGTATCCCCAGTTGTTTGCAAACAAGACTTCCAGCACCGAGGCTACAACTGAATTTTGGGACGAAATTCCAAACTAATAGGGGGATGATGTGACACCCCGCGAAAACGTTTTAACACACTAGCTTGTCAGTGGCTGCACTCTAAATTTCGAGACGAAATTTCTTGAAACTTTGGAATAATGTGACACTTCGGGTTTCCCGCACCTGTTATTAAGGAGTTAAATTTGCTATTTATAAATATGTTTGGCTTGAGGCATACGTATAAGAATGATTTGTGAATATTATGATTTATATGGTATTGTTGTTATTATTATTATTATTATTATTATTATTATTATTATTATTATTATTATTATTATTATTATTATTATTATTATTATTATCATTTTAAACCTGGTCGCACAACACCTCCAACCGCACACTCCTCTTGATCCCGTACACCACACTCGACCGCACACCTCTCTCAGACTCGCACAACCTCCTTGGTCCCATACACCCCTCTTTGCTGGATAAATGGGTGGCCCAACACCTCGAGCCCGCTCGAAACCCTAGAATGCCACACACACTAGGTTGGGCGGCATTCCCTTGAGTATAAAAGGAATGATGGCAGCTGACATTCCAAATCTTTTGGGTAGCAATCATTTCATCACCCATCAATCAGAAAACATTCCCTTATTCTCTCACTCACTCTCTCTAACTTTTTCTCTCTAAAAACCCTAAAACACACCATCATCCTCCCCCTCTTCTTAAAGACCCAACGACAGCAATATTGCTCGTCGATGGCAGCCGGAGATCATTATCCAAGAGCTTCATTTCCTCTTCCATTCTACACCCCTGTCACTCTACTTGTACCGGTTAGTGTACCATCTCCATGTTGATTAAAAATGAATGCTAAAGGTACTAACTTGATGAATGATTTGAGTGTTAAATGATACGGATAACATAACTTGTTTGTGTCTTACTGTTGTGTGATGATGATGCATGATTCATAGGTGTTTTTGATGTCCATGATAATAACTTTGCCTACAAATCTAAATGATGTTTGTAAAATGAAAGCTTGTGAAGTTTAATAGAATGATTTGGGATTTATCTTGATTTAATGAGAAATCCTGCATGTTGATAATGATTTTGATTAGATGTTACAATGAATGTCGTTGTTGTGCTACTGAAACAGTGTTAGATGATGATGCATTAATATAAGTTAATTCTATTTTGATGTATAGTAGGATAGTGAAACCCTGATGATCTATTTGAATAATCCAACAAAATTTGAAATTTTGTGCCATTGATCTGATTTAGGGTTTGAACGTGTAAAGTAAGTGTTATTGGATTTTGAATGATTTATGCTGAGGTTTATGAGGTTCTGACTGAGATTACGAGTCGAAACCTGTCCGGTTGCGACTCCAGATTTTTGGTGCCAACTCGTAACGGGACTCCCTACACACCAAAGGACTCGAAACCTATCTGGTTCCGAGTCGAGTCCTCTTTGATTTCGACCCAAAGCCTAACTCGAAATCTCTAAGTTTCAACTGAAGTCTAGTGACTCGAAATCGCTTGGCTTCGACTCGAGATCCTTTTGGCCCCGACTCGAGACCTCTTGGTTCTGACTCAAGATCCCTTGGTTCCGACTAGTGTTTTCTTATTCTATTCCATTTGCAACACACACTCATTTGGGTCGTACACTAGTTACTGTACACACCTTGGGCTTTTGTTATAAGTCTAAGTATGGCCCACATGCTCTACATGTTACATGATAGTTTAACTTGCATGCTCTACATGTAACGTGATGGTTTAACTTGTATGCTACTGGATATATATATGTGTAAGGTATACGTGGATTATTTATACACAAACCTAATAACCATGGTAACCCTAATAGGAAGTGGTTGACCATACTAGCTCAAGTAAAAATAACTTGCCGAGCAAACCGAGGTGAGTTCACACACTTTATTGAAGCATGTATTCCCGGTGGTTGGGAACGGAATAAACGACTTTTTCCCCTTGTGTGGGATACAAACTATATTATCTCCTAGTGTGTGATACGGGTAACATTATCTCCTTGTGTGGGATACAGGTAACATTTTCCCCTTGTGTGGTACACTCAATTAAATACTATTTGTTTATCATGAACTAGCCTGCTAAACAGAACTCTATCACAAGTCCCTACTGTATTTAACCCGCTAACGATGCAAGTATATCACCAATACGCTTAATAAACGACAAATAATTCAAATATAATCAACATTTCATAAAATCCACACAAGTGGTCAAGCTTTACCAGTTTACAAGAATCAGAAACAAGGTAATTATGTCAAACAAAGTATTGGTTCATCCGAGTGGAAGTCACCGAGTGTTTAGCCTCGCATGGTTGTCATCACAGCTTCAATTTGTTGATTCGTCTCTGACAGCTGGAGAAAGAATTATTCTCTTAACTTGCGAATTAAGTCAAATAATTAGGTTTTCCTTTAACTGGGGTCCATCGCGCGTCGTGGGAATAACCACCACACCCCTCGCATGTCGCGGGGGTGACCCTTTTGACCGACTTGAGTTCAAACCCTCAGGCGAGTGGCGGTAGCTTATCCAGGTCATGTCGCGTATCGCCTGTGTCACCATGTTGACTTTCTCATGCTACAAGCCCTGTGTTGACCTGCCAAACCCATTTTCTAACCCTTTTTCTCTCGATAGGCCTTTTTAAAACCTATTAAACGAAGCATACCAACACACGATAAATATATAAACAACTATGACTTAACATGTTTAACGCACTAAAAACCAACGCAAACTGCTATAAAATATGACGTTTTTTGACCCAACATCACATCCCCACACTTATCTTTTTTCGTATCGAAAAAAATTTTCTGCAATAGAATCACAATCAGAAACATTGGCACTTAATATATCCAATTAAATTTATTATCAAATCAAATCACACGTTAACTAAGATTACAGGTATACGATTCACCTAAACCCAACCGCCAGCTTCCGAGCCCTTATTCACGATTCATTAAGTTCAATTGATTATAGTCGTCTATGGATCTCACACTCAAAAGACTACAACTCTACCAAATCCTACTTCAAGTTTATTAGGTTAAAAGATAATATCTACCGTCTTATATAAAAAACTTTTTTGCAATTCCATTTAAACATACGATGGATGGATGATGTTGCGAGCTTTACATGTTTTGCTTATGATCAGTTCAGCGGACATACCCCACTCAAGTCACCATCCCAGTGGTTAGTGTCATAAACTTCACATATTTTTTCTAACTCCACCTAGTGGGTATACCCCACCCGAGTCACCATCCCAGTGGTTAATACCACAGGCTTCGTTTTTTTCTCTTTTTTTTAAATATGTAGCTTAAATGAATGGATGGAATGTTTTTTTTGGGTGCCACACTGTTTCGGATTTATTTTCATAAAAGGAAACAAGTGTGCCAATTTAATCGGAAAAACATATAAGCTTTTTTACTTATGACATACCCCTTATACTCTCCACACTTTCAGTTTTGCCATAGCTCCTAAGGTTAGAACCCACAAGATTCCTATTTTTTATGGTATATTATATCAATCCTAAGGAACTCATCATCTGACTGGGCCTACGCACATATCCTAAATTATACGTGTGACCGACCATTTGTTTTCTCATACGTATAGTAATCAAATGCCAAGAACTGATTATACCTATCATCTTCCATTTTATTGCAAAAACTTTCTCAAAACATTTTCTATTTTATCAATTTTTTTTAGATTTTTTTATAACTTTTATTATTTTTATTATGTTTAAGATTTTTTTAGACGACAAATAACACTAATTAAGACACAACTAGACGCTAGTCTCCCTCCCCACACTTATTTCCTTCATTGTCCTCAAGGGAGAACAAAAATCACGACACACTAAAAACATAAGTCAAAACACAGAGATAAATGAAACAGACTCCTTGATTTTTAAATGATTGAATCCTATGAGCCTTGTTCCACAGAAACCGTATAACATTTCTTTCACGGTTGCATTCAACATGGGATGCTCTTCTTCAAATAGTTCAAATCCTTTTGCTCAAATGGAGATTGAGTATGGACAAAGTGATCGAAACCTACAATAGCAATACTCCCAAACAAGATAAAACAATTCAATAAACAAAGAGAAATGAGCGAGAATCAAGTTTGGAGGAAAACAAACAGGGTTGCGCATTAAAAAATATTTTCTGACAGACGTATCCGTCGCGCATCGCAACGTGCTCCCAAGATCTCCCTGCATAGCGTGGGGGAGTAGAAGTTAACTTTGTTGACCTCATTTGGCGTATCGCGGCATGTATGAAGGAATCCCCCGCGTGTCGCGGGGGAACCCTTTTTCCAGCAATGTCGTTAAATTTTTACGATCGATGCCTTAGAATTTTTTTTATTTTAACCTGTTTTCACCTCTCAACCCCCGAACGACTGTGCATTTCCCTCAACTGCGCCAAAGCTTAAACAAACCTCCCCGGACTTCCCCACACTTGACAATTGCACGATTTGACACAAAACACAATAAACTAGCATGAAAACAAAACAAAACGAACAAACATTATGCTGCCTCCTAAGAGCGCTAAGTTTTAGATCTTCAGCCAGATCATACCTGCAATCTTCAAGGTGGTTCAAATGCCAGCTTACCTCCAGACTTTTCTAATTCAATTTGCTTCCATCCGTCTGGAAATTTCACATCCTCACGCAAGTTATAATCAAACTTGGCCTTATCTTCCAAAACATTTCCACCATCAGGTGGTTTACCTGCCCTTCCTCTTTTCTTCACATTCATCTTTCTCATAGATTCTTCATTTATCTCAAGCTTGGACCTGTAACACTCAACACCTTTCTCATCAAGTGTGGCATTAGAAGCAACTGCTTCATATACATTATCAAGAACTTCGTAATTAATAGATTTTGAATAAGCATTAAAAATTAACTTACGATTTTCAGAACTCATTATGATTAACCCATCTCTATAGTTGATTTGAGTGTTAGCAGTGTGCAAGAAAGGACATCCAAGAGTCACTTTTTGTTGCTCATTTGTCCCCTTAGATGCATAGTCCAACACCAAAAGTCTACCGGGTAAACGAACTCACCCAGCTGGATCATCACATCTTTAACAACCCCACGAGGTTGTTTCCAAGTATCATCAGCCAAAATTACATTCTTGTTAGTATCATGCAACGATCCAAACTCGTACTGATCAAACAAACTTCCATGCAGAATATTCATGCTTGCTCCATAATCCAACAGTGCCCTATGTATCTTCAACTTTCCAACTCTTATAGGAATGAGCAGTGCTCCTGACTCACTCTCCTCACCTCCATTAATCTCTTCTCCTACACCTATAACCACTTGAGACGAAGAAATAAATCCTGTATTAACAATTTCAGATATAGGAAGGATACTTACCGAGTTAACTCTTGCATGATGTTGAGGATTCTTTATGGTGTCACTGTGTAGTTTCCCTGTATCTCATCTTCCTTGAGCTACCTCAGCCGCCAACTGTGTAACTTGTTTTTCTAAAGCTTGATAAGCCTTGGCTTGCACCTCTTAATCCTTCTTTATCTGCTTCAGAAGTTCCATCATCTCATCATTTGACCCTTCATTCGTACTGCTCATTCTACCTTGATTTGAACTTTGTTGATAGCTCCTTTGATTGTAATTCTAGTTGTTGTAACCAGGTTGTCTGTTTTGATATGGCTGACCTCCTTGAGTAGGTACCTGAAAATTAGGATTAGACTGATTATCACTATTACCATATCTAAAATTTGGATGATTCCTTAAACCTGGATGTTATGTGTTTGAATTCACATCATATCTCTGCTGATCACCATAGACCTGGTTGACTTCCTCGTGAGATGTTCCAAACTGTACCGGACAATCTTCCCAAACATGGCCTAAATCGCCACAAGAGTCACAAACTGGGTATGTCCGAGTAACATTCAAAGCGTCTCTTCCTCCAAGGCCCTTGAATTTCGCTAACTGGCGCTCCAACGCCTTTTTATCTCTCTCTAACTCAGCCACCCAAGCAGTAGAAGTTCCCGTACCAGTTGCTGTTGGAGTTAGATATTTCTTGGTCCGGTCTGATTGTGCTTGTCTTTCGAGTCTACCGCTACAGTATCCAAATAATCCCAGTCCACACCTACGTGATTTTTCAAAAAAGTAACACCCGTTGTGGCCTTGATGTTTCGCCTATCGTCATTAGATAACCCGTCATGGAAAGCGGTAATTAACTCCCATCGTGGAATACCATGATTAGGATAATTACGGATCAACTGCTTGAACCGCTTCCATGACTCATACAACAACTCACCCAGAAGTTGTTGGAACTCTCTAAGAGTGGCTTTCCCCATCTTAGTTCTTTGTGGAGTGTATTCTTCTAAGAACTGCTGTTGCATCTCTTGCCATGTGTGAATGCTAACATAAGGCAAGGAGACAAACCATTCATCTGCTGAATCTTTTAGGGAGAACTAAAATAAAACCAACTTGACTTGATCCGGTGTGAACCCATGTCCACCTATCATACTACAAACCGCTTCAAATTCCGCAATATGAGCATACAGTTATTCACTCCCCTTTCCATGAAAATTGGTTAACATATTCAGGTTATGAGGTTTTGCCTTAAACGACCTATCCACATTCCCCTGTGCGACTGGCATGTCGATCGGGGAAGAATGTTCCGCAATTTGTGGACAGAAATGACTCTCTACTCCTCTAATGTTAGGATC
Source organism: Helianthus annuus (assembly GCF_002127325.2). NCBI lineage: Eukaryota > Viridiplantae > Streptophyta > Magnoliopsida > Asterales > Asteraceae > Helianthus > Helianthus annuus. The sequence goes on along the minus strand of NC_035447.2, from coordinate 20,547,234 downwards.
CGGAAATCTAGGATCCCTTTGCCTATGACGTGGCGCAGTTGGTGCCCGATGAACATGCGGTGGAGTTTGATATTCGTCTCCACCACGCGGCTGTCTTTGCTGATAAACTGGTTGATTTCGGTTCATTGCCAGATTTTGCAGACCACCTCAATATCCCATGTAACTGTCATTTATACCCCAATCTTCATCTCTATACCCGTCATCCCATGTATGAGCTCTAGCCCTGGTTTCCCTTTGTTCGAACTTACCAGCCGATCGGTTCGGCTGTGGCACTTGATTTGGTTTATTCAGAGCCCGCAACGGATTAGGCTATAGTGGTTGTAGGTTTTCTAACGGGTAAAGCGGTCTACTAATCACATGAAATTCTCTAGTTGGAGCAGGTACTGGTTGAGTGGTTGTGTTCGGTTGCAGTGCTATGGGTGGAGTTTGCTGAGTTTGAGTTTGGGTTTCTGTTGTTAACGGGGGTGGTGGCATTTGTGGCATCTCAGGAAGTGGTTCTTGTTGTGGTTTTTGCTGATTCGGAGTCGATTGGTTTTCTTAAAGGTTCGTTGCTATATTCGGTGCTTTTCCTTTTAAGGCTGAACGAATAAGTAAATTTTGGCATGCGGTCTTTTCAATTTCGGGATCGAACCAAAGTGGTGAAGATCTTCCTGCAAACCTGGTATGCATGCAACTTGAGATCACTTGCACATAAGTAAACAAGAAATTGCGCTTAATACCGAATGAAACAAAAATTGACAAAAAATAAGTATTTTTTGGTTTTTTAGATTTTTCAGAAAACAATAAAAACAACTAATTCTAAACTAACACTAAGTGCACGAATTCCCCGGCGACGGCGCCATTTTGATGACTGTCATAAGAGTCAATAAAAACCTAATTAAACTACGTAGATAGCTTAAGTAGGGTATCGTATCTACGGTAAATTTGTGGTCAGTGTAGAGGAATTTAATTAAAAACTAAACTATCTAACTGGGGGTTTGTTTGTTTGATTTCAAAGAAAACACAATTTGTCACCAAAAGTGTTATCAGAATGAGAAGAAGTAACTGTCACCCGGAATCCAAATATCCGTTTTAACACAAAAAACCCGTTAACTGATTCAAAACTCCATATAGACATGGCCTTGGAATTAATGACTTTGATTAATTATTAGGGATAGTTTTTAAGACACACCATACAACCTAATAACCCATTCAATTATATCAATTACCCACCAATCTATTAACCCGCTAACGATGCAAGTATATCACCAATACACTTAATAAACGACAAATAATTTAAATATAATCAACGTTTCACAAAATCAACACAAGTGGTCAAGCTTTACAAGTTTACAAGAATCAGAAACAAGGTAATTGTGTCAAACAAAGTATTCGTTCATCTGAATAGAAGTCACCGAGTGTTTAGCCTCGCATGGTTGTCATCAAAGCTTCAATCTACTGATTCATCTCTGACGGCTGGAGAAAGAATTATTCCCCTAACTTGCGAATTAAGTCAAATAAATAGTTTTTCCCGTAACTAGGGTCCTCCGCGCGTCTCAGGAATAACCACCACACCCCTCGCGTGTCGCGGGGATGACCCTGTTGACCGACTTGACTTTAAACCCTCAGGCGGGTCGCGGAAGCTTATCCAGGTCCTTTTGTGTATCGCATGTGTCACCATGTTGATTTTCTCATACTACCAGCCCTGAGTTGACCTGCCAAACCCATTTTTAACTCGTTTTCTCTCGTTAAGCCTTTTTAACACCTGTTAAGTGAAAAATACCAACACACGATAAATAGAGTAAATTGCCATTTTAGTCCCTGAGTTTTGTTTAAATTTGCCATTTTAGTCCAAATAGTTTTTTTTTTTTGCCTCTGGGTCCCTGACTTTTCCCTTTTGTTGCCATTTTGATCACATACACTAACTCCATCCAAAAACTCCATCTTTAACCAGGGGTATTTTAGGGATTTTCATTTTAAATGTTTTCATTTGCCATTTTGATCCAATTCCAAAAAATCAAAAAAATTCCAAAAAATTCTAAAAAATAATAAAAATTCTAAAAAATCATAAAAATTCTAAAAAATCCGTTTCGGCGCGAACCGTTTCGAACCCGAACCGTTTCGAGCTGAAACCGTTTCGAGCTGAACCGTTTCGACCCGTACCGTTTCGACGCGAACGGTTTCGACCCGTACCGTTTCGAAGCCGAACCGTTTCAAGCCGAACCGTTTCAAGCCGAACCGTTTCAACCCGTACCGTTTCGAAGCCGAACCGTTTCAAGCCATACCGTTTCGAACCGAACTGTGCCTTATCGAACCGAACCGTTTCGAGCTGAACAGTTTTGAGCGGAACCGTTTCGACGGCGATTCGGTTCGAAACGGTTCAGCTCGAAACGGTTCGCCTCGAAACTGTTCGCGTCGAAACGGTTCAGCTCCAAACGGTACGGGTCGAAACGGTTCGGGTCGAAACGGTTCGGGTCGAAACGGTACGGGTCGAAACGGTTCGCGTCGAAACGGTTCAGCTCGAAACGGTTTGGGTTCGAAACGGTTCGCGCCGAAACGGATTTTTTGGATTTTTTAGAATTTTTATGATTTGTTAGAATTTTTATTATTTTTTGGATTTTTTTTGATTTTTTGGAATTGGATCAAAATGGCAATTGAAAACATTTAAAATGAAAATCCCCAAAATACCCCTGGTTAAAGATGGAGTTTTTGGATGGAGTTAGTGTATGTGATCAAAATGGCAACAAAAGGGAAAAGTCAGGGACCCAGAGGCAAAAAAAAAACTATTTGGACTAAAATGGCAAATTTGGACAAAACTTAGGGACTAAAATGGCAATTTACTCCGATAAATTTATAAACAATTATGACTTAACATGTTTAACGTACTAAAAACCAACACAAACTGCTATAAATATGAGGTGTTTTGACCCAACATCAATACGTTGTAACTAAAAACTATCTATATGAAAATATAATTATGTCACTATGAACTCAAATTTTAATTTGAAATGTATAAACCTTTAGGAAGTACTCTCTACCTACTTCACTTTTTTTTTTTAAATAAAAAGGATCATGTGAGGTCTATCTTATTGCTCAACAAAAAGTATTTGTTAAGTAATGTTAAGTTTTTATGGATCCTATTCCGTTTACTAATCATGATTCATGATCTCCTTTTATCACATAGTGAAGCATATATAAAAAGATGATTAGTTATTCTATTACTTTTGGATTCCAAATCAGTTGGCAAATACCAATGGCGGAATCATTCTTTCCTCTTTCCTTTTTTGAATTTTGCCATATATAATCAGATGTTTAGTTTTCAACAAATTTCCTAACCAGTTACCAACTACAATAAGTTTAACTTAATAATTAGTACAATGTAGGTCACTAATTGTTTAACTACTTAAAAATCTGACATAGAGCGAAAACAGAAATAAAGAAATAGGATTACTAATGAAAAAAATTGTTGAAATATTCAACGGCTAAAATATTACACGAAGCAGGGGAGGAACCATAGTGTTAGGAGCTGTAGCACGGGCTATCGCTGAACCCCGTATTTCGTAGCGTTTTTTTTCCTGTTTTCTTCAAAGGATACACTAAAAAAATACGAGAATACCCCTAACTAAAAAATATAATACTTAATTTTACTAAAATCCTATTTTTTTTATAAGTGCAAGCATTTTAAAACACGAAAACTTGTAGAATAATTAATTACGAATGATAAAATAAGCCAAATTAACAATAATAAATTGAAAGGAGGCCCTAAATATAACTGATAAAGTTAGCCAAGATCCAAAACAATATTATAATTTAATAAGTGATCTTGCCCATCTTATGGTGGAAACCGAAAAACATAGTTCTTGTCCTTTGGTTTATCGGATAGTGAAGCTAGCTTTCCTTTTACCGGTTGCAACCGCAACCGTTGAAAGATATTTTTCTAAATTGAAGTTTCTCAAGACGAATTTATACAATTGAAGGGCCCGAAATATTTGAACAATGATTTGGATTGTGCGGTTGATGAAACAGTGGTTAACAAGGGGAGCTTAATTCACTGGTATCGTCAAGTAGGGTTAATCTCTTCTTTCCGAGGATCGGTGGCTGGATCGTCCGCTGATCTGTCTCCTACACAAGGAAACACACCGTGACTCGTAACAAGGAGGATGGGGTGGGGGGTGCTCCTTGTTACCACTCTTCGGCGTGAGAATCAATATTTGCTTGAGAGCAAATTATGTGATACTAGTAAGTGTGAGAGAGAGTAGATAAGTGATCCCTCAAACCTGGTCCGGGATGGATATATATAGCCGAAGAATGAAGGAGGGTAATTGAGTGGCTAGACTGACAACGCGCAGCCCTTTGCAGGTATGTCAGGCGCGTAGGTCACGGAGGTGGTGCCACGTCCCGCTGTGGCTGTCAGTCTGTGTGCCAGTGTTTGTAGGTCCCTTTTCTCGGAGGATCGAGAACAAACCTAAACCTTGTTATACTAACCCACTAGCGAGTGCGGAATCCAAGCTAGCGGGCAAACCGGGATGATGCAAGAACAAACACAAGAACACACAAAGTTCACCGATTAACACCACTGTATTAATACGTATGAAGGTTTACGGTTACAAGCACAAGGTTTACAATCTGTTTGCAAACTCTCTAAAGTGTGTGTGTGTGTGTGTTTTCCAGCAGAGTTTCTCTAACTCTCCAAATGTGCATCTATCTAACACTAACACACTGCATGGGTATTTATACCCATACATAACAGGTCTTGGTCGAAGGATCGATAGATGGTCCGAAGGATCATCTGTCGATGACAATGTGTCCGAAAGATCAGCATGGACATCGAAGGATCATCCTTCGATGCCTAATGGTCGAACCATGGTCGAACCATATCTTTCGAGCACCTCGAAGGATTAGCAGTATCCTTCGAGGCTATCCTTCGATCCAGACAACATCATGTTGTCCAAGTCAAACTAGGAGGATAGTTGACTTGGTCAACTTACAGACTGATTTAGGACATCGTTTACATACAGACCGAATACAGACAAAGTACAGACACAAGTGCACCAACAAACTCCCCCTTGGCTGTAGCTTTGTCTTTATCTTGTCTTTATCTTCTATAGATGTAGACTTGTCTCGAACTTCGACAGTCTTTGGTCTTCGAGTTTCCAAAACTCTGATGTCCTTTCAAGTTTTCATGGTCGGAGGATCTTCAAAGTCTTCACGTCTTGAAAGCAGAGAGTGTATCAACAAACTACCCGTATCATGTAGGCAGTGTGTTAACAAACTCCCCCTTAACATAAGCTCCCCCTTGAGTTATGCTCGTGAAATACTTTAACTTTATGAAGTGAGATCCTTGTGGTGTTGATGATAGCCAGCGGCAACTCAATCATCTTCATCTTTTGAGTGCCTTCTCGTCGTGTCTTCATTCCAAAGCTTGTCATCGACCATGTTCTCCTAGCCTTTAGAATCTTCACATGCAAGAAATCTAAACGCGTAATGAGAACAACTGCTTGGAACATAGTATAAGCAAATGACACACGAATGACCATGTCACAATCAAGCACCGTCCGACAGTTTGAAAGTTTAATAAATTTTTCAAATTTTAAATTCTAACTTTCAAAACATGCAAATTTCGACCGTTTATGAAGATTTAGTCAGTTTGGTTTTCGTTCAGGTTTCAGGTAACGAAGACTCGAGCTCCAACATCGTACGATCGAAAATAAAGTAGAAATAAAATCTTTTTGGCTTTTATAAAGTTTATATTAAAACACAGATTTTAGGTGTGTTTTTGAAATTAAAAGACAACAATTTTAATATCCTTTGAGTGTTATCAAACGACATCACCGCTAATGTCGTGCTGATATGCACCAAACGACGAAACTGTTTAAAAGAAAAACAATAAAAGTTAAGCAGTAAATAAATATATACAGACATTCTTTTTGCGAGTTTCGAGGGTAAGAGAATCATATCAGTGTACGGTCATGCCAAAACACTCTTGTTGTTCAGTTAGTTAACATTAAGATAAGCATCCTATAACAATTATCGGTATTGTTGTCCACTTAAGCTCAACTTATCAGATGTAATCATGTTTAGAGGATACGTTAAGGTATGATTTATACTTACCGACCGGTGTTCATCCACATCACGACACATTCCCGTATCAAGGTATGCACGAGAGTTCATCTTACCGGTGAGTATACCGATTATCATCTGTTTGACCGTATAAATTGTGAGATACTCACTTATTCTGATTTGAAAACAAGTCCTTTGTGATATAATCACTTATTGATGAGGAACTTGAATTTCATATGCATGAGGGCACAGGTGCAAGTCCGTGAACAGGTCAGTACTTCCGTACAGCAGAGAGACGAACTTGACACCCGGATAAATGTGATATTTTATCACTTATTTGATTTGGACATGTGATTGTTTATCACTTATTGAGGTCGAATGCAGTATGCAATATGTACACGTATGTATAGTATCATGGAAGATCTAGACTTGCGTCCCCGTTATTTTTCGGTAAAAGATACAACCATGATACCCAGATGATAAGCAGCATAAAGACCGAATATCTCAGAACCTCGGCAATCTATCAAACGAAATTTCGGTACTAAGACCATATGCCAATGAATGGTTCCCACCTGATCATCAGTCGATTAAGATTTATATCACCCTGCACACTTTAAAATGATTGTGAGCCTACCGATACATCTTATATAGAGCTGCTTATCGTTTTGCATTTAAGGTTTAAAGAGGTTTGGATAGACCACTGATGTACTATCATTTTCTCTTTTTCTCGCCAGGAAACTCATTTTTGTTTTTCTATTGTTTTTGTGTTTTTGAAATTTTTTCGATGTTTTTGGATTTTCAGATATTTGGATTTACTCCCCCTAAAATCAATAAACTAAGATAAGTTTAAAACACAAAGATATTTACAAAAATGATTTTCCGATGTTGGTTTTACTCTTGCTTGACCTTAATGCCATTTACCAATAATAAAAAGTCAAATCTTGATTTGTCAAATGCTTTGGTAAATAAGTCGGCACGTTGGTCATCGGTGTGGACCTTAACAACATCGATTAGCCTTTTCTCAAAGCAATCACGTATGAAGTGATATTTGATTTCGATGTGTTTGGTCTTTGAATGCTGCACAGGATTTCTAGTGATATCTAAAGCAGCAGAATTATCAACGTAAATAGGAGTAGTTAGGAATTCAAAACCGTAGTCCCGCATTTGTTGTTGGATCCAAAGAACTTGGGAGCAACAACTTGAGGCAGCAATGTATTCAGCTTCGCATGTTGATGTAGCTACACACGTCTGCTTCTTGCACTGCCATGTGACTAGGCGATTTCCTAAAAACTGACATCCAGCCGTTGTGGATTTGCCGTCGATTTTACATCCGCCAAAATCAGAATCACTGAATGCGACCAAGTCAAAGTTATTATCCCTAGGATACCACAGACCGGTGTCTGGATAAGCCTTCAAATAACGAAAAATCCTTTTGACAGCTGCAAGATGTGAGGCCTTCGGGTTGACTTGATATCTGGCAAGCAGGCATGTTGGGTACATTATATCTGGCCTTGATGCTGTGAGGTACATAAGGGATCCGATCATCGCACGATAGTATGAAGGGCTAACAGGTTCACCCTTCAAGTCAGGAGTAATTCCATGATTAGTTGGCAATGGGGTACCAATGGGCGTTGCATCGGACATCTGGAACCGGCTCAAGATGTCTCCAACATATTTGGTCTGATGGATGAATATCCCAGACTTCGTTTGTTGCACTTGTAGGCCCAAAAAGAAATTCATTTCCCCCATAGCACTCATCTCGAACTTATCCTGCATGATGCGTTCGAAATTCCTGCACAAAACATCATTAGTAGAACCAAAAATAATATCATCAACATATACCTGTACCAGAAGAAGATCTCCATCTTGTTCTTTGATGAAGAGAGTACAATCGATAAGACCTCTTCGAAAACCGTTCTCCAACAGATATGTAGATAAGGTTGCATACCAAGCTCGTGGCGCTTGATGAAGACCATATAGAGCTTTGTTGAGCAACCAAACCCGATCAGGATGAACAGGATCTTCAAAACCTGGAGGCTGTTCGACATATACCTCTTCTTCAACCACACCATGTAAAAATGCACTTTTGACGTCCATCTGGTAAACCTTGAATCCTTTGAATGAGGCATAAGCCAGAAAGATCCGAATAGCTTCCAGACGTGCAACTGGTGCATAGACTTCGTTGTAGTCGATCCCTTCTATCTGACGAAAACCTTGAACGACTAAACGAGCTTTGTTTCTAATAACCACTCCACGGTCGTCTTTCTTGCATTTGAAGACCCATCGAGTGCCAATCTTCTTGTAGTTCTCGGGTTTTTCAACAAGCTTCCAAACACCAAGCTTGTGAAATTGCTGTAATTCTTCCTGCATGGCTTCAACCCAAGCACTGTCTTTCAATGCTTCCTTCCACGACTTTGGTTCTTCTTGTGACACATAACACGCGAAGGACCAGTCATTTTGTTGACCAGACTCTCTTATAGCTGAATACAAACCAGCATTCCGGTTGTTTCTCAGCTGATTACGCGTCTGCACACCGCGATGGACATCTCCTATGATATTCTGCTGGGGATGGGTATCGTGAATCCGCATTTCAGGATTATCTGGCACACGAGCATTGATACCCAAATTATTCAGATTAAGATCAACAACCAACTCCACACCAGGAATGTGGTTAGAAGTGGATGCATTCCCTTCAGCAGTATCTATATTCTGCGTATGAGGTGTATCCCCAGAGGCACCTTGAACAGGAGCAGCTGGAGCTGAAGATCCTTCGGCTGCATCATGATATTCATCATCTTCAGAAGAGTCATTATAATCAGCAGCATCTTCATAAACCTCATTTTGAACCATATTGTTGACTGACGTAGAAGCTTGAGGATCAACAACAATAGGTCTAACCAATGGCGAGACAGCAGCGTTGTCACTTTCCAACAACATTCGAGCCGCTGCTGATTCTTCGTCAAAGGTTGGCAGATTGAAGGAGTTAAATAATCCATCATAATCGAACATCCACGGATCACCCGGAGCCCTAACAGGACTCGTGTACCTTTGAACCCTAACTTCGCTCCATAGCTCAATCTTCTTGGTAGCTAGATTCCAAACACGAAAATTAGGAGTAGCATATCCAAGGAAGAAACCCTCGATAGCTTTTGCACCAAACTTTCCATCCGGCTCAATCATTGTACAAGGAGCACCAAATGGTTCAAGGTAAGAAAGATCCGGTTTCCTTCTCTGAAGAAGTTCGAAGCAAGTCTTGCCATGTCTCTTTACTGTAAGAACTCTGTTCAACGTGTAGCAAGCAGCCGATACAGCCTCTCCCCAGAATTGAATAGGGAGTTCCGACTCTACTAACATTGTTCTTGCAGTTTCAATAATAGTTCGATTCTTCCTCTCAGCGACACCATTTTGTTGTGGAGTATAACGAGAACTGTACTCATGAAGAATGCCTTTAGAAGTACAAAACTCATCCATAACTTGATTCTTGAATTCTGTTCCATTGTCGCTTCGGATCCTTTTCACTTTCAACGTATAGAGATTTTCCAACATTGTAAGAAGATCCTTGAGGATGCCAGGAGTTTCACTTTTGTGTGCCATAAAAGATACCCAAGAAAATCTAGAGTAGTCATCAGTAACTACTAAACAATAAGCATCACCAAACGTTGTCTTGTGCTTCATAGGTCCAAAAAGGTCCATATGAAGACGTTCGAGAGGCATGCTGACAGTGTTGATTTTCTTCAAAGGGTGAGACTTCTTCGTTTGCTTCCCCTTTTGGCAAGAGACACAGATATCTTGTAGATGAAAACTTCTTACAGGCACACCATTCACAAGATTATTTTTCACCAAATGGTTCATTTTTCTCAAGTGAATGTGTCCCATTCTTCTGTGCCAAGATATAGACTCCTTTTCTGTGGCTTTTGAGACAAAACAAGTAACTTGTGCAGATGTTGTAATCGCTTGGCTCATGTCGAGAATATAAAGATCATTAACTCTCGGAGCCGATAAGAGAACCCATTCTTGTGGAATTTTGAAACCAGGCTTCAGCACATAACAGCCAGCATCATCAAAAATCACTGAGAACTTTTTATCGCAGATTTGCGACACACTGAGAAGATTGTGATCAATTTGCTTCACATAATTGATCTTATCAAAGCACACGATGCCATTGGAGATACTTCCTTCTCCAGTGATGTACCCTCCTTTATCACCCGCAAAGGCAACATACCCTCCTCTGATATTTCTCACGTCATACAGGAGCCGTAAGTCGCCAGTCATGTGCCTGGATGCTCCACTATCAACAATCCAATGACTATTAATAGTTCCTCCTAGAACATCCTGCACATGTCAAATAAACACATCAGTTGAGAATGGGGACCCAAGCCTTAGTGGTCTTGGGTCGTCCCTTGGCATCACGATACGTAAGCTCTATCTCTTGATGGTTTTCAAGAACAACCGCTCCCCCTGAATTGTCACCCGACTTAGGTAACCAAGTTTGTCTTTGCCTACCAGTTTTTGAAGATTCTGGTTTTACAGGTTGTGACACTCTTGGTTCCTTTTGAACTGTTTTAACTTCAGATTTTAAAGCTTTTTCAACAGTTTTTATGTTCTTACGTCGTTGTTTAGTTTCTTGTTCTTTTACAGTTCGTTTATCTTGTTTAGGTGAAACTGACCGACGTTGAGGGTGAACTGCTTCAGGTGGAGCCTTTTCAACCAACTTCTTCTTTGGAGCATTTGGGCAATTTCTGATAATGTGCCCAATTTCTCCACATTTGAAACAAGTTCTCCTTTCAACAGACTTAGGAGAACTTGATCGACTACCAGATGTCGATCTTGTAGAACCTGAGGTACTTGCTTTTTCATCACACCCGTTTGTGTGTTGGGTGTAATTGTTATCACTGTTTCGTTTCAAAATTTTGACTTGTTGTACAAAATCAGTATTTGATTTGTTTTCAAAAGTCTCAATTTTATCTGTACCTCTTGATGCTACAAACTTAACATCTTTTCCTTTCTTCATGTCACGAGCTCCTTTTGATTCAACTTTACCTTTTGGCTTTGGAGCTCGTTGTGGTTGTTTACCCTTAGAAGCAGTAGGTTGTCGAGTGGTTGGAGATTTTTGATTGCCAAATTGTTTCCTAATCTCAGCCTTAGGAATTGGATCACATTGTGTTACCACAATTCCTGGAGGTGTTTTTCCCAAAAATTTATTTGTATTGTCTTCAAAGACTTTGTCAATCAAAGATTTATTTACATTTTGAATTGGAAAAACATGATCTGAGTAGATTTTATTATCTCCGACCAAAGTGTACAACACATTACTGCTTTTAACAGTAGACACACCTGTTTTATCAACTTTGACAGGATCAATCACTTGCTCCTTAACAGATGGAACATCAGGAGTATCAGGATCACAAAGGATGTGATTCTCTGGTGGAATGACTACTCCTTTCATCTTGCTAAGTGATTTATCCTGATCACCTACATCCAATTCCGATTCATCATCCGATGACTCGCAGTCCTCGATGATTGGAGGACTTTGTTTCACGGATGTTGAAGCTTCCTGTTGCTTTGTGGATGTATTCTCAGAATTCTCCGGTTTGAACCCTAGGCCAGTAGAAAATTCCTCAAAGTTCAAAGGCACACTGGGTTCATACCGGGGCATTTCCTCTTCATCAGGCATCTTGGTATAGTTGTCCATCAAAGGGGGTGGACACGCCTTATACCCTACACCTTTCACGTTACCTTTCAGTTGTTGAACGTCTATGATGTGATCAAGCACAAATCGGGAGTTAGAATAACTATCCAATTTCTGTTTGATCGCATCATGCTTGCATTGGGCAATGGCTAATTGCTTCTTAGTTTCTTCCACAAGATTAATGTATTCATTTATACTTACTTGTTTGTGGTAAACTACTTTGTTAACCTCGGACACATTTTTCTTTAATGTTTCTATTACAGATTTAAATTCTTTTTCATTCCGGGTTAAAGCCATGTTTGCCTCTTGGCATTTTGACAGTTCAATAACCAAATTCTGATTATGACTATGAAGCTTTTCTGATTCAAGCTTCATCTCTGCACATGATTTACAAATACTAGGAGCAGGAGGTTCAGAAGTTACCTGACTAGTAGAGGCTGAACCATTTGCCATAAAGGCAGTTTGAAAAGAAAAAGCTCCATCTTCAGAGAATAGCTTTTCCATTTCCATTGATGTATCAGCAGCCTTCCTAATCAGAATTGATTTCTGACATTTAAGCTCATCAGCTTCATTCAGTAGCTCCTGTATATCATCATCTCCTTCTTCATTCACATCAGGCTCTGAGTGATTATCTCCAGAAATAGAGCCTTCTTCATCCGAACTGCCCGAATAACCAGAACTGTCATCGCTCCCAGAAGATTCTTCTTTTTGAACCTGCTCGATGACTTTAGCATACAATGCAGTTCCACTTCCTTGATCACCTTCACCAAACTGCACTGACCAGTCACATCCTTCATCAGCTTGAACAGCCAAAGCCCGATTGTGATTGGTAGCTCCAGGCTGTCCCTGATTGTTATTCACTGCCACCATCCTCCGTTCACGGTTTTCTTGTTGGGCATTCGCATTAGTCTGGTTTCTGAACGGGTTGTGATTGCCGTGTTTTGTTGGTCGAGTGCACTCACGTTTAAAGTGCCCTTTCTCGCCACAATTAAAGCACGTGACGGCATTAATATCAAACCCATACTTCGTGTTTTTCTTTCCTTCCAACGAAGTTCTTCCAGTTCTCGCCATGAAATCTTTTGCCCTTCTAACCGCACTAGCAAAAGCCCATTTAATATCCATCAACTCCATTTCTTCCTTGTCGATCTGATCATAATCTTCATTGGTCATGTTGATGTTTCCAAGCTGACCAGCTACCAAACCACAGTAAGCACTGACCATGGTGTTGATAATTTCCATATGTTCCTTAGCAACTTCAATGCTAAGGTGTGAAAGATTTGAGTTGTCGACTCGGATTGTGTGATGACTTTGAGGTTGAGGTTGAGGATTGCTTGTATAGTGAGCTTGCTGTTGTTGTTGTTGAGGTTGTGGTTGTGGCTGTGTTGGAACAGGAATATAGGACCTCGGATCGAATTGAGGTTGTGGTGGAGCAGCTGTTGATTGAGAAAATGGAAAGGAACTCGTATTGGACACAAAAGCAGTTTGAAGCTTCGGTTGCTGAACAGAACTAGCTGAAGGACCAAAACCAGGCAAATACATTTCTGTATTCTGAGGGGCTGGAGCACGCCTTGCTTTCCTAATTTCTTCATCATTTTTATGTTCCAGCTTCTGAATGAACTCATAGATGTTAATCTCATCTAGAGCTTTAGTATGCTTCAACAACTCAATAAACGAACTCCATTTTGGGGGTAGGGCGTCAGCAAACCTATTCACCATGTCTTGTTGAGTAGCTGCCACCCCATAAGCACACATTTCACTGATCAAATGATAGAAACGTGTGGTCATATCATTCAGAGTCTCGTTTTCCAAGAACTGAAATGATTCAAATTCTTTCTTCAACAAATCATGCCTAGATTTTCGAGCAGCTGCATTGCCTTCTCCTCTAGCAACTAAGGCATCCCACAATGCTTTCGTGGTCTTGCAATATGAAAACTGATGGTAGATGTCTTTGTTGAGTGCTTGAGTAAGTATGGCATAGGCCTTTTTCTCCAATTCATAAGCCTTCTTGTCATTTTCAAGCATGTTGGCGTAACCTTCTGAAGTGGATGCTCTACTTTCAAGACTTTCGTTGAATGCATTGACAAAACACATCCAAAGATCGGTGCTTTGTCCTTGAACATATGTGTGAAAGCGGCCTTTCCATGACGGAAAATCGTTCATGTGGTTCAGCTTTGGTGGACGATTGTTACTGCCCGTTTCACTTTCATTAATCAGAAGATTCTGAAGACTTTGACTTTGATTGGAAACCAAAGCCCATTGACATGAACTTATTGATTGTTGTTGTTTTGGAATGGCACTCGTCATATATTCAGCCATCGACATCTGTTTCAGATCTGGTTGTGGATCCGTACTCCAATCCCAAGGACTTGTGCAACTCATTGTGATCGAAAATTAATAAATAACCTACACACCACAAACTGTTAACAGCAAACAGACAACAAAGAAGGATACAATCTGATCGAAAGATCAAGACTCGTTCGAAGGATCAACAGTGATCGAAAGATTACTGTTGAGTTTCGAGCAAAGCCTTCGAAAGATTCTCAATGAAAGATCCTTATCTTTCGACTGATTATCACGAAAGATTCACAGTTCGAAAGATCTATATCTTTCGAATACTGATCTCGAAAGATTCACAATGAAAGATCCTTATCTTTCGAGATGTATCCTTATCTTTCGGACAACCAACTTTCGAAAAGATTCCAACTACGAAGGATAACCCTTAGACTTCGAAAGACTACTCGAAGGATGCTTATCTTTCGAGCTGCCTTTGATCGAAAGATGTCGAAGGATATCTTTCGATGTCGAAGGATATCTTTCGACAGCTCTGACACACTGACACAAAGTACGACGGGTTGGTGAAAAAGGTGATGTGTTGATGTACCAACTTTCGGCAGAAAGGATGGTTCTGCAACAACTTTTCACCAACTTTTGACTTTCAAAAATTTTTGCCAAAATAAGCAACCTTATCTTCAAGATCTGGTCACCGGAAACAAATCGGAATATGGCCGGAAAAATCAAAGTTTTACAAACACGATTTTTATGTTACCCAAACCGACCCCGAACACTCCCGATAGGTTTAGAACACGTTTTTCAGTTTCAAAACGCAAGGAAATCTCCAAAAACGGGTGCTAAACCAAGTGTTCAAACACACCAAGAACTCGAACAACCCGGTTTTAAACAAGGTAAAGAGCGAGGCTCTGATACCACTTGTAGGTCCGGTTTCGGGATCCAACCCGTGATTTTCGTGTTCATGTTCAAAGATGGAAGAGATAAGAGAGGATAAACATAACAAACTTTGTATTAATCCGGTAGTAAACATTACAAGTCGGCCCGGTTACATGACAACCGAACTAATACCAAAGAAGTATACATCCGGGGAGAAACCAAGTGGTGATTTCTCCCGGTGAGGTCTCAGACCTCCATTCTCTCTCTAGCACACACTTGTGCTCTCACTCTTATGTTGCAAATGACAAAGTGTTGGTATTTATACCAAAACAAACACTGCAGGTCGAAGGATCAGACTGACTGGTCGAAACATCATCCTTCGATCAGACAGTCTTCGAAAGATACTCACATACCTCGAATGATATCCTTCGATATCCTTCGAGGTCCATCCTTCGATGGGTATCTTTCGAGCTCATCGAAGGATATTCATAATCCTTCGATGCCTTATCCTTCGACACCAATGACAACACAGCAACTTTGTCTAGCAACACACACACACAGTCAAACCAACAACCCTCTCGTTTGACCACTTCAAACGAGCGGGTCTATACACGTTCGCTTGACCGTTTCACTAACTATTACAAATTCAGCATAAAATAAAACTAATCTATTCGACAAGCATCGGACACAAAATCTGCATCAACAAATTCCCCCTTGTCCGTTGCTGTCGAATGCTGAAAATGCAATTGCAATCAATCTTCAGCCAAGTATTCATCTTCTCTGTGTAGACAAATTCCCCCTTGACCGATGATCCAGGTAAGTAGCATCCTGATGCTCATTGTATAAGATTTCCCCCTCAAAGTACGCGTATCCGTGTTGAGTGTTGTGCAATTTCCTCAAAAGGATCAATTGACCGATCTTCCGCTGATCTTCCAAAACTCCAACCGGCATATGATAAAGGTTCCATTCTTAAACAACTGCATCAAGTCTTGATCTTCAAGTGTCTGTGCAAAACATTCCACGCTGAACCGTTTGAATCACCAGAAGATCATAAACTCTACCACCTGAGATTGCGTTTAGAATTTTACCGAAGAAATTCAACAAATGAAAAAATTTTTATCCCCCCATTTCTTTGGCAAAATCTCTAAACCTTAACAGATTCTTTCCACTTCAAAGAAACTGTCGTCAAATATTCACCAATTCCCTCCACCAAGCGGAACTGTTGTGTTTGGCCCATAATAGTCACGTTACCATATTTGTCATTGCATCGGTAACCGTGACTACCCCACATTTTCAAACATCAAGTCTTCATCATCTCTTGTGTTCATCATGCTGCATCACCCCGCGTGTTCCCAAATCCCGTACGAATTTTGATGTTGAAACTTTGAAGCCCGGTATGAATAATCCTTGCGAACACCCGACCCGACTCCAAGTGAATTAAATGATTAACCCCAACACACTGTCTGAGTTCATAAAATTCCACAACACCTGGATCCTTCGAAACATCTGCATCAAACGAAAGATAAACACCAAGACAGCTTCGAAAGATGATCTTTCGAAGTCTTTCGAGCACATGTCACATATCTTTCGAGCATCTTTCGAGCACATGTCACAGATCTTTCGAACACCTTTCGAAGTTGGACATGGCTGATCCTTCGTACACCTCAGACTTGATCCTTCGAAGTCTTTTTGATCCTTCGAAGAACCTTTTGATCCTTCGAAGAACTGATGATCTTTCGAGCACTCCTGTTCATCTTTCGAATCTCCTTGATCGAAGGATGATCTTTCGAGGTCGAAAGTTATCCTTCGATGGTCCTGACACAAGGACAGAAAGTACGACAGGTTGGTGAAAAGTTGATGTGGTAGGTGACCAACTTTCGCACATTTCGAAGCATGAAAATTTGAATTTTGAATTTTGTTTCATCCTTCGAAAAACTGTTCAATCTTTCGAGGACAAACAGCATCTTTCGAAATTTTAAGCTGTCAAGAACATCAAGAACACGGAGGACTGTTCATCTGCAGATCTGACCGAAAACACTTGTACACGTTGTTTTGATGAAGAAAACTTGAGTATTTTAGAGAAAAACATAAAACCCAACACCCGGTTTAGCACAGATCTGGATATCCGGGTCCAGATCTGGGTTTTTCTCATTTTCACCTTTTTACATCTTGAACAAAAACCCACAAAAATCACAGATCTAGAGCACATGTGACTTAGTAAACGGTTAGTTTTACTAAATCGGGCACCATGGCTCTGATACCACTTGTAGGTCCCTTTTCTCGGAGGATCGAGAACAAACCTAAACCTTGTTATACTAACCCACTAGCGAGTGCGGAATCCAAGCTAGCGGGCAAACCGGGATGATGCAAGAACAAACACAAGAACACACAAAGTTCACCGATTAACACCACTGTATTAATACGTATGAAGGTTTACGGTTACAAGCACAAGGTTTACAATCTGTTTGCAAACTCTCTAAAGTGTGTGTGTGTGTGTGTTTTCCAGCAGAGTTTCTCTAACTCTCCAAATGTGCATCTATCTAACACTAACACACTGCATGGGTATTTATACCCATACATAACAGGTCTTGGTCGAAGGATCGATAGATGGTCCGAAGGATCATCTGTCGATGACAATGTGTCCGAAAGATCAGCATGGACATCGAAGGATCATCCTTCGATGCCTAATGGTCGAACCATGGTCGAACCATATCTTTCGAGCACCTCGAAGGATTAGCAGTATCCTTCGAGGCTATCCTTCGATCCAGACAACATCATGTTGTCCAAGTCAAACTAGGAGGATAGTTGACTTGGTCAACTTACAGACTGATTTAGGACATCGTTTACATACAGACCGAATACAGACAAAGTACAGACACAAGTGCACCAACAGTGTTGCTTACGTGTGGGTTGGATAGGTGACTGTTGTCAGTGCCGCTTGCTGTTTTGGACGCTTAAGTCAAAGTGTCAGTCCCACTTGCATCATCAATAGGATGCGGTGCCGGGCAACATCGCTATCTGTGGTTGTTTCCGCGTCCCTTGCCTTGACGGAGATAAGTATAGGATGTGGTGCTTAGTCGCATCGCTATGTGCGGTAACTGCTGTTGTTACCGCATCCCTTGTTAAGACGAAAACAACCGTTTTCATACACAAGGTAAGTTTCTCATCACTTGACCGATTGGAACGCCCAGCTGCCTTCGTGCGTGCCTGCACGGACGCAGATAAGTCCTTGCTGATAGGAGTATTTGATAAGGGTGATGGTCACTCGCGACTGCTTTGGTGCGAGATCTGGGACCATACCCCTTCAGCGGTCGAAAAAGAAACTTTAGATAAAGTAAAAGATAACAATGTGAAACAACGATTTCAAGCTAACAAAAAAAGGAGGAAAAATCTATTAGTTATTTGTTATACTTTATTTATTATCGATTTTTTATTATTGTATGATTGTACATTAGTTGTTTTTGGGATATCTATAAATTAATGGGCTTGCTCCGCCACTGACACAGAGGTCCTTTATTTCTCAATTTTTCGTCCGAAAAATTTTAAAATTATATAGGTCCGCCCCCGCCAATTATTTTGTCTAAAAATCCTCTGCCCCTACAAAGTTTATTGTCAAAAATATTTATACCTATTTTTTCCTATTGAGTTAAAAAAATGTGAAGAACAGACTATTAGTAAGTTTTATAATTTTTTATAAGCTTTAACTAAAGTTTGTTACTACTTTATATATAAATCAAAGTTGTGGTTCTTTTTTTATCTTAAAAGTACTTATTATTTATCTTAATGATCGTTGGGCTAAGTTGTAATTGTTCGTCCAAGTATTTAATATTTACCTTGCATCATTATATTTGTAAGAACGCCTCATTGGAATTTGAATGAACGAAGATTATTTAGTTTTATTTGAAGTTATTATTGTTTGACCCGACCTGAATCGAATATCCGACTCAAACATATAACCTGAAACATAGCGATAGGAAAAAAAAATTTTGGCCCCCATGACTTTCCGCCCCTTAGAACTTTTGGTAAGGTTCCGCAAATTTCTACATGTTTATCAACCGATCAATTCAAAGGTTGACTTCAGATTTCAAATCAAGTGGCCGACATGAAGGACAAATATGGGGCATGGAGGGAGGGGGGCAGCTGGAAGACCAGTTCACCTGGATTTGTCCTAGCTTGCATGCTCTTTAAGCTTTTCTTCCATTTTCTTCAAGATTTCCTGTCGGTAATGTGTTTTTAAGTAAGAAAACATGCTTTGGGTAATGTTTTGTTCAGGTTTTTAGAAAGAACACTTGTGTGAAGTTCGTTTTAGGATTTTCGCAGTTTCAACTTTATACTTTCAGTGATTTTGTAGGTTGAAACTCAATGTGTTGGATTACTGTACGTGTTTCATATTGTGTATCCACGGAGGGTTAAGGACCTATATTTATCGTAGCGTATCGTGTTGCATATTGGTTACGGACTCACAAGATGCCGGAAGTTGAGGTTGAGTGTTTCAGAATAGGAGAGTTTCTATTCACTTCACACACTTATATTTGAATTACAGAATTAATTTAAACAAAACATAGGCTAAAGAATTAAGTTGTGACAAATTGAAAAATGAAAAAAGAACACGACTAGGCTCACGCAAAACTAGGCTAATGAATTAGACTTGTTACTTTGTTAGCTTATAAGCTACTTTACTGTATAACAAATTACATGAGTCGTGCTTAATTGGTTTTATTCAATCTTTAACAATATGTTAAATTTTATCTCTTGCATGCACAACATCGTTTGCTTGAAAAACAAAAAACTTACATTCATGATAACAATATAAGGGAAAAATAGAAAAAGATATAATTACAGTTATTCCACTTTAAAAATAAAAAATTTATATATTTTGGGAGAGAGACAACATCTTTTTCTATTGTTTTTACTATTATGAATACATTAATATAATCTTTATTTACTATGATAAATTAGTTTTTTTTTTTAATTTTTTTTAAATCGATAAGAGTCTTAGATAAGATAGAAAAAACGAGTAATACATTATAGAGATACAAATAAAAACATTTTGTATGCATCCCATGTGAAGAGATCCGACATAGCATTCTCTTTCTTTTAAGTTTGGACCTTCTTCAACTTCCCCTTCTATATATTACTTCAAAACATACCAACATAATCACTCACTCTTCATTTCTGCAAATCACTTCTTTTTAGCAAATCTCCTTCTACATTCACTTTCTTAAATTTCTGAACTATATTCAAGAATCAGCAAGAAAATATGTTGTCAGAAAAGGTAGTGTGCAACTCTCACGGACAAGATTCCTCGTACTTCCTCGGATGGGAAGAGTACGAGAAGAATCCCTACGACGAGGTTAAGAATCCCAAAGGTATCATCCAAATGGGTCTTGCCGAGAATCAACTGTCTTTTGACCTTCTCGAGTCGTGGCTCGAGAAGAACCCGCAACCTATGGCTTTCAGGAATCATAATAATCAATCCATCTTCAAAGATCTTGCTCTCTTTCAAGATTATCATGGTCTTCCTGCCTTCAAAAATGTAACCACTCATTCTAATTTGTTTTTTTTTTTTTTAATATTTAAAGTATGGGTATCTAATATGCGTATTTAGGAGTAATTTTTTTTTTAATTAAAACATGTGTATCTAACATGATGTGGCGGTAATTTGATTACTTTTGCAAGACATTTTGGTAAAATGGCTATTGTCGCAAAACGTGTTGGTCTGACAAAAATACGTTTTTTTCTTTATAGGCGCTAGTCAAGTTCATGTCGGAGGTAAGAGGAGGCAGTGTTAACTTCGACCCAAACAACCTTGTACTCACCGCAGGTGCAACTTCGGCCAACGAAACATTAATGTTTTGTCTCGCTAATCCTGGCGATGCCTTCCTCCTCCCGACACCATATTATCCTGGGTAAGTTGACATTTCTATATATATGAATCATGGTAGGGCGAAACCATGGGGGTTAACGGGGTCTGATGACCCTACAGTCATTGAAACAAATTGTATTATTTCTTATAAAATCAAGGCATTTTTCCTTTAAAAATACTTGAACTTGAACTTTTAGCTTCCTCTAAATGTAATTGATAACTTTATGATAACCCTTGGATCAATAAATATATTCTGGTTTCGTCACTGAATCATGGTAGAAAAGTTTCTCTTCGATCTCATAGTTAATTTTAATCTAATTTGTTAAACATTTATGTTATGTAGATTTGATAGAGACCTCAAATGGAGAACCGGGGCTGAAATAGTACCAATTCAGTGTTCAAGCTTAAATGGTTTCAGAATTACCAAATCTGCCCTTGAAGAAGCTTTCAAACAAGCAGAAAAACAAAACCTCAAAGTCAAGGGTGTCTTGGTCACAAACCCTTCTAATCCATTAGGCACGTCACTGAGTTTGCATGAACTCGACCTCTTGGTTAACTTCATCTCGTCCAGAAACATCCACCTTGTTAGCGACGAAATCTATTCCGGTACTGTCTTTAGCTCTCCAAGCTTCATAAGCATCATGGAAGTCTTAAAAAACAAAAACCTTATGAACACCGAAATAGCAAAACGAGTCCACGTTGTGTATAGCCTCTCCAAAGATCTTGGACTACCTGGATTCCGAATTGGAGTCATTTATTCTAACGATGAGAGGGTTGTCTCGGCTGCAACGAAAATGTCAAGCTTTGGTTTGGTTTCGTCACAGACACAACACCTATTGTCTGAAATCCTTTCTGACCAGAATTTTACAAAAACGTATCTTTCTGAAAACCGGAGAAGACTGAAGGAACGACACGAAATGCTTGTGGGCGGGCTTAAAAAGTCCGGAATCGGATGTGTTCCAAGCAACTCTGGTTTGTTTTGTTGGGTGGATATGAGACACCTTTTGAGCTCGAATACCTTTGAAGGCGAAATGGAGCTTTGGAAGAAGATAGTTTATCAAGTCGGGTTGAACATCTCACCCGGTTCATCATGTCATTGTAGTGAACCGGGTTGGTTTCGTGTTTGCTTTGCAAACATGTCAGAGGAAACCCTAGATCTTGCCATGCAACGCGTGAAGTCGTTTGTAGACTTGATGCCTAAGCAAAATATCCAGAGTTATCACCAGAAGTTGATGAACAGAAATTCAAGAAGAACAAAGTCGCTACCAAAATGGGTTTTTGAGCTATCGTTTCATCAACGAGAAATTGTGGCCAATGAACGTTAGAGCATTTCCATAAAAACACGTCTAGTTAGTAGTTGCACAAAAATCCAAATATGTCTTCTCACAACACGTACAAAAATCCAAAATATGTATTCTCACAACACGTAAAAGCGCCCACCCTACTCAAATGACCATCTGAGATGGTTGTTACAATAGGGGAGTGGCAATTTACCAACTAACCAACACATATACACTCATTTTAAATTTTGTTTAGTTTTCAATATATTTCATGCATATTGAGGATTTTTTTTTATATATCTTTGTGTGATTCTTGTTCTTGAAGAGATAGCGAACTCAATCCTTATTGATTAGAAGTGGCAAATGTATTTTAGAATCATTGAGTACTTAATTGAATTTCTGAATTGTTATACACAAATTCTTTAGTGTTTTTCTGTGTTTCATACCATGATGATTACCATATTTGTGTCTAAAGTTTTATGTGAAAAGCATAATGTTTTTTAAAATTTATAAAGGCTAGACATCGTTGTTATTTTTGAGAAACTCAATCACATAGTAATACGAAATTGGTTAGTGTCACAACTTGCAGAAAACTATTGTTTTTCATTGAATAAAATTTTCAAAAACAATCGGTGCGAGATATATTAAATAAAATATAATATAACATAACATTTTTCAAACATCAATAGTGTTTGGTCATTTTGTTCGATGTTAAATTTAACAATATATGGCTCTAATACTAACCTAATCATCTTCAATCCTTATATTATTTTATGTATTACCTATTACCTTTCTATATAATAACAAGAGTTTATGAACAGTGGGTTGGTGCTAAAATGAGCCCTCCCATGTATTACAAAAGGGCCGCCGTCGGCTAAATATGTTGTGATTTGTGAAACAAGCAAATCAACGTCATAATTTATTTATGTACAAAGTAGGGTTTATATACATATGAAACGGTGCCTTGAACCAACACACCTATTTATAAGGCATAACTGCCTTAACTACCAATCTAAATAATGTTTGTATATCACTGTAGGGTAAGGATAGTATAAAAAGGTTATAAAGTGTGAGAAGTGTAAGAAGTGTTTTAAACAATTAAATCTTTGATCTAATGGTTGAGATCAATAGGGACCAAATTGCAAATTGTGTTTTAATTATTTAGACTGATTTGAAAATTGTAAGGGTAATAGTGTCTTTTTATATGTTTCAAATAAGTTAACCTCTCCTAAGTTCCAGCGATCCATTTTTAAACTAACACTAAAAATCCGGACATTCTAAAATCTGGAAACATCTAACTGCTACCAGAAATATATAAGATCTATAACACTATATAACCCTATATAACACTATATATCACCATATAACGCTATGTAACACTTTATAACACTATACATCTATCGTAGACCTACTACAAGAAAAAATATAACACTATAACACTATATAACATTATATAACACTATATATCCATTATAGACCTGCTTCCAGAAAATATAACACTATATAACACTATGCATTATCATAGACTGTTACCAAAAAAAATATAACACTATAACATTGTATGTTATAATTGATGAACTTTAAAAAAAATTACAAACTCGTAGATTAATTCGTATTCCTAAAATAAAGAGTGGCGGTTATGGAAGGTTATCAATTAATTGAATCAATGAGAAATTACTTGTTTACCCTTTTGAATTAATTTTGATTGAGGACACATGCCATCTCCACAATATTTCTCACACTTCTCACACTTTTGAATTAGTGTACAGGATCTTTAATCTATCACTGTATATCCCTACCATACTTATAAAGATATGTTACAAATAATACATAACTAATAAAGTTTAATATATGCTAAACTTATATTCCAACATTCATGCCCCTAAGTTTAGCATCCAATCTTCACGAACCTTGCACGTTTCTAGGGAGGCATATCTGCTTCCGTCTTCATTCTTTTTCCTTTCTTTTCTGCAGCCATGTTTTTTTTCTCCATTTTCTATTACCAGTTCTCTGCCTTTGTATTTTAAGTGGTACTATTCTGCCATTTCTAAATACCTTAAATACACCAACTTGATAGTCTTCACAATCTCATCATTCTCGTTATATTTGAGCAGTCCAAACCCATAGCCCAAATAAATGGAAACTTATTCCCATAGATTATCATTGTTTACGCCTTCATATCTTCCAAATTTCTATAATATCATGTATAAATCTAAGATACTTATACGGTGTCCTTGATTATCTTTAGGGTTTGTCGCAGTCACCATACTACAAATCTCTGGAGCCAATCCCCAGATGTAGCGCTCGATGCGCTTAAATTCAGGAGTTACGAGGTAGGGGATCACTCGCGAGAGATCACAAAATCTTTGAGTGTAACCTACAATGTCCGCACCAACCATGGACAGATACCAAAACTCAGTTTCAAGCTTCTGAAGTTCAGCACATGAACAATACTTCTCCCTCATCCTTTCCTTTAAGTCATCCCATGACATACCATAAGCTGCATCATCACCCAGAGTTTGTACTTGTAAGTTCCACCAAGTCAGGGCTTCATCGACAAACAACCAAGTAACGAAAGTAACTTGGTGATTCGTGGTGCACTTATTCAGATCGTGGAATCAGTTTTCTCCGTCCAGCGCACGAAAGCCACTGCACCTCCAGTGCTATCATAATTCAGTGGCTTGTAGTCTAGAAACTGCTTATAGGTGCAACCTTGGTTAGGGTTTCCTCCTGATGAATCTCCATGTCCATTGCGGACAGTACCTCCTGAGCCGCCACTCTGCTCAGCACGGTTCGCCTCGTACTGGTCGACAGCTTTAGAAATCCGTTCTTCAAGAAGAGAGTTAAACTCCTCAGCAGTCCTCGGCATTGGTGGGGGTGGTTTTACCCTTCATGTGCGAATCATCCTTCTTTCTGGTGCCATATTCTTCTAATTAATCATACGACAATGATTAGGGTAGTGTGAGGGGAATATGAGGTGTGAGTGGGTGTATAGGTAGGAGTAGGAGTAGATGTAGCTGGGACCGTAGAGGCGAAATCATCAGCAGGTTATACCTCTAAGCCAACGGTCCGAAGTGCAGTCGATGTAACTAACTCCTTAGGGTCAGAATCAGAAGGGATATCGACAACCGGCACAACACAACAAACAGACCAACCACCACACTAGCAACGTCGAAGACTTTTCCATCCCTGAGGTCCTCATCAGCGAGGTCTTCGTGAAATAATGGGATATTGTCAGCGTCATCGTCCAAGTCGATGATGAATGGCCAATCCTCAGCGGGAATAACAGCAAGCGGGATGGCGTGAATAGTTATGGGCTCAACGATATGCTCGCGATCAGGGTGTGTGATGATAAGCTGATCGTGGATAGGTAGGGGTAGAGCAAGCACGTCATCCTCTAGAGGGATGTCATCGTCACCAAATCAGGTAAGGCAAAAAGCTGGAAGTTCTCTAAATCGTCCTCATTGGGCATCATCTTAGGATCGGACTCGGAGTCGGAAGTGAAGATCTCGGAAATAGGTGCTATCTCATCATCAGAGACGATCGCCATCGGATCGTGCTCATCGGACAGACCGCTACTCTCAAAGGAAGACATGAGTACCTGTAATCATAAAAATAATGGCATATGTACATATATTAATTATTATTACTTAATTAACATATATATATATATATATATATATATATATATATATATATGTATGTATAAGGTCAGGATTTAGAGAAAACGGTGAAAAGTGTGAGAACGGTGAGAACGGTTATGGATCGTCCGATCAAAACAATCTATGGACTAGATTGGGGCGGTGGCATTTTCGTAAATAACATCAATTTTATTACGTAGACGTGCTTCATTAAAGGTAAAATGGTAAGATATAACAACCATCCAAAAATATTTCCGACACCCCTAATATATTTAGAATGTCTCTAAACGTCCTAAAATACACCCCGTATACGAAAACCAGATCCAAAATACCTTATATAATTAAAAATTAAATAAAAACAAGAATCTGGGGGTCGCTCGCGGGCCGCGAAGTCCTTAGTCGTCTTCTACGCGAGCCGCGACAGCTAGGAGATCAGGCGGAAACCCTAGCGTGCCATGTGTCGGCATCGTGGCAAGTCTACCCGGTGATTGGTCAAGGCTAGGGGCTACGTACCCTACGTGGTGGGCCGCGAAGGCCTTTCCTTCTATTTATGCGGACCACGAGGACCTAGTCGACCAGCCCTATAAAATGGGAGCTCAGCAATTCATTTTCATCGCTCATTCTCTTGATTGTAGGTCCCTTTTCGCGGAGGATTACGAACCTAAACCTTGTTATACAAACCTACTAGCGAGTGCGGAATCCAAGCTAGCAAGCAAACCGAGTTAGTAGCAAGTAGAGAAACAAACACACAAAGATTCACCGATTAACACTAGTCGTATTAATGCAAATGAAGGTTCGGTTACAAGCTCAATGTTTACAGAAGTGTTCTATAAACTCTCTAAGTGTGTGTGTGAGTTCTGGGCAGAATGCTCTCTAAGCTTCTATCTCTTGGTGTGTAAAATGGCAGAACTCAGAACTCCAGAACTAACTCACACTCAACACATGCATGGGTATATATACCCAGCTCAGCAGGTCTGGTCGAAGGATTCGACAGATGGTCCGAAGGATCATCTGTCGACCACATGTTACACGAAAGATCAGCATGGACCTCGAAGGATCATCCTTCGAGGTCTAATGGTCGAACCATGGTCGAACCATATCTTTCGATCACCTCGAAGGATCAGGTGTATCCTTCGAGGCTATCCTTCGATCAGAACCTCTTTCAACTGTTGTCCAAGTCAAACCGGAGGATGGTTGACTTGGTCAACTTACAATACAAATCAGGACATCGTTTATATCAGACCGAATACAGACAAAGTACAGACACAAGTGCACCAACAAACTCCCCCTTGGCTGTAGCTTTGTCTTTGATCTCTAATCTTTGTCTTGTTCTTCTAAAAGTGTAGACTCGTCTTGAACTTCGACGGTCTTTGGTCCTCAAGTCTTCAAGACTCTGATGTCCTATCATGTCTTCAATGTCGGAGGATCTTCAAAGTCTTCACGTCTTGAAAGTAGAAAGTGTATCAACAAACTACCCGTATCATGTAGGAAGTGTGTTGACAAACTCCCCCTTAACATAAGCTCCCCCTTGAGTTATGCTCGTGAAAAGACTTTATCTTTATGAAGTGAGATCCTTGTGGTGATGATGATGGCCAGCGGCGACTCGATCACCTTCATTCATTGAGTGCCTTCGTGTCTTCATTCCAAAGCTCGTCATCGACCATGTTCTCCTAGCCTTTAGAATCTGCACATGCAAGAAATCTAAACGCGTAATGAGAACAACTGCTTGGAATAGTATAAACAAATGACACACGAGTGACCATGTCAAAATCAAACACCGTCCGACAGTTTGAAAGTTTAATAAAATTTGTCAATTTTAGTTTTTAACTTTCAAAACATGCAAATTTCGACCGTTTATGAAGATTTAGTCAGTTTGGTTTTCAGTCAGGTTTCAGGTAACGAAGACTTGAGCTCCAACATCGTACGATCGAAAATAAAGCAGAAATAAAATCTTTTTGGCTTTTATAAAGTTTATATTAAAACAAGCCTAAAATCTTTTTGGTATTTTTGAAATTAAAAGACAACAATTTAAAATCCTTTGAGTGTTATCAAACGACATCACCGCTAATGTCGTGCTGATATGCACCAAACGACGAAACTGTTTAAAAGAAATAATAAAAGTTAAGCAGTAAATAAATATATACAAACATTCTTTTTGCGAGTTTCGAGGGTAAGAGAATCATATCAGTGTACGGTCATGCCAAAACACTCTTGTTGTTTAGTTAGTTAACATTAAGATAAGCATCCTATAACAATTATCGGTATTGTTGTCCACTTAAGCTCAACTTATCAGATGTAATCATGTTTAGAGGATACGTTAAGGTATGATTTATACTTACCGACCGGTGTTCATCCACATCACGACACATTCCCGTATCAAGGTATGCACGAGTGTTCATCTTACCGGTGAGTATACCGATTATCATCTGTTTGACCGTATAAAATTGTGAGATACTCACTTATTTTGTTTTGAAAACAAGTCCTATGTGATATAATCACTTATTGATGAGGAACTTGATTTTCGTATGCATGAGGGCACAGGTGCAAGTCCGTGAACAGGTCAGTACTTCCGTACAGCAGAGAGACGAACTTGACACCCGGATAAATGTGATATTTTATCACTTATTTGATATGGACATGTGATTGTTTATCACTTATTGAGGTCGAATACAGTATGCAATATGTACACGTATGTATAGTATCATGGAAGATCTAGACTTGCGTCCCCGTTATTTTTCGGTAAAAGATACAACCATGATACCCAGATGATAAGCAGCATAAAGACCGAATATCTCAGAACCTCGGCAATCTATCAAACGAAATTTCGGTACTAAGACCATATGCCAATGAATGGTTCCCACCTGATCTTCAATCGATTAAGATTTATATCACCCTGCACACTTTAAAATGATTGTGAGCCTACCGATACATCTTATATAGAGCTGCTTATCGTTTTGCATTTAAGGTTTAAAGAGGTTAGGATAGACCACTGATGTACTATCATTTTCTCTTTTGCTCGCCAGGAAACTCATTTTTGATTTTCTATTGTTTTTGTGTTTTTGAAATTTTTCAATGTTTTTGGATTTTCAGATTTTGGATTTACTCCCCCTAAAATCAATAAACTAAGATAAATTTAAAAACACACAAAGATATTTACAAAAATGATTTTCCGATGCTGGTTTTACTCTTGCTTGACCTTAATGCCGTTTACCAAAATTAAGTTTTATCAGAAAAGATTTAACAAATTTTGGAAAAATGAGTTGGCATGTCGGTAAGCGGTGCGAACCATGACAACATTGATGAGTTTCACATTGAAACAATCACGTGTGAGGTGATATCCGAGATCAACGTGTCAGGTCAAAGAGTGCTGTACGAGATAATAACAATTCACAAAGCAGCTAAAATATCGACAAGTATAGGAGAGATTAAGGATTTAAAGGCGTATCCTGCAACTGTTCCGTGCATTGCAAGGAATCTAAGCACTCCCCCAACTTAATATTCACCCGGTGTGAACTTCAAGGTCGAATGTGCAGCTACTGAGAAATCTCTTGACAGCAACAAGCTCATAAACCTCCGGGTCCGGCTGGTCTTCCACATTCCACCAGCGAAGGTCTTTGACTTTCTCTTTCAGAAATGGTGTGCGGATGTTCAATCCATGCCAAGGCATCGGCACACATTTCACTTCATTCGTTCCTGAGGACCCGATCAAAAACCATAATGACCAACTTTTGGCACGTTCTTCATTTGGTCGAATTTTTGCAACTTCATTCAGCCACATTTTCTTTTTCTTTCCTCTTTCTCCATCAAAGGCAACAATTTCTTCTGTCGCCTATCTTGTGCAAGGACATTCCACCATCAACAATCCTAAGACTATCAATAGTTCCTCCTGGAACTTCCTGCACACTCACTCAGAGATTAGTTGGAGAGAGGGACCCAAGCCTTCACAGACTTGGGTCGTCCGTCATCATCGAGAATTGTAACATCCATTTCCCGATGATTCGGAATTGATGTAGCTCCCCCTGAAACAGTTACCGGTTTTGGTATCCAAATCTCTTTCTGTTTTTCATGTTTAACATCCGATTTAACAGATTTTGTTTGGATAATCTCCGGTTTTAAAAACTTTTCAACTTCTTTTCTTTGTTTCTTTTTCTGTTTCTTTGCTCGTTGTTTAACAAGACGAGGGTCCTGTTTTGGTGAAACAGATCTTTTATGGTAATTGTTACCATGGGGGGCATCAATTTTTGTCTTTCTTTTGGTGAGATATGGACAATTCTTAATGATGTGCCCATACTCACAGCATTCAAAGCATGATCTCCGCTCAACAAACCTCGGAGTATCATAACTGCAATAGCCGGATGATGAACTTCGTGATCTTGAGGTACTTGGTCCTACATCACAACCGTTTGTGTGTTGTGTATAGTTGTTTTGACTGTTTCTTTTCAAAATTTTACTTTGTTTAACAAAATCCTTATTGGATTTGTTTTTGGAAGTATCAATTTTATCAGTCCCTCTTGATTTCACGAGGTTTATCTTCCGAACCTTTTTCTTGTTTTCGCCCTGTTTGCCTTTTCTATTCTCTTGGACGGCATGATTTTGTTCACGGGGATCATCAACCTTTGCTTTCAGCTTATGAAGATATGGACAATTTCGAATGATATGTCCAATTGTTCCACACTCAAAACAATATCTTCGTTCAACAATCCCCGAAGCATCATGTGCTCGTCTTGACGATGATGATGAACTTTGTGATCCCGAGGTACTAGGTTTTGAACAGTTTGGATCATTTCTTTTCAAAACTGTTGCTTGTTTAACAAAATCTAAGTTAGATTTGTTCTCATAAGTTTCGATTTTGTCCGTTCCCTTAGATTTCACAAAGTTCACATTCTTGTTTTTCTTTTGGGTCTGTTTCTTCTGACCCTGAGTCGGTGCCTTTCCTTTAGGTTTGGCATGATTCTGCTGTTTTTGTACTGTTGGTAATTTCTTATTCCCAAATTGTTTTCGAATTTCAGCCTTTGGAATAGGAGGACACTGTGTAACTGTAACACGTGGTCCTGTCTTTCCCAAAAATTTACTTGTCGAATCTTCAAAGACTTTACTTATTAAAGATTGATTAACATTCTTAATAGGAAAATCTTTGTCAGAGTAGATTTTATCATCACCAACAAGAGTGTACAGCAAATTCACACCCTCCGACTCTTTTGCAGACGAGGACTCGATTGCAACAGTCTTAGCGGGTTTTGCAGGAGGATCACATAGAATGTAATTCTCGAGAGGTATGTCCCCATTTTTGACTTCCGCATCAGACTTTGCTGGGATGGTATCATCAGATTCATCATCAGAAGAATCAGCATCCTCAATGATGACTGGAGGATCCTGATTCAGTTCAGCAGAGGACACACATGCATCTGCTGAAGTATCTGAGTCTGGTGATACATCTTTCTTGTATCCGAGTCCTGCTGCAAACTCCTTTACATCTAGAGGAACAGATGGTTCAAAGAACACTCTATCCTCCTCGTCAGGCATCGCATCATAATTGTGTCTCACAGGTGGTGGACATTTCTTATATCCTATGCATGTGACATCCCGTTTTTCTTTCTGAACGTCAATGATGTGATCCAACACATAGCTAGAGCTCAAATAACTATCTAGCTTAAGTTGGATCGCATCACTTTCGGTTTTCACACAAGCCATTTCTTTTTGCATTGTCTCAAGACGTGAGATATACAAATTAATTTCCGTTTGTTTTCTGGAAACCATTTTAGTCAATTCAGTTTTATCTTTCTTTAACGTCTCAATCATTGACTTAAATTCTTTTTCATGGTTTTCATAAAACATATTGGCTTCTGTGCATTTTGAAAGATCCACGGTCAACTTCTGGTTGTGGATAAATGTCACATCATATTTCTCTTGCAAAGCTTCGTGTTTGCTTTGAAATTCACACCACTTGGCATTCAATGAAACATGTTTGTCTTGCAAGTCAAACAAACTAGCTTGTACAGCATCATGTTTGCCTTGCAACTCAGACATGTTTGCCTTTAATCTAGCACAATTATCACAATCTACAGCAGTTGGTTCATCAACACATACCTGACTGGAATTACTCTCAGGTGTTGGCCTTTCTGCATCAGAATCAATACCAGATCCATCCTCACTTGAACTTGAAGTTATATCACCTTCCACTGAAGTTGAAACATCTTCACCTGAACTTCTAACATGTTCAGAACTGTTATCATTCCCCGAGGATCCACCATTGCTGACATCTTTGACAATTTCAGCATACAACGCCGTTTTTGTCTGACTACTGTTCTTGGGATTAAGAAATGACGATTCTACAGTAGAATAATGGTGTTGCACGGCAACTGGGGGTAATGGATTTCCATACATGTCTGTGGTGGGAGCTGGCTTTACAGGAACTAGTTTTGGATTGCCAAAACAATCTGTGATTGTGACGTACTCCGTTTTTAATGGAGCATGTGAAACGGGTCTTGCAAACGAAGTACTGGAAGTTCCAAAATACATATCAGAATTGCATGGCACACTGGATCTTGCAGAAAACGTACTGCTCTCTGCAGTTGACGGATTACCCCATGCTGGATTCATTTTTGATCAGAAAAATGAAAACTATATCAATGTCTCAAAGGATAATAGCCACCCGAAAGATCACACAGCCGAAGGATCCTGGTTGCAAGATCTGAGATCACAGAAACTTGTTAACAATAAACTGACCACAATCGAAAGATCAATTATTGTTCGAAGGATCAACAGTACTCGAAAGATTACTGTTGAGTCTTGAACAATAATATCGAAAGATTCAAGAACTCGAAGGATTCCCTTTTGAAAGATCCTTATCTTTCGAGTCAAATCCCTATCTTTCGGACACTTATCTTTCGAATAGCTAACTTCCGAAGGATCACACTTGTTCGAATGATCAACAGTGTTCGAAGGATCACTGTTGACTTTCGAGCACTGGCTTCGAAAGACTCAAAATCTCGAAAGATTCACACTTGAAAGATCCTTATCTTTCGAGATAAAACAACTATCTTTCAAAAAGATTCCCTGATCGAAAGATGTGTTTCGAACTTCGAAGGACTACTCGAAAGATGTTTATCTATCGAGCTGTCACTGATCGAAGGATGGTCTTTCGATGTCGAAGGATATCTTTCGATGTCGAAGGATATCTTTCGAATGAGCACTGACACACTGACACAGATGTGACGGGTTGGTGAAAAGGTGATGGGTAGGTAAGTCAACTTTCGGCAGAATGGGTATGGCAGGCTGACAACTTTCCCACCAACCAAGATTTTGAAAGATAATTTGCCCAAAAATGGAAAACTTAACCCAGAAACCGGTGACCGGAACCTTAACCGGAATATTGCCGGAATTCACCAAATCACTCAAAAACAAGTTTTCAAGTTACCCAACCCACTTTAAACACTCCCGGTTAGTTTAGACACGTTTTTACTCAAAGAAAATGCAAGAAAACAAGTAAAAACAGGTGCAAAAACCAAGTGTTTCAACACACCAAAACTTGTAAAAACCCGGTTTTAAACAAGGTTAAGAGCCTTAGCTCTGATACCACTTGTAGGTCCCTTTTCGCGGAGGATTACGAACCTAAACCTTGTTATACAAACCTACTAGCGAGTGCGGAATCCAAGCTAGCAAGCAAACCGAGTTAGTAGCAAGTAGAGAAACAAACACACAAAGATTCACCGATTAACACTAGTCGTATTAATGCAAATGAAGGTTCGGTTACAAGCTCAATGTTTACAGAAGTGTTCTATAAACTCTCTAAGTGTGTGTGTGAGTTCTGGGCAGAATGCTCTCTAAGCTTCTATCTCTTGGTGTGTAAAATGGCAGAACTCAGAACTCCAGAACTAACTCACACTCAACACATGCATGGGTATATATACCCAGCTCAGCAGGTCTGGTCGAAGGATTCGACAGATGGTCCGAAGGATCATCTGTCGACCACATGTTACACGAAAGATCAGCATGGACCTCGAAGGATCATCCTTCGAGGTCTAATGGTCGAACCATGGTCGAACCATATCTTTCGATCACCTCGAAGGATCAGGTGTATCCTTCGAGGCTATCCTTCGATCAGAACCTCTTTCAACTGTTGTCCAAGTCAAACCGGAGGATGGTTGACTTGGTCAACTTACAATACAAATCAGGACATCGTTTATATCAGACCGAATACAGACAAAGTACAGACACAAGTGCACCAACATTGATCTCTCTCTCAATTTCTCTATAGTAGGCACTATACTCGGGCATTATACCCCCCCCCCTAATTAACGAAGTTCTGCCTCGTTGTAAGTATCATAGCCCCCGGTTACGTATTAGATACGCTGCTCGATTGATCTAGGGTTCCATAACGGCTGTCGAGGTTCTGCCCGACGTAGTCGTTGGAATTCTTTCTCGGGGAGGGTATTACTAATGTAAATATTGGGTTATTATACTAATGTGTGTGCATTGTGTAATTAATAGATAATCACCAGGAAAATCAAAGCAAAAACCCTAAAGTTGCAATGTGAATAATCTTCCTTTTTGTAAACCTTTTTGCAAACTATTTTACAAAACCTTAAAAATTTTACAATGTGATTAGCAGTGATTGAGTCTTTGTAATTCTTCAATTACTGCCGGTATGTTGGGGTTTTGTATACAAAATGTGGAACACGTTACCATTGGACAAAGAGTTAGCCAATGTGTAATATGACCCACCGGTCAGGATTGACAATACTGAATAAGTAATTGTGTAGATATAAACATTGTAGTCGCTCTCAATACTGTGAAACGATAAACCTCCTCTTGATTAAACTGGGATTCACCCACTAGTATTTTCCACTTTTCCACTGACAAAATGTTTTTAAACGCGTTTTAGGTAACAAAATGTGACAGCTAAATAGAATCCAGCTGGACAGCACTAAAGGCTTGGAAAAGTGGCTATAAAAGTTACCTAAACAAAGAAGATGTTTTATTTCAATAAAATAGGGTTTACCCCTATAAATCAGTTTGTAATAAAAACTTGGGTTTTATCCCAATATAATTTATATAAAATGTGATGTTTTACTCTGATAAAATATTTCCTAACTACGGTCCTGATGAAATTTCCACTGCCAAAATTGATAAACACCGATACCACTAAATCTGATCTCGCGGCCACCCGTTCCCAGGGTATTAGGGGGCGGGGTTGCGACAGAAGGTGGTATCAGAGCTACAGCCACTGATTCAGTCACAGAAGTGTTTTGCTGATACCAAAATATTGTTCAATATGTTAGGAAATTATTTACGGAACTACGTGCATATCTGTGTATTATTGTTGTATGTTATTTGACTATTTGTTAGTTTACAGTATGAGCGACCAAGGACCTTCAGACGCTTACCGTCAGTTGTCCAGCTCACCTAGGGATGAAGGCACCTCTTGACAGCCTACCCTCTCAGGGTACTCGGCTGACAATAAAGACGGGATATTCGTGTTCAAGGCACAATCTGAAGAGCCATTCCCTCCTAAGAAGAGAGGATGGTTCAGCAGAGGAGCTCATGAACGTAGGAAGATGTTGAAAAAGTTACAACAACAGCGTGCTTTAGCAGACGTGAATAGAGAAACGAATGCTCACAGTCAGGATATGCTTAATAGGAGTCTAGCAAATTTTCATATCTTAGCAACCACAGTTGTCGACCCGAACCTATAGCAACTCATAGCACCCCGGTCATTACCATTGTTTCCCACAAAACCAACGGAAATTGAAGCCAACCTAGAAAACCAAATCCCGGCACCTGCCTTTGATCCAGCTGAGATCCCTAGAGTACCAGCACCTCATCCCTCAGACCCAGACTATGACCCATGGTTTGACGACCATAGGGATTACCAACAACGCTACCCAATACCAGACGAACCCATGCCAAACCTAGGAGCTTACCCAGACCTGGACTCTCTAGACCCCTATTATGATAATGACCAATACATCAGGGAAATTTTAGAGAACCACACTTCCCAGACCCAATACCAGCCCCTGCACCACCCATGAGCACTGAAAATGTGCAAGATCTCCGAACCTTCGGTGAGGAGATTTTAGAAGGAAGTGAAAGAATGCGACAAATAGGTGAAAGGCTCCTCTGGAAATATGACGAGCGTCACATGGAATTTTTGATGAACCCGTACCATTAATATTAATAATATATATATATATATATATATAATATGTGTGTATGTTTGAATATATATATATATATAGCTACGGATGCATAATAGTATTTTAATTTTAGATTTCAGTTCCGGTTTGTACTACACGCATAATATACAAAATAGAGTAAAAGGTCGCAGTGTTCGACAATTTTGATTAATATGCGTGTTGTATGATTGTTTGCATTAAATATTATTTCGTAATATTAATATGTGGCAAATGTTTAAAATTCAGATGGACAACGAAGTGAACCAGGAAAACCAGAATAACGATAACCAGAATAACAATAATAATGGAAACCAAGTGGATAATTGTGCCATCCAACACGTAGTGGCACAAGGAATTATAGACGCAATGCCATATGTTATTAAAACGGTTAAGGAAGCGGATAATAAAAGTAGTAATGGCAGTAAACGACCTACTGAACCTGAACACAGCGTAAACAATGGACCCATACTTCAAGTGCCCATTCCAAAAAGAAGAAGAGCCATGTCATATGGTTGTTCTTATAAATAATTATGGTCTTGTAAACCAATAGAATTCTCGGGCAATAAAGGACCCATTGCAGCTTTACGCTGGATCGAAAAGACTGAGGCAGTCTTGAAAATAAGCAAGTGCGCAGAAGAGGATAAGATAATGTTTGCCTCCAATTTGTTTAAGAACTCAGCTTTAGAATGGTGAAACACTATCCTCCAATCTAAGGGAAGTGACAGGGTTTATAATATGGAATTGGAAGAATTTAAGAACATGGTGGAAAGGAAAATTTGCCCTTCCAATGAAAAAGAACAGATAGCAAATAAGTTCTTAAACCTTAGAATGACTGGAGTGGATAGTAAGGGCTACATTACTACATTCTTCGAATATGCTAGAATAGTGTCAACCTTTGCATCCCCCGAACCAGTATTAATCTCCCGTTACATATGGGGATTAATTAGTGAGATGAGGCATGTAGTCAAGGCAGCTAGACCCCAAACTATAGAAGAAGCTGTAGAACTAGCAAACACCCTGACTGATGAATTAGTGCGTACACGAGAAGAGGACCAGAGGAGGAACCTAGCTCAAAGGATTACCCAAGAATTTCGTTATGGAAATTCCAATCGTGGGAAAAATGTAGGTTCTACTTCTGCCCCTTACAGCAAATATTGCAAAAGAAAGCATTCTGGAAAATGCTCTATATATTGCAATTTTTGCAAAATATCTGGACACAAGGAAGAAGACTGCAGGAAGAAACCTAACAACAGGATATGCTACAAATGCGGAGAACAAGGTCATATCAAGCCAAACTGTCCAAAGCTAGCTCCGGCCACAAATAACAAGAACACTAAAAATGCTAGAGCATTTGTTCTGACTGCGGAAGAAGCAAAGATGATCCCAGACGTGATCGCCGGTACATTTTTAGTTAATGATGTTTTTGCTAAAGTATTACTTGACTCTGGTGCGAACCAAAGTTTTATTAATACTTCATTTTGCAAACTTCTCAATCAACCATTAACTAAACTCCCACAAGAATGTCTAGTAGAAACAGCAAATGGGGAAACCATTAAGATTTCTGAAATCTTGCAGGGAGCAAAAATAGAATTTTTAAATTAAAAGTTTATTGCAAATCTTTATCCATTGAATCTGGCAGGATTTGACGTTGTATTAGGAATGGATTGGTTAGTAGCCAATAAAGCCAGTATTCTTTGTGATCAAAAGTTAATTCAAGTAAATTCACCAAAGGGTGAAAAGATCACAATTAAAGGAGATAAACTGAGTTGATCCACAAAATTCATCTCTGTAATGAAAATAGCAAGTTATGTAAGAAAAGGATCATTAGTGTATTTGATTTTCAATAATCATTAACACTAAAGGAAAGGAATTGAAAGATATTTCAGTAGTATCAAAGTTTCCAGATGTATTTCCAGAAGAATTACCATGACTACCACCAGACAGGGAAGTCGAATTCAGAATCCATCTGCTACCAGGAACAACACCAATTGCCAAAGCACCCTACCGTTTGGCACCAGTAGAAATGCAAGAATTGAAGAAACAATTGGACGAACTGTTGGAGAAAGGATTCATACAGCCAAGTTCATCACCATGGGGAGCGCCAATCTTATTCGTCAAACAGAAAGAAGAGTCAATGCGTATGTGCATTGATTACCGTGAATTGAACAAAGTCACGATAAAAAATCGGTACCCATTACCGAGAACCGATGATTTATTTGGTCAATTGCAAGGAGCTCGATTTTTCTCTAAACTCGATTTATGTTCATGATATCATCAATTAATGGTACAGGAAGAGGACATTCCTAAGACCACTTTCAGAACAAGGTATGGCCATTATAAATTCACTGGCATGCCATTTGGTTTAACCAATGCCCCAGCCGCATTTATGGACATGATGAACCGAATATGTAAGCCATATTTGGATAAATTCATAATTGTCTTTAAAGATGATATTCTCATTTACTCTAAGAGCAAAGAGAAGCATGCAAAGCATTTGCACACACTTCTAAGTTTATTAAGAAAAGAAAAGCTTTATGCAATATTTTCAAGTGTAAATTTTGGTTAGAAGAAGTACAGTTTCTTGGGCATTTAGTTAACCATGAAGGAATTCATGTGGATCCCACAAACATTGAGGCAATTACCAAATGGAAAACCCCTGAGTCACCAACTGAGGTTAGAAGTTTCTTAGGATTGAACAGTTATTATAGAAGGTTTATCCGAGATTTTTCTAGAATAGCCATTCCCTTAACTAAGCTAACCTGTAAATCTGTTAAGTTTGAATGGGGACCAAAACAAGAAGAAGCCTTTAGAATTCTTAAGCAAAGATTAACCAACCCACCCATACTAGCGTTACTAGAAGGAACTGAAGACTTTGTAGTTTATTGTGACGCTTCTAAGTTAGGTTATGTATGTGTGTTGATACAACGTCAAAAGGTTATAGCTTACGCCTCTAGACAACTTAAGAATCATGAAGAGAATTATTCAACCCATGATTTGGAATTAGGAGCCATAATTTTTGCCCTTAAGATTTGGAGACATTACCTTTACGGTAGTAAGTTTACCATTTTCACCGATCATAAGAGTTTAAGGTATGTTTTCGGGCAAAAAGAGTTGAATATGAGGCAAAGACGCTGGATGGAAATACTTAGTGATTATGATTGTAATATCTAGTATCATGCCGGAAAAGCAAATGTAGTAGCTGATGCTTTAGTCGAAAGTATCACGAAAAGCCAACAAGAGTA
This sequence comes from Helianthus annuus, assembly GCF_002127325.2. Lineage (NCBI taxonomy): Eukaryota > Viridiplantae > Streptophyta > Magnoliopsida > Asterales > Asteraceae > Helianthus > Helianthus annuus. The sequence goes on along the minus strand of NC_035447.2, from coordinate 20,508,137 downwards.
CGTTCTCTTAAATTAAATCTACAAGTAGATTTAAATGAACAGATTAGAAAAGCACAAGAATCAATAATCAAGGACGATACTGAGAAGTTAAAAGGAATGATTAAGGAACTAGAACAAGGAACAAATGGAATTTAGAGATTCCATAAGAAAAGAGTGTGGATACCCAAATTTGGAAACCTACGCCACCGTATATTAGAGGAAGCCTATTAGTCTAAGTATACGATGTATCTTGGAAATGATAAGATGTATCAGGATTTAAGAAAGAATTTTTGGTGGATAGAAATGAAGAAGGATATAGCAGCTTATGTTTCTAAGTGTTTAACCTGTTCACAAGTTAAAGCTGAACATCAGAAACCCTCAGGTTTATTGCAAAAGTTAGAAATGCCGGTGTGGAATTGGGAATTGATAACAATGGATTTTGTTACCAAATTACCCAAAACAAGAAAAGGTAATGATACAATCTGGGTGATTGTAGACAGGCTAACTAAGTCAGCTCATTTCCTACCAATAAAGGAAACTTTCAGTATGGAACAACTAGCCAGTTTGTATGTAAATGAAATAGTTTCATTGCATGGAATTCCTTTATCAATTGTTTCTAATAGAGATAGCCATTTTACCTCTCATTTCCAAAAGGCAATGGGAACCAAGTTAAATCTAAGCACCGCTTATCATCCTCAAATGGACGGACAAAACGAAAGGACAATTCAGACAATGGATGATATGCTTAGAGCTTGTGTAATTGACCTCGGAGGTAATTGGGACGGTCATTTACCATTAATAGAATTTTCTTACAATAACAGCTATCATACCAGTATCAATGCTGCACCATTCGAAGCACTTTATGGACGGAAGTGCCGAACTCCAGTTTGTTGGGCAGAAATTGGAGAAAAACAACTATCTGGACCTGAAATAGTACAAGAAACAACAGACAAGATTGTTCAAGTCAAGGAAAGACTAAAAGCAGCACGTGATCGACAAAAGAGTTACGTTGATAACAGGCGAAAACCGTTGGAGTTTGAAATAGGAGATAAGGTATTGTTAAAAGTCTCTCCTTGGAAAGGAGTGGTAAGATTCATCAAAATGGGAAAGCTAAACCTCAGGTATGTTGGACCTTTTGAAATTATTAGAAGAATAGGACCTGTAGCCTATCAGCTACAAATGCAAGAGAAAATGGCAGGAATACATGATGTATTTCATGTATCTAATCTCAAAAAGTGCTTAACCGATGAATCACTGGTAGTACCTCTTAAGGATATAGAGGTAAATGAAAAGTTGATATTTGTAGAGAAACCTCTACAGATTGAAGACAGAAAGGTCAAGAACCTCAAACACAAGAGATTAGTTCTGGTCAAAGTAAACTAGGATTCCAAAAGAGGACCAGAATACACTTGGGAACTTGAATCAGAGATGCAAAGGAAATACCCGCACCTATTTCAGTAGACCTCGAGGACGAGTTCTAAAACAAGGTGGGGAGGATATAACAACCCTCCAAAACTATTTTCGACACCCCTAATATATTTAGAATGTCCCTAAACGTCCTAAAATACACCCCATATATGAAAACCGGACCCAAAATACCTTATATAATTAAAAATTAAATAAAAACAAGAATCTGGGGTCGCTCGTGGGCCACGAAGTCTTTAGTCGTCTTCTACGCGGGCCGCAACAGCTAGGAGATCAGGCGGAAACCCTAGCGTGCCACATGTCGGCATCGTGGCAAGTCTACCCAGTGATTGGTCAAGGCTAGGGCCTACGTACCCTACGTCGCGGGCCACGAAGGCCTTGCCTTCTTTTTACGCAGGCCGCGAGGACCTGGTCGACCAGCCTAATAAAATGGGAGCTCAGCAGTTCATTTTCGTCGCTCATTCTCTTGATCTCTCTCTCAGTTTCTCTATAGTAGGCACTATACTCGGGCATTATACCCCCCTAATTAAAGAAGTTCTGCCTCGTTGTAAGTATCATAAGCCTCGGTTACGTATTAGATACGCTGCACGATTGATCTAGGGTTCCGTAACGGCTGTCGAGGTTCTGCACGACGTAGTCATTTGAATTCTGTCTCATGGAGGGTATTACTAATGTAAATATTGGGTTATTATACTAACGCGTGTGCATTGTGTAATTAATAGATAATCACCAGGAAAATCACAAGAAAAACCCTAAAGTTGCAATGTGAGTAATCTCCTTTTTGTAAACCTTTTCGCAAACTATTTTACAAAACCTTAAAAATTTTACAATGTGATTAGCAGTGATTGAGTCTTTGTAATTCTTCAATTACTACCTGTATGTTGGGGGTTTTTTATACAAAATGTGGAACACGTTACCATTGGACAAAGAGTTAGCCAATGTGTAATATGACCCACCAGTCAGGATTGACAGTACTAAATGAGTAATTGTGTAGATATAAACATTGTAATCGCTCTCAATATTGTGAAACGATAAAACTCTTCTTGATTAAACTAGGATTCACTCACCAGTATTTCCCACTGAAAAAATGTTTTTAAACGCGTTTCGGGTAACAAAATGTGAAAGCTAAATAGAAGCCAGCTGGAAAGCACTGAAGGCTCGGAAAAGTGGCTATAAAAGTTACCTAAACAAAGAATATGTTTTATTTCAATAAAATAAGGTTTACCCCTATAAATTAGTTTGTAATGAAAACTTCGGTTTTATCCCAATATACTTATTTATATAAAATGTGGTGTTTTACTCTGATAAAATATTTACTAACTACGGTCCTAATGAAATTTCCGCTGCCAAAATTGATAAACACCGATACCACTAAATCTGATCTCGCGACCGCCTGTTCCCGGGGTATTAGGGGGCAGGGGTTGCGACATAAAACATCATTTATCACATAAAACGCCGTTGAAAAATAAAAATCCAAATAAATACAAAACGCCAATTTTATCACTGCGAAGTTTGTTTGTGTTTTTATTTATGCTCCCAGGCTACAAAAATGCCACAAAATGTGAAATGCCATAATATATAAACACCAGGCCTTACATCCGGATAAATGTTAGTTACATTTTTTCTTATAAAAATAATATCCCGCCTAAACTACACGCCAAAAGAATCCTATAAATAGAAACGTCTCACCATCTTCCGTTTATCACACCAAAAAAACACACAAAAACACAGTGGTTCCTAAAAAAATACAACTCAATGTAAAACGCCAAAAAGTACAATGATGGCAAACATCTTTTCTTTGATACTCAGTAATGTTCTGCATGAAGTTTCGCTGAATGATTTGTTAGATGAGTGGAGTAAGAATTTTGCTGCATGAGATGGACAAAATTCTAGAAAGAGGGACTGATGACACCCATATGTCATTTTGTCTTCTTTGTTCTTGAAGGAGGTTTGGATGATTAGAAGAGACCTATCCCAGTGTAAAGGCTACTTTGGCCTCGATGATTATAATGAAGACGACGGGCAGATAGCATCCACCCACACGGAGTCGATCTATGTCTCCAACATCCACAAAGACACTTCAACACATGAACAAAGAAAATAAACCACGCCAAACCCAAAATGACATTTATTTGTGACAGTTCTTGTTGTATCAAAAGAAGAAAGAGACTGATGACACTGAAGATTTAGATCATAAATTGTTTCTATTTTGTTTTTTTTTTAATTTTCTTTATCTGTTGTTTGTTATGTAATTTCAGCTAAGAAAACAACAAAAGTACATTAATCCTATAATGAAAAATATAATAAAACGCCAAACAGGCAAATGATTGTAAAACGCCATCATGCCATAAAACTCCCCAAAAACTACCAAACTATAATAAAATTAATTTAAACAAGTACTATTATAATAAATCTAAAAAAAGCTTAAAACAATGTGCAAAGAAAATTAAACAAAAAAGTCCCATCGTTATCTAAATGCCATTGGAAAACAAAACGCCATAATTACAGCCGTCAAAAGATTAGACGTGTTACACCATAAAAACAGATCAATCTGAAAACAAAACACGGTAACTGCAAAAATAGTAAAATGAAACGACGGAAACACAATTACTAACATTTATTATATTGAAAGCCAAATACTTGGGGAATTGAATTTATTTATCTTTTTCAAAACGCCATAACTACCTATCATGCGCGGGAAAAAAAAGTCAAAAGAAGACCATGAGAACACAACCTCAAACACGCCAAAAACATTGGCTAAAAACGCCAAATATTGTCCAAAACGCCAAAAAACTTCAATAAATGGCTAAGGTTATTGCATGGAGGTTTGAAAGGAAAGAGAAACGATTCATCATAAAGTTATCTGATAGGAGAAGGGTGAAGGTAAGGACAATCAAAGCCCTGCTTGGTATGAATGAAGGGGTTCAGAGGGATATCCTGGCCCTTGGGGTTCCAATGGCCAACGATTGTGAAAGAACCTGAATTGTAATAAAAGGATTGAACAGAAAATTTCCAGCAGAAGATGATGATGATGAAGATGATGATAATATTGACGATACTCCTCTACCAACACTTAGCAATTGGGTGATGCATGAAGAAGCAGGAACGTTTGAAGTGACTTATCAACACGGGGTGCAATATTCAATGCCAATGGAGGAAATGTTGAAGACAGGGAGGCTATCTCTCATTGAACAACTCTGTGATTTAGCACCTTCGAACGATCCAAAATCCAGGGTTGCAATGATATTCAAGAATAGGCTGCAGCAAAGAAGAGACGAGCTAATGGCGTTATACGCCAATCCAAAATTTGATGATGATAAATCTGAAGAAAGTAATGAACAAAGCGATGGGTGCATCTCTGATGTAATCCCATCCACGGAAGACTATTAGTTTTTTTATTTCGTATCATTGTAATTTTATAAAATATTAATCTATCAATTATTAACAAAAAGAACCAAAACACCAAAAAAATGACCTAGAAAATGCCATAACGCCAAAAAAATTAACTGTGTGGCACAAAAAAATCAATTCAACGAGAAGAAATCTGGGAAAACACAGTAAGACGCCAAGTAATTAATGATTCTAGTTAACGCTAAAATTATCTTGCACGCCATAAATGAAGCAGCATGTCACTCGCGAAAATCAGGAAAGAAGAAGAATATTGAAAAGACAAAAAAAAACCCCTCGGACCCTGATAATGTCCCACGCCATGTGTTGGGCCAGGATGCGTTCTCACCGTTCTCGCACTTTTGAGCGTTTTCTCCTGATCCCGTTTCTATATATATATATATATATATATATATATATATATATATATATATATATAGTTATACACATTGTTGCAAGTAGTCCCTAATTGTATATACGTGCTACATTTGGTATACCCTAAGTCACGTAGTGTCCTCGCTTTGTTTTTGAAAAATAAGTTTATGTAGTGGATGTCGCGGAAAGTTTTATGAAATAAAAACTTTTGTGAAAATTGTTTTTGTGAGTGGATCCTAAGGATTGTAGACTAGACTCGAGAAAGAATCCTGGTTCATTACAATTGAAGCTCTGATACCAATCTATCACACCCCTTTCTAAGGTGGAAGCACAAGGTGTGATCCTGAAAGGTTCTCATTGCATACGAATAGTAAACATTCTACATGATTATAAAATAACTCCGACTTACCATTCATAGTTTAACATTCAAAACAAAAGTTAAGTTTAAAGTTTACATCACAACATAAGATAATTGTTTGAAAAGTTGTAATTCATTTCATAACAAAGATTAAGGTTTTGTTCACTATATCACTGCAAGGAGGCGGGATATAACAAACAAATCCATCAAAAGTGGCAATGGAGCATAGACACATGATAACTTGAAACACAAAAAACATTCTTGAGCAAGAGACGCACGCGCATCCACTTTGTTCCCTGAAATACATGTAAGTTTTGAAAATCGTCAACAAAAGTTGCTGTGAATTCATGCAGTTTTATGTAAAACATATAAGTAATTGTTGTAAGAATCATGGTATGTAATTGTAAAATGTACTTGAAAATGTATTCCGTAAATGTAAGGAAATTGTGATCGTTAATGTTTCGCGAGGATATTAACATTTGTCACGACATAGGAAGCATCCAAACCATAGGCATTTTTCTGTCGATTTACGACTCAAGACAATAAAGCACTCTAGGTGAAACGTGGCCAAGAGTGTGGCTGCCTGAAACCCATTAGATCTAACCTTTTGTTCCGCAGTCTAGGTATATAGTTGATAATGTTGCTTAAGTCTCACCCTAATCCTCACATGATCTATACGTCATTCCTTAGTTTTGTTTCTACATACCATAATACATGTATTTTCCTCAAGTTTAGAAAACAAGAAAATGTTTAAAAGTGTGGACATTAACTCACAGATTTGCGTATCCTGCATCATAAACTTCACCGGGCTTGTCTTGTAGACGTCGTAAACTATATATGTTCTATATACGTTAATCACTAGACTTGTAACTCACTAAGTACAAGTCACCATCTTAAGTTAAGTATTTTTTTCGTGTAAGTTCATCATTTGTGAGGGTCGTGCCCTTGTTTGTCGGGTCTCACCCGTTCGTCGCGTTATTACAATTTGACTTGGTATTGCTTACTTGTAAATATATATTTTACTTCCAAAAATATATATTTGTATATGTAGGATTTGAAAAAAGGTATGTGTTAAAATTAATCTATATTTTAAACTTATCAAAAATATGATACTTATATTATTTTTCAAAAATAAATATAAGTAATTTGTTAAGTAATATTTTCAATATTATTTTTGTGTAAGTATACTTAGGGAAGTAGACTTGTATTTTCATGTAAATACTTGTGTATTTTACATTATTTGTCAAAAATCAATATTTTCATTTTTAATACTCTCCGGAATTATATTTCGTAAAAATAATATGTTTTTAAGATTTGTTTGATATATATATATATACATATATATATATATATATATATATTGTTATGCTTGTAAAATATATATATTCATTTTTGTCATTTACACGGTTTTTGTATAATTTTCATCACTTAATAGCAATTATATATATATATATATATATATATATATATATATATAGGGGATGGTTCAAATGAAAACCACTTTTATTATGAAAACTCGAAAACTAATTAAAAAAAGCCTAAAAACACACAAAAAAAAATTTTTTCAATTTTTTTTTTTATAAAAATCGCTGGTTTTTACATATAAAAAAACTTTTTTTCAAAAAAAAAAAATTGTGTAGTGCACATGTGTAATAATACACATGTGTAGTACACATACACATGTGTAGTATTACACATGTGCACTACACAACAAATTTTTTTTTTTTGAAAAATTTTTTTATATAAAAAAACCTGCAAAATTTGGTTTGCAAAAAAAAAAAAAAAAATTGTATGTTTTTTTGGCTTTTTTTAATTTGTTTTCGAGTTTTCACAGTAACTAGTGGTTTTCATTTGAACCTTCCCCTATATATATATATATATATATATATATATATATATATATATATATATATATATATATAGGGGGCTGCTAGAATGAGAACCACCCCGAGTTGTAAGAACCGCGAGAACTACACCCCACGGAGCGCCGTTCGCCATGATTTTTTTTTACAAGTAGATGTGTGTATTATAAACACAGCCGTAAAAAATCATGGCGAACGGCGCTCCGTGGGGTGTAGTTTTTTACACCACAAGTTTGGTGTTTTTTAATTTTTTTTCTTTTTTCTTTTTTTTTACCAAACTTGTGGTGTAAAAAACTACACCCCACGGAGCGCCGTTCGCCATGATTTTTTACGGCTGTGTTTATAATATACACATCTACTTGAAAAAAAATCATGGCGAACGGCGCTCCGTGGGGTGTAGTTCTCGCGGTTCTTACAACTCGAGGTGGTTCTCATTCTAGCGGCTCCCTATATATATATATATATATATATATATATATATATATATATATATATATATATATATATATATATATATATATATATATATATATATATATATATATATATATATATATATATATATTTGTCCAAATATATATTTATGTCCAAAATGTCCAAATATTTGCCCAAGTCCATATGTTTTGAGGAATATATTTATGTTAATATATACTTTGTTTATTGTCCAAATACCTCTTTTCATGGGCAATTCTTGTATATATATTTATAAGTATAAGTATGTCCTTGTATATTTTTGTGTGTATTTTGGTATTTATACTCGTTGTGAGTATTTAGTGTATTTTCAAGTACCTAATAAACTACTACATATAATACACATAATATACACTTAGCACAAAATTTGGTGACAACTAAATATATATATATATATATATTTATATCGAGAAATTAAAGATTACAAGTAAAGGTCAACTACCGACATCTATTTTGAAATCACGGGCTGCGACTTTTCTAGAATGTGCTCGTGTTGTGATACCGTGCAAGACGGAGTTGTAGCTGACCCTGGTAATACTGGTAAGTGAAAAACTCATTTTTAGACGTTGCAGTTTCATTTCTTTTATCAAGCCTGGTATATTTTGATATTTACCTTAAGCATATATGATACTCAATGTTGAATCGTACATTTGCGAAATTTGATCAGCGTTTATGAAGGTAAAACATATAATTAAATGCGCTCTGTTGTTTCAGGAATTCATATCAACAAGGGCTTATTGGCTCTGTTGTTTCAGGAATTCATATCACCACCACCACCGCCACTCCCACCACAGACGCTTCAACGTCGTCCGGCGCCCTACATTCAACCGACACACCCGCAGCCGCCGTCCAACGTTGGGCCTTTGTTATCTCACAACGCTACCAACACCTGTTGGACAAGTCAACTCTGTTCTTGCTCTACCGTTAGATCGTCTTCTGCGTGATCGCGATCATCTACACTGCACGCGTGCTCCACTTGCAAGGGTTATATGTGGTGTCGTACGCGCTTGGGATTTATATTCTTATGCGCTTGGGATTTATATTCTTAGTCTCCTCATAGGGTTTCTGTCTCCTCAGGTTGATCCCGAGTTTCAAGACCTATCTGATGGCCGGTTCTTCCTAATCGGAGCTCCGATGAGTTTCGCCCCTTTGTTCGTCGCCTTCCCGAGTTTAAGTTTTGGTAACTATTGCTACAGTTTTGTTTATTGTTTAACATGTTTTAATTGGAATAAAAGGGATTGTATAATATAATTGAAAAAAACTAAAATAATTGGAGTATCAGATCTGAGTTTTTTTCTTTTTTTTTAAGACTTTGATATGCAGGGGCTATTTAAAAGTTTTGTTAGAGAAGATGACAAGCTAAGGAATCTATGGCGCTTAGTTCGTCTCGTGGTTTGACCGATCCATTGACTGAAGATGAATCTATGTCACTTAGTTCGTCTCGTGGTTGGCCTTCGTCTGCTTATTTTATTCAAGGTATTTAATTTAATTTGTTTGTGGCAGTTTGGATTGTGACAGATTTATAATAAAATTTTGCAATTTTATATCACTATTATGCCGAAGAAATGGTTGATTTGGTTGCAGGTTATATTTTAGGAGCTGGTAAATCATATTATGCCGCAACACTCCTCGGTTTAATTGCCCACATGTCTTTTTTTTCAGGTAAAGAAGATTCCTTGCAAACATCCGTCTCTCTTTAGTGACTAAATGTTGTTAAAATATGTCTATAATACCCAACAGTAAAGAAAAGGTGTGCAATAACTTTGTTATTTGTAATGATGACGCTTGGTAAATTCATAATTTTTGTTTGTAAAACATTCAAGAAAATGAGACATTAAGCATCATGGAATCTTTTGCAATATAGATTTTGCATTTGCAGATGCATTAGAGGCATTTGGTGGTGGCCAACATGATCCTGTGAGCTCATCTATTGGAGGTTTGTTAATGGTTACCCACGTTGCTTTAGTGGACCCTTTTACCAAATACATGTTCTTTATCAAATAATCGGTTTGATACTGGCTGAAACAGGACTGACATGCACTTGGTTTTTAATGAAAACAATTTTTTTGATAAGTGTCTGAATGATAAAAAGCTAACATTTTTAATATGTATCGAACCTTTTTGTTATCACAAGTTTATTAATAACTTAAAGCATATATATGGAAAGTCAAAGTCATCACTTTAAGTAGTAATTTAACTTTGACACCTTTGTGCAACTTTTCTGCACCTGCCCAAATTATGGGATCAATATTCTGCTTAGGGTGATCGGGGCACTTTCGGTGACCCCGTGCGGGAACCTCCTTACCGATTAGAGGGGGTGCCGCCATCAAGGCGGTGAGGTATTTGGGGGACCAAATTCGGTGGGAAGTCACCGAAGGGAGGGAGGAGAGAGGGAGGAGATGGGCCAATAAAAAATTTTCTTTCTTTTTTTTTTAATAAAAAACCAAGTCATCTAAGAGGGGAGTGCCGCCATCAATTTAGGGTGTTAGGGGAGTTTAAGAGGGGAGTTGACGTGGCACTCGAGGATTGGTTAAGCGTAAGAGAGGGGACTCCCCTCTTAGGGGAGTGCCCCTTACACCCTTATGAACATTGGGCTAAAATTGAAGTAAATCCTTATGCCATATCTTACATTTCTTGGTACTGTTCATCTTGTAATAATTTTTAGACTTTTAAAAGTTATCTTTTAATATCATAAAACTTATCTTTTATTATTTAAAAAAGACAAAGTCATAAAATTAGATCATTTACTGTTAGTTAACTATATAATAGTAAAAACATGCCAGAGTCTAGACGCAAGCGTAGGCTCTCGGGGCAGGGCGAGGCGAGGTAAGGCACAACTTAAGTGCCTCAAACACACTCAGGTGCTGAAAATGCTCTGCACTAGCCTGACTAACCCGTTTATATTTGTAACATGCAGTTGTCCTTTGTGGGCGGAAGGTTTGTCATTGCAAGTGATGGCGTTTGGGTGCCTTATCTGCAGAAACGGCTTGAAAGTGCAGTCGTGGCAGTAGCCCGACAAATTGTCAATGTAAGGAAACACATAATTTTCAATTAATATCTCACCCTCCTATAAACATCAAATTTCTGTTTATTTATTCTGTTTGCTGTAGAGCCTAAGGGATTAAGAGATGGTACAACTTGCATGATGATATTCTACATGAAGAAAAGATGAATACTCTTGTCTCTTTGACTATCTTTTGTGTTTTTTTTTATGAATTGAAGTTTGTTTTATTTCATGCCTTGTAAGGTGAAATGTTCTATTCATCTTAGATGTTGGCATTTTGTTATTGCTTGTCATGTCATGGGTCAAGGCTTTTAGTTTTGTACCATGCCCTTCATATAATGTCTCGCTGTTTTTTTGTAGCAGCGGGTTTTTTCTGGGTATGCAAGTAAAAATGTCAAATGTGTTGGGGGTGGCAGGCTTTAGTAAGCTGGTTTGGGTTGAGGGCTGTAATTTGATAAACCAAAGATCAAAGATGTTCTAAATATTTATTCATGTTGAAGTTTAAGACATTAGTTTCGTTTTAACCTGGTGGGTGGGTTGACACTCCATTAGCCCATCAATGGCCAATCTACAAATATAGTTTGCTTTTTTTTTTTATTATAGTGTTGTCTCTGTTTAAAATTATGACATGATTATATATACTATATACTATGTTAGCATAAATAATAGAAGAACAAAATGATATCTTTACAAAAATTTTAAGAGGCTTAGAGTTACAAGATCTACAAAACAATTTACAAGTGAAAAACAGAAGAAAAATTGGTATATATATGGTGTTTGAACATGTTAATTGCTTTAATCTTATCATGAAGTACTAGACGACATACACAGAAAACGATTTTTCCTATTTTGGTCTAAACAATATCTAACGAGATAATTGATAAAATAACAAGAAAACAAGTATCGCGTTGTAAATTGTCGCATTGAGCGAGAATGGTAAACAACTACATGGGTTTGGGTTGAAACACGTAGGGTTAAGCCCAGCCTATTAACACCGTTTTGTCTTTCTTTCTTTCTTTCTTTTTTTTTTTTTTTTGATTATGAAGATAGTTATTATATTATGGTTAAGATATGTTATATTTAAAATGATAATGTAATTTCTTTGAAGAACAATTTTTTAGAACATGAAAGCATTTCAATAAGGCTATTTTGACACACACGTTTAACCTCATTGTGGCATTTGACCCCTTTTTTAATTATTTTTATTACTATAACAAACTTTGAATGTTTTATCCATCATTTATAAAGTCGATTTAGATTAGACTTTTCAACAAATGGGTCAAGATGGATATCACGATAAAAAATACAAAGGTATTATTACCTCCTCCAAAGACTTAGATGAGACGAATTATATATCTCAAATGTTGCTTATCGGAATGATTGAAAAACTAAAAGAAAAGGAGGACCGTGTTATAAATCGTCGTTTCCGCCACATCGTGCGGGTTTCCGCCTTGTAAGACAAACGAGTGCCAACATATCACGAATAAGAAAACTAACTTAAGTACTATACAATATATGACGAGACGACTACTGATAAACTAACGGTAAATGGGTATCCTATTGTAAATCGTCACTCCCGCCGCATCGCGCGGGTAAATGGCTAGTATATATATATATATATTTCCCTAAAAATATACATACTTAATATAATTTTTAACATTGAAGAAATCCTTATTTCTTGACATGAAATTTTGTACAAAAATTAGGAAACCTTAGTAAATATTTTTAGGTGATTTTTTGGGGAATAAGTTTCACAAATACTTATATTTTTCTAAGTGTCAAAATTTTATAAAAATGTTGACATAGTTTCCCCTAAAAATGGAGGTTTCCCATCTTTTCAAAACATATGTTTATTTTCTTTTCATCACCAAAAATCAATTTCCTACAATTTCACAAGTTACATACACTAATTTCATCATATAAAACCCTAGGATGAACTTGATTATTTTGTAAAAACATGTAGTCTTGTAAATCTACACTTAACATACTTGGTTCTTTCAAGAATAAGCTTCTTGATGAGTTTTTCATGAACTTTTTATAAAACTTAGTTTCATAAGTTAATCATCCATAAACTTAGTAACTTCAAGATCATGAGAACATGCTTTAAAAACCATTTTCCAAGTTTACATAAAGACTTTTCAAGTTCATCTTCAGGTTTAACTATGGATCTTTCAAGATCTATGCTTAAACTTGTTAGATCTAAGCCTCTAACAGGCTTTCACATGATGGATCTAACTAAAAACACAAGATTCAACATTCACAACTTCATAACATACATCAAACAACTTCATAACATATATCAAACAACTTCAAAACATCTTGTGTTCACTTAGATTATGTTAGATCTTCATGTTACCATCTTTTAAAGTTTAGATTCTTTGATGGTGGGACTTGTACCTACTAACAACATGAAGTAAAAATAGTGTTTAGAAGGATTACTACTAGCTCTAGTGGCTAGGGAAGTGGCAAAAACAAGAAGAAGATGAAGATTGATGAAGATGAGTGGTTAAAAGCTCCACAAGAAGGTCCTTCAACTTCTATCACTTGTAGCTTCCTTAGATCACCTTCCTTCACCTTTGTATAAGCTTGGAATGGTTGTAAGATGATTGAAAATGAAGGTGTGTGGGTGGTGGTTGTTGGCCGTAAGGTATAGAGAGGGAAAGGAAGAAGATGAGTTTGAAAGTATGGAAATGATCTTGTTCCTTCACTTATGGTTTCTTATATTAACTTTCCAACCACACTTTACCCAAAGGAAAATGTGCTTAATATATAGTTTACACAAGTGAATTGTTTAATGGAAAGGTGATGGAGACCACCTTTGGCCGGTTACAAAAAGAGGGGGGGGTTAAGTGTAATTTTTGGAAGTTAAAGGTTATAAGTGTAAGTTAGAAGGTTTATGATGAAGTTAAGCGTGTTTATGTGTTTCTATGATTTTTAAGACGTTTTATCACCATAACTAGCTTAAAATCATAAAAACAATGCTTCTAGTCTATCTTTGGTGTTTTGGGTAGTGTCCGGTTATTCGTTCGGTTATCGGTTCGTTAAAGTGCTAAATAGTGCAGTTTTACAAGGTATGAAGTACCTTTTGTGACAGTTTTCATTCCCAACACTTTACAATTTATTCTGGACACTTAAACATAAATTATGCATGTTATTTTATTGTTTAAAGGTTGTTTTTGCTGATTTTCTACAGAATTCTACATTTTAGGTGCGTTTCGGGTACTTTTTAGTGCTTGTTTTAGCTTTCGGAAAGTGTTTATGTTAACCCTTGTTCCTACACTTGGGGTTTAATATATTTTTGATGCTGGACCTACATCTAGGCCCTAAATCTATTGTTTACTGCATGTTGAGGCTGTGCTCTCACAGCTTGTTTTACCGGTGAGTTTACTAGTCGTTTCGACGCAACGTTTACTGTAATGCACAATGCGATAATTGAAGTATAAAAATGCATGAATTCATATGTAAAATAAGTAAGCATATAATGTTGACGTTTTAGCACATAATTGCAGGAAATATATAATTATTAAAATAGTACGGAAATTACTGGTTTTGTGCCAGTTGTCACACGTGAGAGGATGGCCCGACTAGAGAGAGTATTGTATGAAGTGTATTGTCGTTTATATAAATGGGGGTCTGCTCAAGGGCATCACATATAGAAACCATTAGTACGCAAAAAATGCTTCACAAACGAAGGTTCAAAGCTAACTTTTACCTATCATTCAATAGTCAACTGCCGAGGTTGAATTGTAATTTGGTATGTTTTAGTTGAACTTGAATCACGTGGGTGACTGTTGGAAATATATTAGTGAAAATGATTTTTCACTAATTTAGGACAATAAATATAATTGTATTTATTTGAGTTCTATATTTAATTATTTATAGCTTTGTATTCTACGATGTGAAAGTTTAGTGAATCAAACCATGTCCAAATTGAAGTTGAAATTAACGGGATATCACTGCTTGAAGTTGAGTGATTAAAATGGTGATCTCTAGACTTTGGTGACTCTATGAAGTTGAAATTAATGGATATCAATACTTGAAGTTGAGTGGTTAAAATGGTGATCTTTAGACTTTGGTGATTCTAGTATGAATTTTTATCATTGTCATAAAAGACTTATTTTGATTTGACTGATCATTCAATAATTATTTTGAAGCTTTTGATTATTTCTGATAATTTTATTTAATATGACAATAACATTTTATGAATCAAATAGAGGTTTTATTTGATTCATAAAATTATTTTAAAGGTGTTTAAAGAAAGAAATTGAATATACAGTTTTATTGATGAGTGTTAAAGTGACCTTTAGATTCATTTTCAATAGAAGATGAGAAATAGAGAAGAGAAAAAGTAAGATACTAATGATTTTTATTTTTTTTAAGAAAGTTCTTAGAATTTAAAGAATAGTACCCTCTAATTTTTTCACCATCATCAATTTTATATTTTTTATTGAGTAAATTACAAGTTTGATCCTGTATGTTTACATCAAATTGCAGACGTTGTCTTTTAGCGTAAAAGTTGACGAGTTTTGTACTTTATGTTTCAAAATCTTGCACGGTTTGTCCTTTGAGGCTAACTCAGTCATAATTTTTTGTTAACTATGGTCATGTATCTTGCACATTAGGGAATACTTGTCATTTCAACTTCCCAGTGGTTATTTTGTAAACACTTATTATTGAGGGACTGTATCTACAAAACTAAAAAATAAAAAAAAATTCTAAACTCGTTCTTTGTAATCTAAACCCACCACCACAACCCAATCTCTCTCAACCGACCACCACCAACCCCCACAACCTTCACCGCCGCCACCCACCCCACCTCAACCTTCACCGCCGCCACCCACCCCACCTCAACCTTCACCGCCGCCACCCACCCCACCTCAATCTTCACTGCTTCCACCCCCACCTACCGACCACCCCAACCCTACTGCACCAACCATCACCACCGTACCCACCATCACCGCCACCCCTAAACGATTATTCGGTGCGGGTGAACAGAACACTCAGGTGTAGTCGTACACACCAGATCCGACCCAATCAACGGTCAGATTTTGTGGATCTGAGAGTATTGCTTGCTTCCATGCTTGTAAAGCAATATAAGCACTTCTCAACCTAGGGTTTTCGAACATCAACGACGGATCCACCACCATGTTTTCACCTCTGTCGCCGTTCTCGTCGAGGTAGTATAGCAGTTGCCGTTGTAGGATGTACTTCACCTCGCCGTCGGTCAGCTGGCCGGAGCTGGCGCCGGCAAGGGAGTCATCGAACAAAGATAAAACCCTAACAGGTGAAAATGCAAGCAGAGAAAGAAGAAGAAAGGAGATTAAACTTAAACAAATGGTCTTCATCTGAAGGAGAAATGAGACATAACAAATGGTGGTTTGATAAGATTGAATAATTATTGAGATTGTTATTTAGTTGTGAGAAGAATTTGAAAATGTGGGAGAGAAGAATTTGAAAATGTGGGAGTGAATGACGGTTTTGAGTATTTAGAGAGAGAGTATGAAGACAAATAGCTAATCACAACTCAAAACCCACCACATTCTTTACATAAAAATAATGAAAATCACTTTCTCTTTCTAGAATTGCGGAGAGAGAGAAAAAAAGAGAGATTACTTATTGACACGAACTCCGCAGGCCGCCTGGTTTACCGGCGTTAACTTGGCCTACTGGTTTACCGGCGGTGAAGGTTGTGGGGTGGTGGTGGTGGGTTGAGAGAGAATAGAGAGAGATTGGATTGTGGTGATGGGTTAGATTACAACAGAGAAAAAGATAGAGTTTAGAATTTTTTTTATTTTATTTTTCACTTCTGTAGATACAGTCCCTCAATAATAAGTGTTTACAAAATAACCCATGAAAGGTGAAATGACAAGTATGCCCTCATGTGCAATGCACATGACCATACTTAACCAAAAAATATGACTGAGTTAGGCTCAAAGGACAAACTGTTCAAGATTTTGAAACATAAAGTACAAAACTCGTCAACTTTTGCGCTAAAAGACAGCTTGTAAACATAAAGGACAAAACTTGTAATTTACTCTTGTTTATTTTTTTCACATAAATTTGTAACACCTTAACATGATATAACCTTGGACGGGTGGGCCATCTCTGACAGTACACATACCATTTTAGTTATTGAACCGTAGGAGACAAACACGTTTATTTAAGTAGAGGAGAGGAATTTATTTTAAAGGACCCATGTCAAAAAATACGATCCTCAACCACTACCGTAGACGAGTATTATTTATTCTTGTAGCGGAGGTTCTTGCAATAAGCGGTGTTGTTGAAGTTCTCGATAGACAACGACTTGAATAAGTTTGGTATATAAATTTGTACTTTATATTTTTTGTTCATTTAGTTTTGTAAGTAGTATTGTATTAGTCATATCTTACGGGTAACGAAAGTATCCTTATTATTTAATTTATTATTATTTTTAATAGAAAAATGAACCAACTTCCTAAAGAGATGATTAGATAGAGGAGAGAGAAGACGAATTTGTTTATGTGTAAAACCGATGAAGTTGGTGAATGAGAGTGGGAGGGAAGAGAGTGTAGAGCGGAGAGATAAGTAATAATTTTAGTGGGGTGAGTAGGGCATTAGAGAGTAACCAACATTGGTTGGGCATGTGTCATGTGGCACACCAAAAAGACTTGAAACAAATATTGCAGAAGCTCTGAATATGTAGAAAAACGGTTGTGTAAAATCTTGACATGTCTAGTAACTCCTTATGTAACCCAAGTCATGGCGTTTTAAGTTTGATCGTTTTCTGCTACATTGACTTTGTAGAAATAATACAAGTCTTAGTCTGCTAACTATTGTAGCACTTTCATATCAAAATCTGCTAGTAAAGAAAACCGGCAAAAGTTTGAGATTAAGATCGTGAACATTTGTTTAGTGAAACAACAAATTTCCATTAAGTGTTTCTACCATATTTATCAACTGAAATTCAAAGGTTGACTCCAAATTTCAATCCAAGTGGCCGACATGAAGGACAAATATGGGCCAGGGAGGGGGGCAGCTGGAAGACCATTTCACCTTGATTGGTCCTAGCTTGCATGCCCTTTAAGCTCTTCTTCCATTTTCTTCAAGATTTCTTGTCGGTAATGTGTTTTTAAGTAAGAAAACACGCTTTTGG
This sequence comes from Helianthus annuus, assembly GCF_002127325.2. Lineage (NCBI taxonomy): Eukaryota > Viridiplantae > Streptophyta > Magnoliopsida > Asterales > Asteraceae > Helianthus > Helianthus annuus. The sequence continues at coordinate 20,490,144 of NC_035447.2, read as the reverse complement.
TAATCTTTTGTTCAGGTTTTTAAAAAGAACACTTGTGTGGTGTTTGGTTTAGGATTTTGGCAGTTTCAGCTCTACTCTTTCAGTGATTTCATAAGTTAAAAACTATACGTGTTTCGTATTTTGTATCCATGGAGAGTAGACTTACGTATCGTGCTGCGAATTGGTTACGACGTTGAGGTTGAGTGTTTCAGAATAGGAGAGTTTCTATTTTCTACGCACACCTATATTTGAATTACAGATTAGTTTAAACAAAACTTAGGCTAATGAATTAAGCTGTGAGAAACTGTAGAAAGAACACATCTAGCCTCGAACAAAACTAGGCTAATGACTTAGACATGTTAATTCAATCATTAATAATATGTTAAATTTTATCTCTTGCAAGCACAACATCGTGTACATGAAAAACACATACTTACATACTTGATAACAGTATAAGGAAAAAATAGAAAAATTGTAGGTCCCTGTTTCGCGGAGGATTACGAACCTAAACCTTGTTATACAAACCTACTAGCGAGTGCGGAATCCAAGCTAGCAAGCAAACCGAGTTAGTAGCAAGTAGAGAAACAAACACACAAGTTCACCGATTAACACAACTTGTATTAATGCAATGAGGGTTCGGTTACAAGCTCAATGTTTACAGAAATATTCTATAAACTCTCTAAGTGTGTGTGTGAGTTCTGGACAGAATGCTCTCAACACTCTCTATCTCTCGGATGTGTAAAATGGCAGAACTCACTCACACTCAACACATGCATGGGTATATATACCCAGCTCAGCAGGTCTGCTCGAAGGATTCGAAAGATGGTCCGAAGGATCATCTTTCGGAAACAATGCTTTCGAAGGATAAGCAGGGACCTCGAAGGATGATCCTTCGAGGTCTACCATTCGAAGCATATCTTTCGAGCACCTCGAAGGATCAACAGTATCCTTCGAGGTTATCCTTCGATCCAGACAAACATATCAAACATATTCCAACTGTTGGCCAAGTCAATCCGGAGGATGGTTGACTTGGTCAACTTACAGACTACCAAGGACATTGTTTACATACAGACCTAATACAGACAAAGTACAGACACAAGTGCACCAACAAACTCCCCCTTGGCTGTAGCTTTGTCTTTATCTTCTATAGTTGTAGACTCGTCTCGAACTTAGACGATCTTTGGTCTTCGAGTTCCCAAAACTCTGATGTCCTTTCAAGTCTTCAATGTCGGAGGATCTTCAAAGTCTTCACGTCTTGAAAGCAGAGAGTGTATCAACAAACTACCCGTATCATGTAGGAAGTGTGTTGACAAACTCCCCCTTAACATAAGCTCCCCCTTGAGTTATGCTCGTGAAAAGACTTTATCTTTATGAAGTGAGATCTTTGTGGTGTTGATGATGGCCAGCGGCAACTCGATCATCTTCATCTTTTGAGCGCCTTCTCGTGGTGTCTTCATTCCAAAGCTTGTCATCGACCATGTTCTCCTAGCCTTTAGAATCTGCACATGCAAGAAATCTAAACGCGTAATGAGAACAACTGCTTGGAATATAGTATAAACAAATGACACACGAATGACCATGTCACAATCAAACACCGTCCGACAGTTTGAAAGTTTAATAAATTTATCAATTTTAAAGTCTAACTTTCAAAACTTGCAAATTTTGACCGTTTATGAAGATTTAGTCAATTCGGTTTTCGTTCAGGTTTCAGGCCACGAAGACTCGAGCTCCAACATCGTACGATCGAAAATAAAGTAGAAGTAAAATCTTTTTGGCTTTTATAAAGTTTATATTAAAACACACCTAAAATCTTTTTGGTATTTTTGAGATTAAAAGACAACAAGTTAAAATCCTTTGAGTGTTATCAAACGACATCACCGCTAATGTCGTGCTGATATGCACCAAACGACGAAACTGTTTTAAAAGAAAAATAATAAAAGTTAAGCAGTAAATAAATAAATATATACACACATTCTTTTTGCGAGTTTCGAGGGTAAGAGAATCATATCAGTGTACGGTCATGCCAAAACACTCTTGTTGTTCAGTTAGTTAACATTAAGATAAGCATCCTATAACAATTATCGGTATTGTTGTCCACTTAAGCTCAACTTATCAGATGTAATCATGGCGAGAGGATACGTTAATGTATGATTTATACTTACCGACCGGTGTTCATCCACATCACGACACATTCCCGTATCAAGGTATGCACGAGAGTTCATCTTACCGGTGAGTATACCGATTATCATCTGTTTGACCGTATAAATTGTGAGATACTCACTTATTTTGATTTGAAAACAAGTCCTTTGTGATATAATCACTTATTGATGAGGAACTTGATTTTCGTATGCATGAGGGCACAGGTGCAAGTCCGTGAACAGGTCAGTACTTCCGTACAGCAGAGAGACGAACTTGACACCCGGATAGATGTGATATTTTATCACTTATTTGATTTGGACATGTGATTGTTTATCACTTATTGAGGTCGAATGCAGTATGTAATATGTACACGTATGTATAGTATCATGGAAGATCTAGACTTGCGTCCCCGTTATTTTTCGGTAAAAGATACAACCATGATACCCAGATGATAAGCAGCATAAAGACCGAATATCTCAGAACCTCGGCAATCTATCAAACGAAATTTCGGTACTAAGACCATATGCCAATGAATGGTTCCCACCTGGTCTTCAGTCGATTAAGATTTATATCACCCTGCACACTTTAAAATGATTGTGAGCCTACCGATACATCTTATATAGAGCTGCTTATCGTTTTGCATTTAAGGTTTAAAGAGGTTGGATAGACCACTGATGTACTATCACTTTCTCTTTTGCTCTCCAGGAAACTCATTTTTGTTTTTCTATTGTTTTTGTGTTTTTGAAATTTTTCGATGTTTTTGGATTTTCAGATTTTTGGATTTACTCCCCCTAAAATCAACAAACTAAGATAAATTTAAAAACACACAAAGATATTTACAAAAATGATTTTCCGATGTTGGTTTTACTCTTGTTTGACCTTAATGCCGTTTACCAATAATAAAAAGTCAAATCTTGATTTGTCAAAAGCTTTGGTAAATAAGTCGGCACGTTGGTCATCGGTGTGGACCTTAACAACATCGATTAGCCTTTTCTCAAAGCAATCACGTATGAAGTGATATTTGATTTCGATGTGTTTGGTCTTTGAATGCTGCACAGGATTTCTAGTGATATCTAAAGCAGCAGAATTATCAACGTAAATAGGAGTAGTTAGGAATTCAAAACCGTAGTCCCGCATTTGTTGTTGAATCCAAAGAACTTGGGAGCAACAACTTGAGACAGCAATGTATTCAGCTTCGCATGTTGATGTAGCTACACACGTCTGCTTCTTGCACTGCCATGTAACTAGGCGATTTCCTAAAAACTGACATCCAGCCGTTGTGGATTTACCGTCGATTTTGCATCCGCCAAAATCAGAATCACTGAAAGCTACCAATTCAAAGTTATTATCCCTAGGGTACCACAGACCGGTGTCAGGGTACACCTTCAAATAACGAAAAATCCTTTTAACAGCAGCAAGATGTGAGGCCTTCGGGTTAACTTGATATCTGGCAAGCAGGCACGTCGGGTACATAATGTCTGGCCTTGATGCTGTGAGGTACATAAGAGATCCGATCATAGCGCGATAGATTGAAGGGCTAACAGCTTCTCCCTTCAAGTCTGGAGTAATTCCGTGATTAGTTGGCAATGGGGTACCAATGGGCGTTGCATCAGACATCTGGAACCGGCTCAAGATGTCACCAACATATTTAGTCTGATGGATGAATATCCCAGACTCCGTTTGTTGCACTTGTAGGCCCAAGAAGAAAGTCATTTCCCCCATAGCACTCATCTCGAATTTATCCTGCATGATGCGCTCGAATTCCCTACACAAGACATCATTAGTAGAACCAAAAATAATGTCATCAACGTATACCTGTACCAGAAGAAGATCTCCATCTTGTTCCTTGATGAAGAGAGTACAGTCGATAAGACCTCTACGAAAACCGTTCTCCAGCAGATAGTGAGATAAGGTTGCATACCAAGCTCGTGGTGCTTGATGAAGACCATAGAGAGCTTTGTTGAGCAACCAAACCCGATCGGGATGGATAGGATCTTCAAAACCTGGAGGCTGTTCGACGTACACCTCTTCTTCAACCACACCGTGTAAAAATGCACTTTTCACGTCCATCTGATAAACCTTGAATCCTTTGAAGGACGCATAGGCTAGAAAGATTCGAATTGCTTCGAGACGTGCCACTGGTGCATAGACTTCGTTGTAGTCGATCCCTTCAATCTGACGAAAACCTTGAACGACTAAACGTGCTTTGTTTCGGATAACAACTCCGCGGTCATCCTTTTTGCATTTGAAAACCCAACGGGTACCAATCTTCTTGTATCCAGCAGGTTTCTCTACTAGCTTCCAGACACCCAGCTTCTGGAATTGTTGTAGTTCTTCCTGCATTGCTTCAACCCAAGCATTATCTTTCAAGGCTTCTTTCCACGTTCTTGGTTCTTCTTGTGAGACATAACACGCGAAAGACCAATCGTTTTGTTGCCCGGATTCTCGAATAGCCGCATACAAGCCTGCATTGTTGTTGTTTCGCAACATGTTTCTTGTTTGTACGCCACTTTGCACATTTCCAATGATGTTTTGTTGAGGATGGGTATTATGAATCCTTGTTTCTGGATTATCTGGAACTGGAACATTTATACCCAGGTTGTTAAGATTAAGATCAACAACCAATTCAAGACCCGGAATTGACGAAGAGGATGATGCAGTAGTCTCAGCTGTTCTATGCGTATCCACTGGAGGAGTACCCTCTGAAGTACCATGAACTGCTGTTGTAGGAGCTTCTTGATCTGCATCTAGAAATTCATCATCCTCTGAAGATTCGTTCAATTCGTTTGCATCATGAAAATCCTCATTGTTGAGAGTATTGTTGTTCACCGAAGAAGATGGTTCTTGATTAACAAGAATTGGACGAACCACCGGTGAAACTGTTGCATTGTCACTCTCGAAAAACATCCTAGCCGCAGCATTTTCTTCAACGGCTTCAACATTGATCGAATTGAAAAAGTCATCGTACTCAAACATCCAAGGTTGACCCGGATTTTTGACTGGCAAGGTGTGCCTTTGTACTCTGACCTCAGACCATTCCTCGACCCTTTTAGTCTCTAGATTCCAGACTCGTAAGTTAGGGGTGGCATACCCAAGAAAGTATCCATCAATTGCTCTTGCCCCAAACTTTCCATTAGGATCGATTATTGTGCAAGGAGCTCCAAACGGTTCGAGATAAGACAAATCTGGTTTCCGTTTTTGAAGAAGCTCAAAGCAGGTCTTGTTGTGTCTTTTGACTGTAAGAACTCTGTTCAATGTGTAACATGCAGAGGCCACAGCTTCAGTCCAGAATGGAATGGGCAACTGTGACTCTACCAACATTGTCCTAGCAGTCTCGATCAATGTGCGGTTTTTACGTTCAGCGACACCATTCTGTTGAGGAGTATAAGCTGCACTAAACTCATGAAGAATACCCTTTGAAGTGTAGAACTCCGCCATGGAATGATTTTTAAATTCAGTACCATTGTCGCTACGTATCCGCCTAACCTTCAACTTATACAAATTCTCAATCTGAATGATCAAGTTTTTGATAATGCCAAAGGTTTCACTCTTGTGTGCCATGAACGCAACCCAAGAAAATCTTGAATAATCATCAGTAACCACGAGGCAGTATTGATCACCCCGAATACTCTTGTGCTTGACAGGACCGAACAAATCCATGTGCAAACGTTCAAGAGGAACTGCCACTGTGTTGATCTTCTTTGTAGGGTGCTTCTTCTTTGTTTGCTTTCCTTTCTGGCACGAAACACAGACGTCTTGAAGATGGAAATTTTTGAGGGGAACACCATTCACCAATTCATTTGAAACCAAGTGATTCATTTTTCGTAAGTGAATATGACCCATTCGTCTGTGCCAAGAGATAGTGTCTTTTTCTGTGGCTTTAGAAACGAAACAAGTTGCTTGTGCAGACGTAGTAATAGCCTGGCTCATGTCAAGGACGTACAAATCATTTATCCTTGGAGCCGACAAGAGAATCCATTCTTTTGGAATTTTGAAGCCGGGTTTCAGCACATAACATCCATTAGCATCAAAGTGTACTGAAAATTTCTTGTCACAGATTTGAGAAACACTAAGAAGATTGTGATCAAGTTGTTGCACAAAATTGATCTTGTCAAAGCTGACAATCCCGTTAGATATCATTCCTTCACCCGTAATGTATCCACCTTTATCTCCAGCAAAAGCAACATAACCTCCTCTTATAGATTTAACGTCGTAGAGGAGCTTCATGTCGCCTGTCATGTGCCTGGATGCCCCACTATCAACAATCCAGTGACTACTGATAGTTCCTCCTGAAGCACCCTGCACATGAACTCAAATGAATTAGTTGGAGATGGGGACCCAAGCCATTGTGGTCTTGGGTCTTCCATTTTCATCAATGACAATCACTTCTTGTCTTTGATGGTTGGTGAATTGTGATGGTCCCCCTGATTCAGTAACCGTTTTTGGTTTCCAAGTCTGTTTGGTTTCACCAGTGTTTTTCTTTAAAATTTTAACTTCTTGATTGTTTGAAGTTTTAGAATTTTCTGGTTTTACAACAACAGATTGTTTTTGAACCACATCGGTTTTAATCGCTTTTTCAATCTTTTTGACCTGTTGGCGTTTCTGTTTCTTTTCCCTTTCTTTTACAAGGCGGGGATCTTGTTTTGTGGTAACAGTTGGCTTACGGTCAGTTTTGCCACGGGGATCATCAACCTTTCCTTTTTGTTTATGAAGATATGGGCAGTTTCTAATAATGTGCCCAATGGTTCCACACTCAAAACATGATCTTCGTTCTACAAACCCCGAAGAATCATGTGATCGTCTAGCCGATGATGTTGAACTTTGTGAACCCGAGGTACTAGGTTTTGAACTGCTTGGTTCATTTCTTTTCTCGACAATAGCTTTCTTGACAAAATCTAAGTTAGATTGATTTTCAAACTTTTCAATTTTGTCTGTTCCCGTCGATTTCACAAAGTTAACATTCTTCTTCTTCTTTTGATTCGGCTTCTTTTGCACTGGAGCCGGTGCTTTACCTTTGGGTTTGGTGTGATTTTGCTGTGTTGGCACTGTTGGCAATTTCTTGTTGCCAAATTGCTTTCGAACTTCAGCCTTTGGGATTGGAGGACACTGTGTGACTGTAACTTTAGGTCCTGCCTTTCCCAAGAACTTACTCGTCGAATTCTCAAAGACTTTGCAGATTAAGGATTGATTAACATTCTTAATGGGAAAATCTTTGTCTGAGTAAATTTTATCATCACCAACTAGAGTGTACAGCAAATTCACACTCTCCGACTCCTTCTCAGACGAGGACTCAGTTGCAACAGTCTTAGCGGGTTTGACAGGGGGATCACATAGAATGTGATTCTCAAGAGGTATGTCCTCATTTTTGGCTACCGCATCAGACTTTGCTGGGACAGTATCGTCAGATTCATCATCAGACGAATCAGCATCCTCAATCACAACTGGAGGATCTTGATTCTGTTCAGCACTCACAAATGTATCTGCTGACACATCTGAATCTGAGGATACTTCCTTTTGGTATCCGAGTCCTACAGCAAACTCCTTAACATCTAGAGGCACAGAAGGTTCAAAGAAAACCCTGTCCTCTTCATCAGGCATGGCGTCATAATTATGTCTCACTGGTGGTGGACACTTCTTGTAGCCTATGCATGTGACATCTCTCTTTTCCTTCTGAACATCAATGATGTGATCTAACACATAGCTAGAGCTCAAATAACTGTCTAGCTTGAGTTGGATCGCATCACTTTCGGTTTTCACACAGGCCATCTCTTTTTGCATTGTTTCAAGACGAGAGATATACAAATTAATGTCTGTCTGTTTTCTTGAAACCATTTTTGTCAATTCAGTTTTATCTTTCTTTAATGTTTCAATCATTGACTTAAATTCTTTTTCGTGGTTTTCATGAAACATGTTGGCTTCTGTGCATTTTGAGAGATCCACAGTCAATTTCTGATTGTGGAGAAAGGTCACATCATATTTTTCTTGCAAAGCGTCATGCTTACTTTGCAAGTCACTCAAATTCTCATTCACAGTAGTATGTTTGTCTTGCAAGTCAAACAAACTAGCTTGTAAAGCATCATGTTTGCCTTGCAACTCAGACATACTTTTCTCCATTTCAGCACATCTAGCATGCAACCTAGCACATTCATCACAATTAATAGCAGTGGGTTCATCGACACATACCTGACTTGATGAACCGTCGACATTAGCCATAAAGGCTGAATGGAGAGAAGACGAAGTATAAGCAGCTTGATCCACCAGAATAGATCTTCTTTGAGTTTCTGCTGCAGCTTCCTCCAAGAGTTCATCAGTATCTGCATCGATTGCTGCATTCGATGTCTCACCCACATAATCATCACCAGAATTGGATGATTCTTCATCAGTACTCCTGCTATAACCAGAAGAGTCTTCATCTTCAGACGATTCACCACCACTGGCAGAAGATTCTCTACCACTGGTGTGAACTAGCTCCTTCACAATCTGAGCAAAACATGCTGTTTCATCAGGAGCATCACCACCCAACTGGATTGACCAGTCACAACCTTCATCCACCTGAACTGCAAGTGCTCGGTTGGTTTGGTTATTTGCAGGCACCAATGAACGCTCAGTGTTTCTGTTCTGATTCTGCTGGTTGCCTCGGTTTCTGAAGGGATTTTGATTCCTGTGCTGTGCTGGCTTTGTACATTCCCTTTTAAAATGGCCCCGTTCACCACAGTTGAAGCACTTAACAGCCTGCTTATCGAACCCATACTTGGTGTCTCGCTTACTTTCCAAGCTGGTTCTGCCAGTACTTTCCATCCAATCCTTTGCTCTTCTCACAGCACTCGCAAAGGCCCACTTGATATCCATCAAGTCCATCTCTTCCTTATCAATCTGCCTGTAATCTTCTTGTGTCAGATTAATGTTTCCAATCTGACCTTCTATCAACCCACAGTACGCGCTCACTACAGTGTTAAGCAGCTCCATGTGTTCCTTAGCTACTTCTACACTGATTTTAGAAAAACTTGAAGTGTCAAGCTGTACTGTATTTGACTTTGATTGTTGACCTGCAGCAGATGATGTTCCTCCATAACACGCATATTGTGGTTGTTGAGCAGGAGGAGGAGGAGGTGGTTGTATTGGATTTCCATACAGATCTGTGGTTGGAGGCGGCTTTACAGGAACTTGCACTGGATTGCCATACATATCCGTGCTTGTGACAAACGCCGTTTGAAGTGGAGCATGTGAACCGGCTTTTGCAGATGAAGTAGTGGAGGTGCCATAATACATCTCTGGATTCTGTGGCACTGCAACTCTCTTTGCCTTCAACGTTTCTTCCTGATCCTTGTTCTCCAGAAGCTGCACGAAATCGTTGATATTTGTGGTTTTCAACGTTCCGTTGTACTTCAAGATTTCCAGGAAGTTATTCCATTGAGGAGGCAATGCATCGGCAAACTTCTTTACCACCTCTGTTGGAGTCGTTGTGACTTCAAAGTTGGTCAGCTCAGTAAGTAGATGATAGAAGCGGCTTGTCATATCTCCCAAGGACTCCTTATCCATACATGTGAAGCCATCGAATTCTTTCTTCAGTAGATCTCGTCGTAGTTGACGTGTGGCTTCATTACCTACTCCTCTTGTCTTCAATGCATCCCACAGTTTCTTCGTAGTCTTGAAACTGACGAACTGATGATAAATATCCTTGCTCAGTGCTTGAGTAAGAATAGCGTATGCTTTCTTTTCTAAGTCATACGTCTTCTTTTGATCTTCAGGAAGATCGGCAAATGTAGCTGTAGAAGAAGCAGCAACCTCGATAGTTTGATCGAATTCCGTAGTGAACCGCAACCATAACTCTGTATTTTGACCAAGAATGTATGTATGGAAACGATCAACCCATCCTGGATATTCATTAAGATGCATCAACTTTGGAGGCCTGTTCAAACTTCCGGTTTCACTTTCGCTTAGAAGAAGACTTTGAATACTCGGAGTTTGATTTGAAACAAACGCCCATTGACCAGCTTGAGTGGCATTTGTTTGTGAGGATGTAGATACCGGAGATTCGGCCCATGATGGAGATTGACTGGTATTCATGTATTTTCCACTGTCTGGAGCCGGACTTCCCCACCAACTCGGATTCATGATAGATAAGCAAAATAAATGCTAAGTAAGAATGATCCGAAAGATACACAGCCGAAGGATCCTGGTCGAAGGATCTGAAATCACAGAAACTTGTTAACAACAAACTGACCACAATCGAAAGATATAACCTTGTTCGAAGGATCAACAGTATTCGAAATATTACTGTTGACTCTCGAACAATGATTTCGAAAGATTCAAGAGCTCGAAGGATTCTCCTTTGAAAGATCCTTATCTTTCGAGCTAAATCCTTATCTTTCGAACAACAGATCTCGAAAGATTCACCAATACGATAGATCCTTATCTTTCGGACACTTGTCTTTCGATTAGATTCCTTTCTCGAAGGATATAATTCAAACTTTGAAAGATGAATCGAAGGATAGTAATCTTTCGACCCTTTCTTGATCGAAAGATGATCTTTCGATATCGAAAGATATCCTTCGAGACTTCTGACACAAACTGATCTGATGTGAAAGGTTGGTGAAAAGGTGACAGGTTGGTAGGTCAACTTTCGGCAAGATGGTATGTGCAGGCTGTCCTATCACCACCAACTTTGAAAGTTTGCCAAAAAAGTTTGCCAAAAATGACAACCTTATCTTCAACACCAGTCACCGGAATTTTGAACCGGAATATAGCCGGAAAATTCAAAATCACTTAAAACAATTTTTTAAGTTACCCAACCCCACTTTAAACACTCCCGGTTAGTTTAGACTCGTTTTTACTCAAAGAAAATGCAGGAAAACAAGTAAAAACAGGTGCAAAACCAAGTGTTTCAACACACCAAAACTTGTAAAAACCCGGTTTTAAACAAGGTAAAGAGCGAGGCTCTGATACCACTTGTAGGTCCCTGTTTCGCGGAGGATTACGAACCTAAACCTTGTTATACAAACCTACTAGCGAGTGCGGAATCCAAGCTAGCAAGCAAACCGAGTTAGTAGCAAGTAGAGAAACAAACACACAAGTTCACCGATTAACACAACTTGTATTAATGCAATGAGGGTTCGGTTACAAGCTCAATGTTTACAGAAATATTCTATAAACTCTCTAAGTGTGTGTGTGAGTTCTGGACAGAATGCTCTCAACACTCTCTATCTCTCGGATGTGTAAAATGGCAGAACTCACTCACACTCAACACATGCATGGGTATATATACCCAGCTCAGCAGGTCTGCTCGAAGGATTCGAAAGATGGTCCGAAGGATCATCTTTCGGAAACAATGCTTTCGAAGGATAAGCAGGGACCTCGAAGGATGATCCTTCGAGGTCTACCATTCGAAGCATATCTTTCGAGCACCTCGAAGGATCAACAGTATCCTTCGAGGTTATCCTTCGATCCAGACAAACATATCAAACATATTCCAACTGTTGGCCAAGTCAATCCGGAGGATGGTTGACTTGGTCAACTTACAGACTACCAAGGACATTGTTTACATACAGACCTAATACAGACAAAGTACAGACACAAGTGCACCAACAAAAATAAATAATTATAGCTATTCACCTTTGAAAATAAGAAATATATTCTAGTATCAACTATTATAAAAACTAATTATGGGAGAGAGACAACATACATTTGTATTATCAGGCCGGCTTTTCGGCCGGTCAAACCGTACCGACGCCCGATGCCCAAATTTTCAAAGGGCTCGAAAAGTCTTTATAAGCTTTTATATATTTATTAAATTATCTATTTAGTATATTCATCCATGTATTATGCAAAACAAAAAAAAAAATGTTCGTGGTGTAGTGGAAACAACTATCTTAAGATGATATGATGGTCTCAAGTTCAAGTCTTAGCTTCACCACTAAGGTTTTATTTTTTTAGTTCATTTCCCTTTAACTACAATTTTGGGCCTAATTCTTTTGGTCACTCGAGGCCTAATTTTTTTTAAGAGTTTCCGGGGACGACTCTAAATACTATCTTAATATACTATGATAAAATTAGAATTTTGCTTTTTTAATATTAATAACAATCTTAAGATAAAGTTAGAAAAACCGAGGAGTACACTATGAGATACAAACGAAAAACATTTTGTATGCATCACATGTGATGATGTGAAGAGGATCCGACATGTCATTCTCTTTCTTTTAAATTTGGACCTTATTCAACTTCCCCCTCTATATATTATACTTCAAAAATCAAAACACACCAACACAATCACTCACACTTCATTTCTGCAAATCACTTCCAATTTTAGCAAATCTCCTTCAACGTTAACTTTCTTAAATATCTACACTATATTGAAGAATCAGCAACAAAAATGTTGTCAGAAAAGGTAACATGCAACTCTCACGGACAGGATTCGTCCTACTTCCTCGGATGGGAAGAGTACGAAAAGAATCCCTACGACGAATTTAAGAATCCCAACGGTATCATCCAAATGGGTCTTGCCGAGAATCAACTCTCTTTCGACCTCCTCCAATCGTGGCTCGAGAAGAACCCGCAAGCTATGGCTTTCAAGAATTATAATAATCAATCCATCTTCAAAGATCTTGCTCTCTTTCAAGATTATCATGGCCTCCCTGCCTTCAAAAATGTAACCACTCATCCTAATTTCTTTTTTAATATTTAAAAATATTGATATCTAAAATGAGTATTTAAGAGTATTTGTTTTTGTAAGGAAAAAACACGTATCTAGTATGGCCATTTTCGCAAAAAATGTTGGTCTAACAAATATATGGTTTTTTACAGGCACTAGTCAAGTTCATGTCGGAGATAAGAGGAGGCAGTGTTAGTTTTAACCCAAACAACCTTGTACTTACCGCGGGAGCAACTTCGGCTAACGAAACATTAATGTTTTGTCTCAATAATCCTGGCGATGCCTTCCTCCTCCCGACACCATATTATCCTGGGTAAGTTGACATTTCTATATGAATAATGGTAGGGCGAAACCAAGGGGGTTAAGGGGGTCTGATGACCCTACATTCATTGAAACAAATTGTATTATTTCTTATAAAATCTAGGCATTTTTCCTTTAAAAATACTTGAACTTTAACTTTTAGTTTCCTCTAATTGTAATTAATAACTTTATGATAACCCTTGGATCAATAAATTCTGGTTCGTCACCGAATCATGGTAGAAAAGTTTCTCTTCGATCTCATAGTTAATTTGAATCTAATTTGTTAAACATTTATGTTATGTAGATTTGATAGAGACCTCAAATGGAGAACCGGGGCAGAAATAGTACCAATTCAGTGTTCAAGCTTAAATGGTTTCAGAATTACCAAATCTGCCCTTGAAGATGCTTACAAACAAGCAGAAAAACAAAACCTCAAAGTCAAGGGTGTCTTGGTCACAAATCCTTCTAATCCATTAGGCACGTCACTGAGTTTGCATGAACTCGACCTCTTGGTTAACTTCATCTCGTCCAGAAACATCCACCTTGTTAGCGACGAAATCTATTCCGGTACTGTCTTTAGCTCTCCAAGCTTCATAAGCATCATGGAAGTCTTAAAAAACAAAAACCTTATGAACACCGAAATAGCAAAACGAGTCCACATTGTGTATAGCCTCTCCAAAGATCTTGGACTACCTGGATTCCGAATTGGAGCCATATACTCTAACGATGAGAGGGTTGTCTCGGCTGCGACAAAAATGTCCAGCTTTGGTTTGGTTTCGTCGCAGACACAACACCTATTGTCTGAAATCCTTTCTGACCAGAATTTTACAAAAACATATCTTTCTGAAAACCGGAGAAGACTGAAGGAACGACATGAAATGCTCGTGAACGGGCTTAAAAAGTCTGGAATCTGGTGTCTTCCAAGCAACTCCGGTTTGTTTTGTTGGGTGGATATGAGACACCTTTTGAGCTCGAATACTTTTGAAGGAGAAATGGAGCTTTGGAAGATGATAGTTTATCAAGTCAGGTTGAACATCTCGCCCGGTTCATCATGCCATTGTAGTGAACCGGGTTGGTTTCGTGTTTGCTTTGCAAACATGTCAGAGCAAACCCTAGATCTTGCCATGCAACGTGTGAAGTCGTTTGTAGACTCGATGGCTAAGCAAGACAACCAGAGTCGTCACCAGAAGTTGATGAACAGAAATTCGAGAAGAACAAAGTCGTTACCAAAATGGGTTTTTGAGCTATCGTTTCATCAACAAGAAATTGTGGCCAATGAACGTTAGAGCATCTTCATAAAACGTGTCTAGTTAGCTCACAAAAATCCTAAAAATTGTCATCGCACAACACATTCAAGCGCCCACTCTACTCAAATGACCATTGGAGATGGTTGTTAGATTAGGGGTGTGGCAATTTACCAACTAACCAATACATGTACACTAATTTTAAATTTTGTTTAGTTTCCAATATATTTCATGCATGTTGAGGATTTTTGGTATATCTTTGTGCGATTGTTGTTCTTGAAGAGATTGTGCATTCAATCCTTATGGATTAGAAGTGGCATATGTTTTTTTAGAATCGTAGTAATTATAATGTAATCGAATTTCTGAATTGTTCTACGCAAATTCTTTAGTGTTTCTCTGTGTTCCATACCATGAGGATTACAATATTTTTATAAAGTTCTATGTGAAAATTTTTGTAATATAAAAAGGCTAGACATCGCTGTGTTTTAATGAGAAATTCCATAAAATAGTAATATGAAAATGGTTAGTGTCCCAACTTGCAAAAACTATTGTTTTTCAAAAACAATCGGTGCAAGATATGTTAAAACATTATAAAACAAACATTTTTCCAACATCAATCGTGTTATGTCACTTTTGTATTATCTTAAATTTAACAAGGCTCTTATATAAGAAGACTTAACTTGAGTTTCTTGGAAAGTTATATTATTTTACTTAATTATTACCTATCTACACAATAACAAGACTTTATGAAAAGTGGGTTGGTGTTAAAATGAGCTCTCCGCATTTAGACCATGTGTAGTGAGAGAAGGATGATGATACCTCATCATTGGTCATTTTGCGTCATGTGGCGGTCCAGTCAGCTTTTGGATATTATGGGGTATTATCTTAAAATGAGTGTAGCGGAATAATGTCTCATAATACCTAAACATTACATTACATAAATAATAAAACATAAACATATAATACTACTCGTCTTAATTTTCGTCTTCGCTTTCGCCATTCTCGTCATCTTCGTCTTCCTCGTCATCCGCTTCTTCTTCACCCTCGTTTGGAATATACTGAACCGACCATGCATGTTGAACCAAATCAATCACTAACACAGTATGTGCGAGTTAAGACCACATTTCATGTGCATTCTTCACTTTGTCTTCCATTGTTGCTTGGGGATATTCCTGAACAGCTTCCGGTATATAGTTCTGACATATTGCTTTTCTTTCGTCTTCCAATATCATATTATACAAGCGTACATAGCATCTCTCATTTTTTCTTTGGTCCATGCACGACAAGGATTTCCCAAATAATGTCACCGTTGTTGAAGAACCTCAAAGCATCTCTGAATATCCTTCCGCGAAGACTCTTGAACTTTTTTAAAGTGAGTTTTTTTCATCATACGGGTCCTAAACGTCTTCACGACAATCGAATACCTAGGATAAATTCCATCGCACAAATAGTATCCGTGCGGGTAGTAGTTTTCGTTTGCATAAAAATATGCTTTTGCAGCTCTACCAGAAATATAGTCCTCTACCAATGGAGATTGTTCGAAACGTTTATATCATTGCATCACCCTGCGATACCAAAGTAAGCTGACCAAACCCAAAAGTCTTGTGAGGCAACCGCTTAAATAATAACAGTTGGTCCGTCTTAGTCACCTCGTGTGTGTTGACCTCGCCATGCGGTCGGATAATTATACCATTGCCAATGGAGATTAGAATGGACCTCGTAAACCATGGAGATTAGAATGGACCTCGTAAATTTGTTGAAGGTCATACCATGTGGGCTTTCTCAGATAACGGACACCGTGCAAATTTATGATACCTTTAACAAACATATATAACTTTAAGCGAACTAAGAAAATATGAGTGCATGTCATGTTTATAGTATAGCAATGCACCGTGACAAAATTGCTCCAAGGTATCTCGTGTTGTTTTCTCGGTTATTTTTAAATACTCGTTGTTAATGTCGGTCGTGTTTCCATACGCAAGGACTCGTAGCGCTCAAGTAAACTTTTGAATATCGGTGAATCCAGGTGTCCCTCTCGCATCCAGTTTGTGTTTAAAATACTCAAAGTTGTTTTCCAAGTCTTCAGCAATGCGTAAAAATAAACGTTTACTCATCCAGAAACGACGCCTAAAAACTTCTGGGTTTGGGTAAGTAGGCGCTTTATCGAAGTAATCTTTCATCAACCGATTGTTTGCAAGACGTTGGTCTCGTTCAATATATTCTCTTGGTAAAATTTCACGTTAAGGCCGGCTACAGTGCTTCATATACCGCGCCGTGAGTTCGCACGCACTAGTAACCGCCTCTTACTCGACCTCCTCATCGGTCGAGTCACCCTCATTTGCTAAAAACCTTTTGTAATAAAAATTTGCAACGGACGACGACGAAGTCGGGGGGATACATTTTTTATATAAATGATTTGTAGTTTGAGGTTGTATTTCTAGGTTTTTGTTTGTGGTTTGTATAAAATAGGGTGTAAGTTAAGTGTATATATAAAAGTGAAATTAAAAAAAAAATATATAATCTATCCGTTAATTTGACCTTTGGCAACGGTCCTATTGGTCAAAAGAATCATATGCATGCGTTTAAAATAGGATGCCCCAACCATTTTTTTTCAAAAAAAAAAAACACGCTCCCGAGATTGTTGTATTTCATGTGCAGGCGTGAATGGCCGTTTTTTTGGGGAGATTGTCTTGTGGCGTGAATGGGCGTTTTTTTTAGTCGCTCGTTGCTAAAATAGTAGATGCTTTGATGAGATTGTTGTATTTCATTAAAAAACGGGGTGTAAAAAATTTTGGAGTAAAAAAATGTTTTTTCGAAAAAAAAAAGTTTTTAAAACCGGTGCGTAAAGGAAGTTTTTAAAACCGGAACATAAAAACGGGGCATAAAAAACGGCGTGTAAATACAAGGTGTAAAAAACGGGCGTAAAAACGTGGCGTAAAAAACGGTGCCTAAAAAAACAGCGCTTAAAAACGGGGCGTAAAAACGAAGAGTAAAAACGTTTTTTGTAAAAAAAATCTAGCAAAAATTGTTTTTTTTTTTTTGTAAAAAATCTGATTTTAAAATGTTTTAGTAAAAAATCTGATTTTAATAAAAAACAATTAATATAATAAGACAAAAAAATAATAAAAAACAATAAATACAATAAGACAAAAAAAGTAAATTTACTAAACTGTCTTTTTGACATTTGTGTATATATATAGAGTAGAAGTTGGGTGGAAAATCTATTTTTCCTAAAAAGTCTAGGAAGCAATGAGAATTGGACATGTGGCATTGAGTTATTTTAACTAAAAGGGCAACTATGTAATTTCACATTTAATTTTATTTTTGGAATTTATTTTTCATTAACTAACATTCCATGATTTTCGGAATTTTTGTTTTTTTCGAATTCAAATCTGGAGGTCAATGTGTTTATCTGGAAAACTATCAGCAGGTCTTGGTGATGTGTTTTACCAGTCAAAGAGGTTGAAGTCAGTGTGTTTTAACAGTCTGAAGTCAATATATAATCAGGTTGTGTTTTAACAGTTCTGTTTGCATTTTAACACTCTGAATGTGTTTTATGTTGTTGTCTATGTCACATTACATCACATTGTGTTTTTTGATGATTACATTACATCATAATGTGTTTTACAACAGGTTGTTTTAATACTGGAGGTTAACAAATCTGATTGTGTTTTAAGCCAGCAGATTTGCTGGAGGATTCTTGATATTGTGTTTTAACAGCAAACAGATTTCTTGACATTGTGTTTTAACAGCAAGCAGATTTCTTAACGCTGTGTTTTAACAGCAAGCAGATTGCTGGCCATTGTGTTTTAACAGCAAGCATATTTCTTGACGCTGTGTTTAACAGCAAGCAGATTTCTTGACGCTGTGTTTTAACAGCAAGCAGATTGCTGGAGGATTCTTGACATTGTGTTTTAACAGCAAACAGATTCCTTGACATTGTGTTTTAACCGCAAGCATATTTCCTTGACGCTGTGTTTTAACAACAAACAGATTGCTGGACATTGTGTTTTAACAGAAGCAGATTTATTGACGATGTGTTTTAACAGCAAGCAGATTGCTGGAGTATTCTTGACATTGTGTTTTAACAGCAAGCAGTTTTCTTGACGCTGTGTTTTACCATCCATGCTGGTAATCCTTCCATTTATCAAGAACGACTCAGAAACCACGGTACAAGCCTCTCTACAATCATCAATTAAAACAGCAAAACCGCAGCCAAGTTACAAGCATATTATGACCGAAAACGTATATGCACTTCAAGAACTTTAATCACAACACAAGATATGAATACCTAGTGAAGAAAAGGGGTATGAACAAGCCTTGGAACCGAAATCTGAATGCTCTTCGGGTCCCGTTTTGCGTCGCCAGCAGCAAGGGGAAAGAGATTGCATGTTTTATTAGGTTTAGGGTTGGATTGGAGAGAGAGAGAGAAAATCAAATCAATAATGGAGAGAGAGAGAGGGAAAATCCCGTGAAAGTAGGGATTGCGGTTATCTAATTGATTTAAAACACGGCACATTGACAAAATTGCCCCTAGTCTTTTAAAACAATGACTTAAATAAACTAAAAAATTACAAGATTGCCATTGACTTCATCTCAACCATTAAACACACCCATTGGATGGCCCAGATCGCTTCCTAGACTTTCTAGGAAAAACACACTTTTCGCAGGATCCCTACTCTATATATATATATATATATATATATATATATATAGTGGAGGGTTCAAATGAGAAGAATTTTTTTGTAAGAAGAAAAAAGAAGAAATTTCAACCAATAAGAATGCTTCATTAGACTTCATTTAATATATATTGTGGAGGGTTCAAATGAGAAGAATTTTTTTGTAAGAAGAAAAAAGAAGAAGTTTCAACCAATAAGAATGCTTCATTTTACTTCATTTAATAAATTTACATTTAATTTTAATATAAGGGTATATTGGTAAACTTACAAAAATCATTAATTTGTATTCTTCCTCTTTAATAACTAACTAAATTAAATTTGTAACTCCTTTACAAAATATATACTTTTTTCCAAATTAAAAAAACAAGTTAATTTAAAGTGTAGAATAAATTACTAGTTGTGTAGGATAAATTACGAGTTGTGTAGGATATATTTTCAAGGTGTGTAGGATAAATTTCGACTGTGTAGGATAAAATTCTATAATGTGTACGGTATATATAGGAAAATTTTGATACGTGTAGGTTTTGTAGATTATAGAATAATTAATGATTAGTTCACTAATTAATTAAAGAGTTAATAATTAATGACATGAGTTAGAAATGAAATAGTATTTTACTAATATGCCCTTTCTTCTTTTTCTTCTCACATTAAATTTCTTCTCAAATTAACCTTCCCCTATATATATATATATATATATATATATAGGGTCGGGATTTAGAGAAAACGGTAAAAAGTGTGAGAACGCTTATCGATCGTCCGATCAAAACAATCTATGAACTAGATTGGCGCGGTGGCATTTTCGTAAATAACATCAATTTTATTAGGTGGACGCGCTTCATTAAGGGTAAAAGCGTCTTTTAACTACTTCAAACAAAACGCCGCCTCATGAAACTAAAACGCCAAAACAAAAATCACACAACATTCTGCTAAAAACGTCATTAGATATAAAACGCCAAACTTAATTATAGTAAAATCCCGCCTAAAAAACCTCCAAAAGAATCCTATATATACAAAAACTCATACCTTCAACTAAAAAACACAAACAAAAACCCCAAACGCCATA
Source organism: Helianthus annuus (assembly GCF_002127325.2). Classification (NCBI taxonomy): domain Eukaryota; kingdom Viridiplantae; phylum Streptophyta; class Magnoliopsida; order Asterales; family Asteraceae; genus Helianthus; species Helianthus annuus. Next base: position 20,470,092 of record NC_035447.2, on the reverse strand, counting down.
TTTAATATAAACCATTCGACTGATAAACGCTAGAAAACCCAAACATCAAATATATTGTTGTCAATAAAGTGTAGCTGTATGGTGTGGACAACATTGTGTCAGTTATCTTTCTTAACTAAGGATTAACAATGTTATCCAACACCATACAGCAACACTTTATTGATTTTAGCATGATCAAATTTACAGTTTTAAGATGGTTTATTTTGTGGCGTTCTTTTTCTCGGTAAAACGCCAAAAAAAGATAACATTTTGGCTGAAAGGGTGTAAACTCAATAACATTTTGCTGAATGAGATAGACAAAAATTATAGAAAAAGAGGCTGATTTCATACGAAAGTCGAAACAGCCAGTGAAGATGCTTCAAAAGAAGAAAGAGACTGGTGACAGTGAAGATTTGGAAGATAAATATTTATTTTGTTTAATTTTCTTTTTCAGTTGATTGTTATTTAAATAAACAACGCCATATCTAATAAAAACGCCAAAAAGGCAAATGGCTTACACCTTTGGCGTTTATCAAACCATTATAAAATTACTTTGGACAAGTATTATAATAAAAACTTTTTTTATGTATTCTTTTTTTTATTTTCCTTTTCAGTTGATTGATGTATAATAAAAACGTCATATATAATAAAAACGCCAAAATAGCCAAAATGCTTGTTTAAACGATATCATCCCGTTAAACGCCCCAAAAACTCCCAAACTATAATAAAATTAGTTTGAAAAAGAATTATAAAAAACCCAAAAAAATAATAAAATAAAAAATAAAAAACAAACTTGAAAATGTAACTAGAAACAGTAACTTCAAATCAGAAAAACTGAAGATAGGGAAAATTTATTTTATTAGAATCTAAAACGCCAAACTTGAAAGATGGGACGTGTTACAGACTTCAGAGATAAAGTTTGTCAAAAACAATAATTACAAACAGCAACTGAAAAGACGAATACTTTATTATAATAAGGCACCGCCTAACTTAGGCGCCAAAAAGAGATCATATAAAATGATACATCTCAGCAACTTCCATTTGATCAAACCAAAAAAAACAAACGCCACTACTAAATACCACTCACTGTAAAACGCCAAAAAAATCAAAGATGGCTAATATGCTTTCTTGGATATTCAGTATTGTTATTCGTCAAGTTTCACTGAATGAATTTTTAGCGAAGGCGAGTAACTCAGTAAGATTTTACTGCATGAGATGGACAAAATTTCAAGAAAAAGATACTAATGCCAGTCATATGGCATTTTGTATTTTTGGTTCTTGAAGAAGGCTTGGATGAGGAAAAGAGATCAATGACACTGAAGAGTGGGTTGATTATAAAGATGAAGATCAACATGAAGAAAAAGCGAAAAACCCACCCACACGTCATAGATCTATGTCCCCAGACATCCACAAAAAAGCCACTTCAACAGACGAGCAGGCAAAATAATCAAACCGATGGGTTTGTTAAGTTTTACATAAAACGCAATATATTTGGTGACAATTCTTGTACTATTAAAGAAGAGAGAGACTGATGACAGTGAAGATTGTGAAAAAAGATACGATTAGGATTAGGATTTTTAATTTATTTTCTTCCCTTGTATTTTTTTTTCCTGTGGTTGAAATATAATTTAACAATAGTAAAACGGCAAGATACCACAAACGCCAAAATGTTTATAAAAAATAATAGAACAATGGGCCATCTTGTTTAAAACCCCTTGAAAAACGCCATTCAAATAGATTTCCTGCCTCCCTGGGTTCCAATGGCATACGATGCGAATAAACGCCATAAAAGCCAAAATGTTGATACAATGCAACCATTAAAACGCCATTAATTATTGAATTTGGTTAACGCCGAAAATCTTAAAAACCAAAAATTAAAACAATATTGGGAAAAGCGGAACTGGAAAAGCAGAAGATAAAAGGACAAAAAAGTCCCTCCGCCCTTTTCTAAGCGGCGGGACACGTGTTGGGCTAGGAAGCGTTCTCACCGTTCTCACATTTTTGAGCGTTTTCTCCCGATCCCGTTTCTATATATATATATATATATATATATATATATATATATATATATATATATATATATATATATAGATTGAGGTTCCTGTAAAAAAGACCAAAAGTGTAAGAAGGGTAAGAAAGAATCTCAGCCATTAGATCTTTGATCTAATGGTTAAGATCAATAGGGACCAAATTATAAAATTTGTTTTATTTTTTGGACTGATTTGAGGGTAATAGAGTCTTTTATATCCACTTGAAATAGGAAACTGTAAATCAAATCCCTACATTTTCGAATTCTCTTTCTTCTCCAGATCTTCAAATCCTCTTTCTTCTCCAGATTTTTGAATCCTCCTTCTTTTCCAGATCAGTGCATCTCGAATCATCATCATCAGTGCATCTCGAATCATCATCATCAGCGGTGGTGTCGGCAGTGGAACGACGGCAAGGTGGTGTCGGTGGTTGGGTTCGAGCGAGAGAAAGAGAAGAGAGACTATAGAGAGGCGGCGCCGGCCACCTCCCCACGACGACGGGCGGCACTGGTGGTGCCGGCAGTGGAACAACGGGGTTGTAGTGTTATATAGAGTTATAATAGGGTAATATGGTGTTATATACTATTCATAGTGTTTTTATAGTGATTTGTAATGTTATATCTTGTTTTTTAGTATTATGTACTTATTACAGTGTTATGAATTATTGAATGGTTTTTTATAGTGTCTTTAATAGTGTTATATACTTATTGAATGGTATTATATAATTGTTGAACGGTGTTTTATATGTACTGAATGGTGGTTGGAGTGTTATTCGTAGTGTTTTTATAAAGATCTTTAAAATGGTATTATATACTTACTGAATGGTGTTATATACTTATTGAATGGTATTATAAAATTATTGAATGGTGTTATGTATGTGCTGAATGGTGGTTACAGTGTTATTTGTAGTGTTTTTATAGAGACCTTTAAAATGGTGTTATATACTTACTGAATGGTGTTATATACTTATTGAATGGTGTTATATAATTATTGAATGATGTTATATATGTGCTGAATGGTGGTTGAAGTGTTATTCGTAGTGTTTTTTATAGAGATTTTTTTTAAAAAAATCATGTTCCTATAAATAACGGTGGGGGTTATGGAAGGATATCAATTAATTAAATCAAGAGTAAATTACAACTTTTGTCCTTTACGTTTACATCAAATTGCATGCGATGTCCTCTAGCTTAAAAGTTGACAAGTTTTGTCCTTAATGTTTTAAAATCTTACGTGGTATGCCCTTTGAGCCTAACATTGTTAAATTTTTCTGTTAAATCAGGGTATTTTTGTAATTTTAGTAACTACTGAGGGTACTCTTGTAATTATCCGTTTAAATAAAATACATGCTAATTAAAAAATATAAAAACTCAAACCCCCTTTCTCTCTTCAGTATCTCTCTATCTCTCTCTTCTTTCTCTCTCTATCTCTCTCAGCCACAGACCATCACCACCGCCTCTGGCGACCCACCCCTCTCTCCATCTTTGCCACCGCCACCATCAGCCTCCACTACCACCACCTGCTACCTTCCACCACCACCATAGACCATCACCACCACCTACGGGGGCATCAGAAGTATTACAAAACGAGAGTATGTGATGAGCAATATATTTAGGAAGCTCTAAGATTCGATCCATCTCTACAAAACGGAAATTAAAACTGAAAGAATTATAACAAGACCTATTTGTAAACATCAACCAATTCCACTCAAAAACCCTAATTCAACTTCACCCTCGTCATTTCTCATCAATTTTAAACCCTGATTCCACCACTCCACTCTCCAGCAAGGAGAAATCAAGAGCAGTCCTTTCTCTCCTCAAATCAAAGAAAAACCCAGAAAGAATAATCAAAATCTGCCGTGCAGCTTCACTCACACCCGATACCCATCACGATCGTGTTGCATTTTCACTCGTGATTTGGAAGCTTAAAGAGTTGAATTACTATGAGGGGATCCGTAATTTCATTGATGAGTTGTTTAAAACAAGACTGCAATAAAATTCAGCCTTTATTGGTTTGCAGAATCTGGTCAATAAAATTCAACCCTCATTACAGTTCTTGAGAGAGGAGAGAGGGAGAGAACAGAGAGAGATGAGTTGAGAGAGAGAGAGAGTAAAGGCTTTTATTTTTTATATTTTATACAAAAGTCCCTTATTATAATTTATTTACTTAATAGTCCCTAGAAATATAAAATGACAAGAATACTCTCACGTGCCTTCCACATGACCATATTTAACTAAAAAATCTTACTGAATTTGGCCTAAAGGACATAACGTGCAAGATATTGGAACATTAAGTACAAAACGTGTCAACTTTTGCGCTAAAGGATAGCGCCTGCAATTTGATGTAAACATAAAGGACAAAACTAGTAATTTACTCGTAAATCAATGATAAAATTACTTGTTTACCCTTTTAAATTAATTTAGAATGAGGACACATGTCATCTGCACAATATTTCTCACACTTCTCACACTTTTAACCTTTTTTTACAATAACCTTACGCTATATATATATATATATATATATATATATATAGGGAGAGGATCATGAGAAAACTACATATAAATGAGAAAACTAGAAAACTAACTAAAAAAAACTAAAAAAAAAGCTAAAAAACATACCAAAATTTTTTTTTTTACAATTTTTTAACAAAAAATCGCTCGTTTTTATACATAAAATTTTTTTTCAAAAAAAAAAATTTGTTGTATTGCACATGTACAATATATGTGATTATATGTGTACTACACATGTGCACTATATCCGTAATAGTGCACATGTGCAATACAACAAAAAAATTTTTTTTTTTTTTTGAAAATTTTTTTCCAGGCATAAAAACCTGCGATTTTTTTATAGAAATTAAAAAAAATTGGTATGTTTTTTTGGCTTTTTTAGTTAGTTTTTTTGTGTTCTCATTTAAACTAGTTTTCTCATGATCCATCCCCTATATATATATATATATATATATATATACTAGCCGTTTACCCGCGCGATGCGGCGGGAACCATATCACCTAGGTTGGTGAGTTTCGAGCTATGTACAGGGCGGTTCAGTTTTGAGCCATAACCAAAACCAAATTCGCGATGCAACGGAAAACACAACACTTGTTAGTAATTTTAAGGGTGTGCATGAGAAGGTTCAGTTCAGTTGGGTTATTACTAAAATCCAAATTTTCGTTTAAGGTACTTCAAACCGGTCATGAGGATTTAATGGCATTTCTGCACCCACCTATTAATCACATTCACATCTACACATCATCAATAACTATATATAGTGGGAAACCTACGCGTTGCCGCGAAGTCGACAACATAGGGCGTGAACATATCACCAACTTACCATTACCTATACCCGTAACATAGATTACCGTATTGTTCTATCACCAACTTAAATATTAAATTCACATCTAGCAATTTTGAAGATAAGAATCCATGCAATATTAATTTTGTTTTTTTATTTTTACCAGTCTCCTCAAAATAAACTACTGGGATTGTCTGCGACAACCCACCAGTATTTATGTTGTTTGTCTCAAAGCAACATACCATATTGAGCATTTCCATCTCAGACTCAAACTAACACATTTGAATTACATATACTTTCAAAAAGAAACAGAAATAAAACACGCCGTTTGTGTATGCCAACTCTTCTCGTCCACGATGCGGAGGTGACCTGCTGTAGTTAATCTTGCGAGGAGGTGACACCCTACGGCGTGGCGGTGATCGGCCACGAGGACTGTAGCTCCTGCTTCCGGCAAAAAATTAAGTTATTTTCATGTACTGATGTGAATAAACATTATATGGCAATTAAGTAACAAAACAAAAAAAAATAATCTCGTGTTTCAGAAATCTCACCTCTGACCGTAGCTAGGACTCCGTCGGTATCTGTTGACTGGGCTACGACTGCGGCGTCTACCACCACCACCACGGCACTCACGAGCAAACTGGCCAACGTCACCACACTGGTAGCATTTCAAATCAGAACCACCAGAGCGACCATGACCTCCACCACGCCCTCCGCCACTGCCAGATCCTCTAGAGTTGTGAGACATTTCTACTCTCCAACCGTTCTTACCTGGTTTAGTCAATATATGAGAACTCAGAAAATAATAAACCCAATGTGCAAATATGTAACTCTAGACGTTAAACTTTACCTAGTCTACAAATCGGGGGGAGTTTTTTCCCTTTCATTCTCAACTCATCAGCTTCTTCTTTCGTCAACCCTTCTGGTGATTCTTGTATAAGCTTAGGGTAAACCGGAGTTGCAGGCTTCCACAGAATCACATGGTATTTCGGCCTGTTGTGCGGATCATAATGGCTACCCCGAAAAAGATACAACACACCACCAGTCCTAAGAAGAATCTTACCACCAGTCTTCTCCTTTCATTTCAACTAACATTAACCATAAATGCTTCACTTAAACAGTTAACTTAATCAACTTACAGAACCTAAGTGATGAATCAAAATTGTCTGAACAAACCTACAGAATGCGGCAGAGGTTTCGCATGTCGACAGTCGGAACGCCAAGACACCGCACCTTACAAACCGGATCCCTTCGACAATGCGAATGAATCAGCTCCAACATGTTTTGTTCAGTCGTTCCTCCATTCATAATCTAGTTTTGTTGATTCAACAGTTGCAAGCATTGAATTGTTGTTCCTCCTATAAAGAATGAACAAAACATATGATTACATACATACTAATCAATTAATCATCATTCAGCAAATATTTCTTCAAACTAATCAGATTTTATCAAGCAAAATGTAAGCAAAAAATCAAGAAAAAAAAACTAAAACAGTAAGCAATGAATCACAAATTAAAAAAATAGAGTAAAATGCCATTTTCGAGCCTGAGGTTTGACCAGTTTTGCGACTTTCGTCCAAAGGGTTGTTTTTTCGCATCTAGATCCAAAAGGTTGGAAATCTTGCCATTTTCATCCCCCCATCAAGTCAGGGGTATTTCTATCTTTTTTGTTAACTTAAAAGGCAATTCGGTCTTTTAGGGGTATTCGATCTTTTAACATAAGTGAAAATAATCAAATTGCCCTTTAAATTATGAAAATGGCAAGATTTCAAACCTTTTGGATCCTAATGTAGAAAAACAAACCTTTGGACGAAAGTCGCAAAAAACTGGCCAAACCATAAGGACCATCCGTGTAATTTACTCTTTGTGTTTGGTATATACAAAAAATTAAAGCAAACAATTTCTTAATAAACAGGCAAATACCATTCATTTGATCAGGTATTTCAAGATTGTGTATTGTTCTCTTGATTTAATTATATTAATATATTTTTCAAAAATCATCTTAATGCATTTCACCTATGCTTATATTTCAAATCTTTATTAGTTTCTGTGAGATTTTTTTTTATATTTACAAACTTACATGAACAACACAGAAAAATAAGCACCTCTATACCTTTGCGAGAGATTGATTGAAATATAATCCTCGCATTTGTTGCTTTTCAAACACGAATCCCGTTGGAGGATTCAATGTTGTAGAAGGCGCTAGGCGCTAGTCGGTGGTGAAGTACCGCCAAGGGATTGTCTTTACCGCTTCCGTGTATTAAAAACTTTGATTCCTTCATAAAGAGTTCCGCAGATCCCAACTGTAAAAGGATGTTTTTTGTTAGAACAATTAAACATTCAAACAGAGACTCAAAGGAAAAAAACATAAATTTTGACTTTTGAGGTCAAACTAACAAATTTTCATATTAAACCAAACCAATTTTTAATCTACTGGAACAAAATCTAGAAGTGGCAATTTAGACTAAATTAACTTATGAAAGTGTTATATTTGAGCTATGTTTACTCACAAACAGGTCAAATAAGCCAAAATAATACACAAACGTGCTAAAAAGGGAACGGGTCAAATGAGTCAAATTGTCAAACGGGTTGAAACTTGAAAGTACACGAAAGTGTAAGTTTAGTGCATACAGTTTCTTAATCAATTTATACAAGGATGTATTTATTCATGTTTGAGCATTAATTATTATAAAATATATAACAAAGGTGTTTGCGAGGCGAGACGACCCACCGACTCCTTTTGACCTGTACTGAAAGTGACTTGTTGCGATTCACTCAATCCGTCTGACCCATTACCAAATTTAACCTCCCATCTCGCTAACTATAACAAAAACCATATGTGGACCCCGCTTCGAGAAGCAGGAGTACAACCGGATGTCAAGCAAAATTCATATGAAATTTGTATGCAAAAAGTAGCTTGTTTGACCTTTAAAGTCAAAGTCTACAACTGCAACACGGGGATCATAGGCTCAGTATTTCCAAATTCCAATATGACATACTTTAATAGTTTAATGTCACCGAATCAATGTTAAAGAAATAAAAAACAATTTACATTGTGTTCATAATACAGTTGACTTACATAAGCTAGTTCTTCATGTACAATAGGTCTGTTACCGTCTTTCTCAAATATTTCATAGGCGTCACGGCTCTGCCTTTCCCGTTGATCAAGACCCTCGAGTTGATGGACACAAAGGGCAGCTGCACAGAACTCCTCAAAGTCCATCCTCCACACGTCTCATTTCTTGTGCTTTTTTTTAGCTGATCTAAGTTTGTCCATACTTCATAATTTTATCCATTGACGGTGATCTCTTTTTCTCCAATTTCATCTACAAAGTTATATATTTACTTAGATATGAATTTAAATAACACCAATGGATATGCTCATATGCAAGAAAAGTGAAAGTGCACCTCAAGTTTCCATACATCTGCTTCTAGCTTAGCATTCTGGAAAGTGAAAGCAAACCTCAATTAAAACATATATATATTGAACATGACATTTGATCCTATATTAATTCTGAATAACCAACTTGCTCTATAGTAACATAATCCTAGGGAAGCACAACCAACCTTAGAATATAAGCAAACTGAAACATAAAATTTTACTTTATAAATGAAATGAAAAGGTCGCTTACCTTTACGTGTGGTCATCCTTCTAAAATCTGGCGAAACGGGATGGTCGGGTTGAGTGATGGGTCAAAGTAGGTCCTGGTTAAAACGTACTCAAAGCAAAATGAGTTTGGGTCAAAACGGACCACTTTAAATACGTTATCAATTTGGTTGAATGGCTCGAACCCAGAAAGTTATTTAAAAATGAAACGGGTTAAGTGAGTCGAATGAATAAGTAAAAGTAATCCAACAAACCAGGGTGAAAGTAAATGAAAGTAAATGAAAACATACCAAGTATGTAACAGCAAATGTAAAAGAGATTCGAACACAAAGAACCTGCAAACCAGAGTCAACACAGCTAGATAATTTGCCAAACACTCCAATACAAAACTCGGTTCTAACAAATTGTAGAAAACAACAATTAAGCATGTGAAGAAACAGAATTAACCCAAATTACAAGCAAATAGAGAATATTTACCTGGTGGGAAGCCTGTGTTGCTCTTATGAATCTCCTGTAAACAATAAATATTCATAAAGGTGCTCTCTTTACAAGAAATATAAGGAAAACATAACTTTTTATACAGATACCCGAAAAAAGCTTCTGTTGTTGGTGGTGAAGGGTGAAAATTCAAAATGTTCAGAACTTGACTTTCCATTTTCAGAACCTGCAATACTTAGGGTGTACGGGGCGTAAGCGGTGAGTGAAATCGGTGACCCCATTCACCTAAGGGGAACACCGCCGCCATCCCTTAGGTGAGGCAATTAGGGGAGTGAAATCGTGGGTTGTTCACCGATGAAGATTGAAGAGAGAGGGTGTGGGGTCCATTTTTTCCACCAATCAAATTGTTGTTGTTGTTTTTTTTTTTAATAAAAAACCAAGTCCCCTAAGAGGGGAGTGCCGCCATCAAATTGGGGTGTTAGGGGAGTTTAAGAGGGGAGTTGACGTGGCACACGAGGATTGGTTGGGCGTAAGAGAGGGGACTCACCTATTAGGTGAGCACCCCTTACACCCTTATTTAACTAAATAATTTGAAGATATAATTGGAGTTGACAAAGAATACAAATGTGATTAGCGATATATAGTCAAATAATTATGGAAATCAAACCTCTGATTTTGTGTAAGTAGTATATGTGATGAAACAAAATTCCTCAACACGTGTGGTCCTGGTTACTTCATCTTTCCTTCAAACAATAAATTCAGTATACTTATCGGTATCAATATAAGAAATAAAGAATGCAAGAAAAGAAAAGATGATGGAGCTTACCAAGGAGTAGATCTATAATCATCCTCATCCCCTGCCACTGTATGAGTCATAGCAGCGACCTCCTTCTCACGTTGCCGCCTTACCGACACCTAGATCTGCAAGTTTAAAGCAGATACAAACATCAGATTCAAAAACTAAAGGGCATGACCTAAATGAAATAAAAGGAGGTTGTCGGACTTACCTCGGGTTGTTGGAACTTGCCTCGACCACTATTACAGACCACATAGTTGTTGGATCTGGTGAGATCTTGCTCATACTACAGGAGGTAAGAAACCCTAAGTTGAAAATCACCAGATATTAGGGTTTGCAGAGAAGGGGAGCGGCTGGATGAAATGAATTAGGGTTTAGAAAGAGACTGATAGAGACACTATATTGGATCCATCAGAGGTAAAACGGGTCAAACTGATCCGGTTAAGATCCATGCAGGATCCATGTGGCTTTACAGCATGTTAAGAAAACTTTTCAACACATTCATGCTTAAATTATTGTACAATGTGCTTGAAATTCTTGTACAATGGCAAATGACCATTTTTGCCCTTCCTATATGCTTATTAAAGTAGTATAGATATATATATATATATATATATATATATATATATATATATATATATATATATATATATATATATATAGGGTTTTGGGCTATATAGAAAACCCTAAATATTTAAGAAACCCCTGGAAAACTCAAAGCTCCCGACTTTTTTTTTTGAAAAAAATAACACATGTAATATACATGTTTTTAAGAGTTTTGGGCCAAAAAAATCAAAAAAGCGACGAAGGGTTTTTTTTTAAAAAAAAAATAAATTTCAGCAACTTTCAGCATTTTTGTCTAACACATGTTAGGCAACCGGACATTGATGAAATTTGTTTATTTTTTAAAAAAATCCCTTCGGCGCTTTTTTGTTTTTTTTTTGGCCCAAAACACTTTAAAACATGTATATTACATGTGTTATTTTTTTCAAAAAAAATGTCGGGAGGTTGGGTAAAAATGGGGGGAGATTTGAGTTTCCAGAGTTTCCTAAGAATTTAAGGGTTTTCTGTCTAGCATTCCCCTATATATATATATATATATATATATATATATATATATATATATATATGGTAGGGTTCCAGCGTGAACAACCTCCCAAGAGTGAACTGCGTGAACATATCTTGACCGTCGATTAATATGATCTTGATTTGTTGATGGGGTGGCATGATTGTAATTAATAGGTTATCTTTTATTGTTTTTTTTAAATCAAAAGGGTAAAAGTGTAATTATGTTAATTGCTTATTTAAAATCAGGAAACAATATTATTTCCATAATATTAGATGAAATCTCGTAATAATCTAATTATTTGTTTATTACTTGTTTAGATATCCATTTTAATCAAATAAAAAAAACCCCTTTGCTCCATTCTTCTACGGCGACGGCAGAGGAAGAAAACACCCCATTTACTCCATTCTTCATCGATGACGACAGAGGATAAATCTGGTACTTCTTCAACAATCAACGGTACACATTTGAAAATCTTAATCCTTATATGTTATCGAAACTACCTGCATTTTCTTTTTAGTTTATTAATGAAGTAAGATCGCAAATGGGAATTAGGGCTTGAATGTTGTGTTATGAAAGTTGTTTATTTACAAATCTTAGTTACAATGGTATGATTTTAAGTAGGAGTCAATCGAATCGAAGTATGATTACGTTGAAGTAGTTAATCGCTGTTCAGTGCTTGAATGTTGTGATGTTGTTCTGTTTTTTATTGAATTGTAAGTATGTTCTTCAATCGATTCAGTTTCATAGTACACCTGTGTACGGTTTTGGCAATTCTGTTGATAATTTTGTTAATTCGTGATGTACACCAGTGTATGTAGTGTTAAAATAGTTTTAGATTTTTTTTGTTTGTTAATTTTGTAGAATAAAAAGTTTGGTTAAACACAATGAAGGGTTGTGCCATGATTTTAATATGTTAGGGCGTCAGTATGTTGAGTTATATATGATTATGTGGTTTAAGTACACATGTGTACTGGTCGCCCAAAGAAAAAGACAGGGAAAAAAGTTGGGCTTGAAACGGATCTGAACGAAGTTGCCAACACAAATGCGTAAGGATCATAATCTTTTCCGAAAAATGATTGATATTCGATAACAAGACTGATTATATATTTACACGTGTTTACGTGCTCTATTCCCCGAAACACACCCATGTAGTACTACAAATGTTATGTGCACTGCACATTTTAGTTTGAGTGCGCTATTTGAATAATAGGTCTGTTTACACGGTGTACACATGTGTACACCCATATAGTTGCACATGTGTACTGCTGTGTTCAAATCGCTACAACAAGACAATACACATGTGTACTCGACATATGTCATACTTTTTGTGAACATGAGCATGTGTTCGAATTTGAAAAATGACCATAGTATGCGATGTACACATATTTACTAATGGGTCAGGGTTCGAGAACCGCATATGTGTAGTCGGATTTTTTTTTTTGGTTAAAAAATGCAATAGTTTTTTTGGACACACAAGGCTAGTTGTCCTTTGTGTCTGATTGGTACACAGGTGTACTCGTATGCTAGTGTAATTGGCCGACATTCGGTTAATTGAAAACATTATTAATTTATTATGACATTTTTTGCAGGAAATTGGTGTTTGAAATGGAGAGTGGCATTGGGTTGTACCATTTTCAAATGATGGATTTACAACCAAGCAAGTGTGGATTAACGATGGAGTGATAAATAGCTTTGTATCAATGCTAAACTATGAGGAAAAGGAGCGAACAAGCAGATCCAATATATTCGGGCATGCTGATAAAGTAAAAGACACAAAGCCACGACTGTTCGGCCATACAAATTGTTTTGTAAGTTAAATTGTGTATTATAATTGTGAATAGTATGTTAAATTGTGCGTGGCCGATTATTCAAATATACATTGGCTGTTATTTGTGCGTTCAGACCAAGGATATCTTATGGAATGGGAAACGTGGTTTGGGGTAACAGCCGTTAAGTGGGATAGTGGCTTCCCACTTGGGCATGCGGCCAAGAAGGCGTGCTTGACACGTTTGAGGAAGAAGTATGCAATAAAGCTAGTAACTTCAAAGGTTAACAAGCACCGTACTCGCGTATTAGCTGAAGCAACTGAACATGACCAGGCGATGGTTTGAGTTTTTCGTATGTATTTGATTAATAAACATGTGGTGATTGGCAAACTAGAATCATTTGATGGTTTGGTATTTTGATATTTTTTGTAAAAGTGAAACTTGACAGGTTTGGTATTTTGATTATTTTGTATGTGTTTGGTTTTTTTGTATGTCAGACTACTTGACAGGTTGTTAGTGTACATATTATGGGTTATGTGTACTAAATCTAATTAAGCTTTTTTACAATAAAAAAATGAGCAGAGTTATAACGTAGTAAAGTAAGTGCACATGAGTACTTGTTATGTAAATATACAAGTACACCTGTTTACAAACATAGGTGATAATGTCTACGTTACAACAACGGATTGTCCAGGTAGTGTATTCGTATGACCGTTGATTTCCATAGATTTAAACGAACATGTAAGATTTTCGTTGTTTTTGGTCGTTTCAGCAGTATTAGAATTATAGTTTACTCATTTTTTTCGTTGAATTATAGTTTTCAGTCCTCTTTTTTATTGTGTATAATATTTAGCTCCGTCGTACACGTGTGTACAACTGTGTTCTATAGAGAGGAATGTTATTTATGTGTATAATATTTAGCAGAAAAGTGCACATGTGTACGGATTTTGTTTTCAGATTTTTTCAATAGAGATGAATGTTATTTATGTCTATATTGACTTTGTTTAAGACATAATACAAGTGCAATCAAAGAAAAGAAAAATAATAATTGTTAGTGATACCAAGTCTTATTATGTCGCATCAAACAACCAAAAAAAAACGATGATTAAACGCTTAAATGAAAATCACAAAACAATAAAAAGAAAAGACTATCCAAATTGTTTCAATTGTTTGTAAATCCAAGAAAATTCCTAGATGTCACTACCGTTATCTTCGCTCTCATCAAAATGGCCATCAGTACAGTACTGGTTTCATTTCCTTCGTCATACACATACTGCTCATCCTCTTCTTCCTCATCATCTTCTTCTGTAGACGAATCATCCTTCGTTGGTTTACCTTTTTTAAGTGGACAATTCTTTTTATCATGCTTCCTCACCCGTTTACCACAAAATTACATTTCCTCCTATGTTTTTTGAATTTCTTTTTTGCTATTTCCTTTGGGCCCATTTGGAGTTTCGTAAACGTTACTAGCAACCAACTCTGCACAATTACAATACAAAAAGAATCATTCAAAATAACAAGGACAAACAATGATGCATGTCTTTAAAGGTTCATTAACTAAGATTATGCTATTTACATGTAACCACCGTATATTATACACATGTGTACTATCGCGTTGGAGTGTATAGAACACAGCAGTACACATGTATACGACGGAGCTAAATATTATACCCAATAAAAAAGAGGACTGGAAACTCTAATTCAATGAAAAAATGAGTAAACTATAATTCTAATATTGCCGAAACGACCAAAAAACAATGAAACTCTTACATGTTCGTTTAAATCTATGGAAATCAATGGTCATACGATTACACTACCTGGACGATCCATTGTTGTAACGTAGACATTATCGCCAACGTTTTGGTTAGAATTATGATTGTCGATTTCTGGGTCGGCCATGAATAAATTACGGTATCACCTGCCGGAAATAATGCAACTATGTTTCAATGTAGACAAAGACACCAATTTAATTACAAAAACATAAAAATCAAGTTCTAAATCAATATTGAAGTTGTAAGTGAAAGAATTTCGCAAACTGAATAACCATTTAGTTAAACAACATGGGCTACGATGATCGCCGGAATATTAGTCCAACTTATCTTCCGATGTCTGGCAGGTGACGGCGACGGCAACAATATTCTAGGGTAGAAAACTTGATAAGTCCGTCGAGATTGTAACACCTTGAAAAATTTCGTCCAATAATGTATTGACACGTGTCATAAGGTTCCGGTATGTGAAAACAAACTTTAGAGGGACTAAAGTTGACAAACAGTGAAAACTATGGAACGTAAGGGTCCAAAGTGTCAACAATGGATAAATAGACTCTATGATAACCCTACATAATCTTTATAACCTTAAACGGATGGTTCATGGATCATACGAAGCGGGAAATGCACGAAAGTGAGGAATTACAAACTATATGGGCCAAAAGTGTCAACATGTTGAATTTTTACCTCTGAGTGAACTTTTGGCAGACCCGAAGCCTTGTAATGCTAAAATATACTCACTAGAATATGTGGTAAAAATTTCATGAAGTTTCGTTATCGTATGAGAAAGTTATGGCCAAAACCGTACTTGAGGGGTTAAAAGCGTCAACGTCGAAATTCATGGCTTTTCGGTTGAGCGCAAAGTTATCCGAGGACATTACCATGTTGGTAAATGTCCCAAGGTTCTTAAAAACCAAGTTTGGGGGTTTACGAGTCAAAATAAGTAGCCGAAACATCGCGTGCAAGGACAGGGACCAAAACTGCCAAGTATGAAAGATGTTTGGCTGACCAGCAGGCCAGGCGACCCGCCTGGGCAGGTCTAAGCGGGCCGCATGCCCCTATCAGATGCAGTAATTCGTGAATTTTGCATTCTGGTCCAAATTTTGAAGTGGGGAACAGCTATGTGCACCTCTAAAACTCACCAATGGAAGCCTTTGCATGTTGGGACACCTGTGGAGCTCTGGTAACATCTGAATTCACCATAAATTAGATCAAAAGCTCACATTTTTGAGGCACTTGCATTGTGATCAAGAACACCAAACTTGCAAGAACTTCACAAGGCTTCTCCAGGGACATTCTGGTCGACAAGGCAGACTCTAAGTGTTAACTAAGCTTCATTAGGACCTTTGTAAGCCTTTATATCATTCTATAATTCGTTCTTGCTTTGATTATTAGTTAAAAGTCAAACCGTTGTTCATATAGTTTGACTTTTCGATTAAACGAGTTTGGCTCTGTCATTTCTCAAATTGAACCCACTGATATGTTGGTATTTATGTGGGAAACAAACCCTCAAAAGGGTATTCTCTGATTCCCACTCTAAGCATGCTATTTGTCGAGTCAAAGATATTCTTAAAAAGTCAACAGAAATCGTTTTTGCGAAAAATAGCTTAAATGGTAATGTAGATGACATGCAATCAGTTTGATCATCAAAAATAACTTATAATGAATATAAGAATGTGTTTTATCATAATCAACTCGACAATCTTTGATATAAACTCGGATCGGAACCGAAAGTCCTATAAGACGACTTTTTCGTTGACTCTCGATTCGGATCCATGCATGCATGTTTGAGATCTGTATTGGAGTTTATTTTAGACCATTTTTATTTTGGTTAAACTCTCTGGAATTTTTATTACTTGAGTCTATGCTTAGCCGATTCATTTGCATGTTTCCGATTTAGGCTTAAAGTTGACTATTTTGCCCTTTTTGATATAAAACGTGATTTTTGGAAAAGTGAAAGAGTAGAAATCTTTATTATTAATTTATAAACTTGCACCGAAAATTTCAGATCAGTTGGTGGTCCAGATTTTGAGTTATGGTCGATAGCGTAAAACTAAAGCTTTTTGTTTAATAAACGGCGCATTTCGCGTATAACCCATTTCAGGCCACGTTTTGATATAAAACTTTTTACCCACTGATGTTATATAATATTTTGGGATTTTTGATGATTTTTATTTAATTTTTGGCTGATCGGATCATACGTCGCTAAGTCGATTCGGTTAATGCCGGTTTTGACCGTTTAAGCCATAAAATGAGTTTTATACATTCTTTTGACCCCAAACCTTTTTCTACTGATTTTATATGTTAAATAAATTATTTTGAGCATTCTGGAAATATAAAAATCTCAGCTTTCTTTTAAAAACCCGGAAACGGCTCTAAATCGCATTTTTAGCGTTTTTAGCGCATAGTAAGCGTTATACTCATTTTAAACATATAAGACTCATACCTACTGATGTATTTAGTATATTTTCATATAATAACAGTAAGTATAAATGTTTTAACTCAGATTTCCAGTTTTGGCATTTTTAGCCCTTGTGAAATTACTAAAATACCCCTACAGTGCATAGTTTGATTTTAAATGATAAGTTTTGTATACGGGTCATACTCCACTGTTATAATATATCAAATGAAGTATATTTACTGTATAAATCAGACCCGTAACTCAGATTTCCAATTTGACTCTTTTATAATCTTTTAAATGACCAAAATGCCCTTCTAAGGCATAAATTGAGTTTAAAATCATTCGGGGCATAATAGAACATAACTTACTGATATTATATCATATTTAAAGCATATTATCTCAGGGAACTTGCATATGACTCGTTTGGCTACCCGTAACGCCCTTTTTGCGTTCGGTTCGGTTTATGTAACTAGTTTGCATAAATTGACCGAAACGGGTCAAACGTTATCATTTTTATCTCAAAATCCAGAATGTATTTAGTATACCCATATTATACAAGTATTCAAACCTGTCGGGTCTAAATCACATTCTATCCGGTCTTTCGCTTAATCGTGCGCTTGTACCGTATCGTCCTTAAAACTAACCGGTCAAAGCTTAGGCTTAAATAAAAGACCCGTTAGGAATCTAATAGGTTATTATAAACCTTTGTTCCAGATTAGGAGGCCCAGTAAAAGCTACCTACACTTACCAATTGTGATTCATACTTACTCAGGTAAATACATTTTGACTTATTTTCCCTATACGGGCTTGGGGTACGGTATATAGAATACCGCTTGATCGAGCGCACAAATCCTGCACCCTTGGGTGTCCAGTTGGAAAAATTTGTTCGACTCGTTTAAACAGTTTTGTTCTTACTTTAGGCCTTTGGGGGGTTATTGACCGTGTCCCGGATATCCTTGGCATTATCTTACGAGATGGCCACGACCAGAGCACGGGGTGTAGGCGTACACCCGTCGTGTATAACTCTTTAATGTGGTGTGTCATTTAATCTTTAGCCCGGACAGTAGATCCCGGGCCACCAAAAGTACGAGTAGCATGTAATTCGTTCACAAGTTTATATTGCATAATTATCCCAAGTTAATAAAAATGTTTTATGCCGTGTGCATTTAAATCAATTTTCAATCATTTTTAAAATGAGTCAGTTGATTTGTATTTACCAGTGTAAACTGACGTATTTTTCCCAAAAGGTTAAGTGCAGGTACTATACGAACTAGGCTGGCTGTTTTCCTAAGAGCGTCCACTATAGTCTCGCAAGCTCGGACGACAAATAAACTGTTGAACAATTTTCTTATTTTATTTGATCCGCCTGTGGATCCGTTTCAACTACTTGTGATGTTTAATATTACATTTTAAATAAAGTTGAAATGAATCTATTTCTGCTTCCGCTGTGCATTATTATATTGTGTTGTTTGTCTATAACGATGCCAACCACGTCACTGTACCCCACACCGGGCCCACCGGTGACACGTGGAGATCGGGGTGTGACAGGTTGGTATCAGAGGCAACGCTGAGTGAATTAAACACTAGTCTTTTGTGTTTAATCTCAGTTACACAATTGCACATTCCTCGATTTTCGAGTCTAGACAAAGAACTTAGGAAATGTTCAAAATTTCGTTTATTTTTATTTTCATTTTCTAACTTTGTCTTATATATATATATTTTTGTTGTGCAACTTGTTTGATTTTTGACAGGTTCAACATGCCGCCACGAGTTCGAGGAAGGGGACGAGGAGGATTCGCCACATCACATGACCACGAGGCAGGGCCTTCGCATAGGCGGACCCCATCAGCATCTCACAACACTGCTGCCCACGATCTTTGGAGATCATTTGCTGAACCAGCCAGGCACTCGGTATCACTGAGTACCTCACCATCCCTACCTCACTCCTTTGGGCCACATTCCGAAAATGGGCCCCACGACTCCCATGGATCTTTCATACCTCTTCACCAGTCACCTCACAACTACCCAGCACCCGTTCATCAGGGCCTGTACAACCCTGATGCCTACTTGGATGAACCAGTGGGTCATAACCCACTAGGACCTGAAGACCACTTCTCTGGTGGCAACGAGATGGAGGTCGACGAGGACACCGATCCCTCCATGCCACCGTCCGGCACTCCCAACCATCCCATTGAGATATCGGATGGGTCACCATACAGGGGATCACCTTTCAATGGTGTTGACAGCTACAAGGAGAGGTTTAAGCAGCACGACTGGGTGTATACCCCTAGCTACCATAACTCTCCCATGCACCAGTCTACCACAACTCTCCCGTGCACTCCCAGCATCACTCCCAGCAGCAGCAGCTTCAGCAGCAGCCTCAGCAGCAGGACCCATCTGAGGCCTTCTGGCGCGACGTGGTCACTCCGTCGCCACCACCACCACCGGTTTTGCCTCCTCCGCCTCAGAGGCCAAGGAGGAACGCGCGTATGTCTACGCGAGGAGGGATTCGCATTGGCACCCCTCGACATTCAGGTAGCAGCCGCTACTCGCCGCTCCACGAGGAGTCAGAGATGGGAGAGTCTCCGCATCCCGTCTCAGAGGTTTCTTCTGCGCCTATTGCGCCACCGCCACCACAGAACTTTGGAGAGCCAATCCCTGCGTATGCTAGCGCAGCACAGTTCAACCCTTTCGAGCCGACTTTTCCTCCCGGTTATGATTATACGGGAGATCCCTACTGGTTAGCTTCAGGCTACAACCCTCTCAACCAGGAGAGTGCTTTTGGAGGTCCCTGGGCTACGGGACAATCAGCTTTTGGGTACTTACCGCAAGGGTACCAGCAGCCGCAGCCTCCACAGCCACCGCAGTATCAGCCACCGCCGCCGGCGCCGATGATGTCGCCACCGCAAGTCCAAGAAATCCTGCACGGGATACACGACGTGCGACGGGAATTGCGACAGGAAATGCGACAAGATCGCCGACACAACCGCGGTATATTCAAGAAGATGGTTGACTTGATTAAGGGTAAGAGTAAGAAGGATTATTAAATCCTTTGGTTGTTAGCTCATTTACTCATGTCCCTGCGAGGACATTTATTCCTGTACTCTACCCCTGCGTGGGTATATTTCTCTTGTTCTACCCCTGCGTGGGTATGTTGTTTCTGTTTAACCCCTGCGTGGGTTTGTTTTGTTTGTTTTGTCTGTTATTTGGTTTAGCCCCTGCGTGGGCATGCTATTTGAGAAAAGTCCCTTTTAGGGCAAAGTTGTACTAGTTTACTTTATTTAAAATGGTTAATTTAAGTTTTTCATTTTATCTATGTGCATGAATTTAATATTCAAATAAATGGAAAATATCAATTTTTATTTGATTTGCCATTTAATAAGAATCTTAAAAAGGTAAAACCTAGCTTGAATGTCTTATTAAAAGGCCTGGCCAATATGGTAAAACCTGGTTAAAAAGATTCAAATCTCTGTTAACATCTGTAAACATGTTAACATTCTTGGCCAAGCGTGATCTGTAAAAATCACACAAGCCACCCTTTTTAATAAATTATCTACAGATTATATCTGTATACAAGTCTGATTGTGACTTGATGCCTACGGGTTATGACTATGTCATAAAGGCAGTTGTGGTTTATGACTCCCTGCCAAGTAAAGGATTATCTGTTTAATTATACAAAATTTTAATCCTATAAAAATCTAAATTTAAAATTTAGAAGTTGTCCGAAGTGACTAGGCCTATTGTGCCAATATATATATATTTCATTCTATGATAAATGCTGTTAAAATGCTGAATGAAATTAATTAAATTAACTATTATGGTTATTAATACCATGGTTAATAAATCGTCTAGAACGATAATACTGTTAGGTTTCTAAATAGACCTTGTCCTTACTTTTATATAGCTTAAAGCTACATGGCCAAATCGGAAGAAACCAACAGTCATTCTGGGGAGCACCCAGATAATACAAGGATTCACGTAACTGGTGCGGAACTGCAAGCACTGGTAGAAAACGTTGTTGCCAAAGCTATGGATAGGCAATTCAGAGAATCTAGCGGGACTCGGAGTAGGACCCGAACTGTAACGCATGTCAAGCCCAAGACTCATTCGGAGGCTCATAGTAAGCCGCCTTCTAAGAAGAATGAGCCGAAGAAGGATGAGGAGGATAATCACTCCTCCAACCACAGCAGCGTACCGAAACAAGAACTCAAGCTGAAGCATGATACGCATAGCAAGTCCTGCACGTACAAGTATTTCGTTTCATGCAAACCCAGGGATTTTACTGGGGAAAAAGGAGCAGTTGATTGCATGACATGGCTAGATGAGATGGATACTGTCGTTGATATCAGCGGGTGTGCTGATAGGGACGTCGTGAAGTACGTGTCCCAGTCGTTTAAAGGAGATGCTCTAGCATGGTGGAAGTCACTCCTACAAGCTGCCGGTAAGGCCACATTGTACAGCATGACATGGGATCAGTTTGTAGCCCTGATCAAGGAAAATTTCTGCCCGCAGCACGAGGTCGAAAGGATTGAGTCGGATTTCGTATCCCTGGTAATGAAGAACCTCGACTGTCAGGCATATCTCACTACATTCAACACCTTATCTCGATTAGTGCCGTATTTGGTGACCCCGGAGCCACGAAGGATCGCCCGTTTCATTGGGGGACTGGCACCAGAGATCAAGGCGAGCGTCAAGGCATCAAGGCCTACGACGTTTAGATCAGTAGCTGATCTATCCCTCTCCCTCACTCAAGATGTAGTCAGATTGAGAGCTATGAAGAGCTCAGAGGAAAACAAAAGGAAACGTGAGGATGACACCTCACGAAGATCTGAGAAACGACACCGAGGGAACAACGACCATAGGAAAGGGTCGGGATTCAAGAAAGGAGATCATCAGTCGGGCGAGAAACCCAGATGCAAGACCTGCAAGAGACACCATTTTGGGAAGTGTCGTTTGGAAGCAAAATCCCAGTCTCACGAAAAACGATGTGGAATCTGTAAGTCCCCAGATCATAAGGCATTGGATTGCAAGAAGATTAAGGACGCAACTTGTTTTGGTTGCAACGAGAAAGGGCACATCCGGCCAAATTGCCCAAAGAATGCAAAGAAAGCCGATGAAGGAAAGAAGACTAATGCGAGAGTCTTCAAAATGGACGCCAAGGAAGCAGTTCAGGACGACAACGTCATTACAGGTACTTTTCTTGTAAATGATGTTTTTGCTAGGGTTCTATTTGATTCAGGAGCAGATAAGTCATTTGTAGTTGATAAGTTCTGTAAGTTGTTGAACCTACCTGTTAAAACTTTAAGTGTGAAGTATGAGGTGGAATTAGCCGATGGAACCATAGAAACCGCCTCGACTGTTCTAGATGGATGTGTTATATCCATTAGGAATCATTCTTTCCCGTTATCCTTGCTTCCCTTTAAGCTAGCTGGATTCGATATAGTAATAGGCATGGATTGGTTATCAAGTAACAAAGCCCAGATTCTGTGCAACAGAAAGCAAGTGATAGTGAAGACTCCGTCTGGTGAGTCACTTACTATCCAGGGAGATACCCAGCATGGATTGCCTGAGCAAGTGTCCATGCTCAAGGCATCCAGATGCCTGTAGAAGGGATGTGTCATCTATATGGCACAAGTTACCATTGATGAGCCGAAGCCAAGGATTGAAGATATCCCTGTTCTCTCGGAATATCCTGAAGTATTCCCTGAAGAACTACCCGGTTTGCCACCGGATAGGCAAGTGGAGTTTCGAATAGACATCATTCCAGGTGCAGCGCCTGTAGCAAGAGCACCATATAGATTGGCACCAACGGAGAAGATATCCCTGTTATCTCGGAATATCCTGAAGTATTCCCTGAAGAACTACCCGGTTTGCCACCAGATAGGCAAGTGGAGTTTCGAATAGACATCATTCCAGGTGCAGCGCCTGTAGCAAGAGCACCATATAGATTGGCACCAACGGAGATGAAGGAGTTGAGGACGCAATTGGATGATCTGTTAGCTAAAGGTTTTATTAGACCTAGCTCGTCTCCTTGGGGAGCGCCAATCTTGTTCGTTAAAAAGAAGGATGGGTCGATGCGTTTGTGCATCGATTACCGTGAGCTTAATAAGGTCACTATCAAGAATAGGTATCCGTTACCCAGGATCGACGACCTATTCGATCAGTTGCAAGGAGCAAGCTACTTTTCAAAGATCGACTTGAGGTCAGGCTATCACTAGTTGAAGGTCAAGGAGGAAGACGTACACAAGACAGCGTTTAGGACTCGTTATGGACATTACGAGTTCCTAGTGATGCCTTTTGGGCTCACTAACGCACCAGCCGCATTCATGGATCTCATGAATCGTGTCTGCAAGCCTTATTTAGATAAATTCGTCATCGTCTTTATTGACGACATTCTTATCTACTCGAAGAGCCAAGCTGACCATGAGAAACACCTTCGTTGTATTCTCAAACTTCTGCATCAGGAGAAACTTTATGCCAAATTTTCGAAGTGCGAATTTTGGCTTCGAGAAGTCCAGTTCCTTGGACATGCGGTAAGCGAGCGTGGTATCCAAGTAGATCCCGCTAAAGTAGAAGCAGTCATGAATTGGCAGGAGCCGAAGACTCCTACCGAGATTCGCAGTTTCCTTGGATTGGCAGGATACTATAGACGATTCATTGAAAACTTTTCAAGGATTGCTGCGCCCCTAACTTCGTTGACTCGTAAGAAGATTAAGTTTGATTGGGGCCCTAAGCAGCAGGAATCCTTCGACATCCTGAAGAAGAAGTTGAGCAACGCGCCAGTGTTGACATTGCCCGATGGCATAGAAGATTTCATAGTGTATTGCGATGCGTCGCACACTGGTATGGGCTGTGTGCTCATGCAGAGAGGCAAAGTCATTGCCTACGCTTCTCGCCAGCTCAAGGTGCACGAGAAGAACTACACCACCCACGATTTGGAATTGGGTGCTGTTGTGTTTTCTTTGAAGCTATGGAGACATTACTTGTACGGAACCAAGTGTATAATTTATTCGGATCACAAGAGTCTTCAACACTTGTTCAATCAGAAGGAATTGAACATGCGACAAAGGCGATGGATGGAAACTCTAAATGATTATGACTGTGAGATAAGATACCATCCAGGCAAGGCAAATGTGGTTGCCAACGCCTTGAGCAGAAAGGAAAGAGTAAAACCGATCAGAATCAATGCCAAGCGCATTGAAATAAGGAATAATTTGAACGAAAGGGTGTTAGCTGCACAGAAGGAAGCTGTGTTGGAAGCTAACTATCCTGAAGAGAAATTAGGAGTAACTGAGGAGCAGTTATCCTACGACAAAGATGGAATGCTACGACTGAACGGACGAATACGGGTTCCAGTATATGGAGGACTTCGGGATGTTATCCTCCAGGAAGCCCACAGCTCTAAATATTCCGTTCATCCTGGAGCTGATAAGATGTACCAGGATCTGAAAGCAAACTACTGGTGGATTGGTTTGAAAAAGTCAGTAGCTGAACACGTAGCTAAATGTTTGACTTGTGCGCAAGTCAAGGCTGAGCATCAGAAGCCGTCAGGTTTGCTTCAGCAACCTGAAATTCCCAAGTGGAAATGGGAAATGGTGACGATGGATTTCATCACCAAGTTGCCGAAGACGAAAAAGGGAAATGATACCATATGGGTCATAGTAGATAGACTGACTAAGTCAGCTCATTTTCTACCCATCAAGGAGACGTATAGCTCCGATATGTTAGCTCAATTATACGTCGATAAGATTGTAGCATTGCATGGTATACCTGTATCTATTATCTCCGATAGAGATACTAGATATACGTCGCATTTTTGGAAGAGTTTCCAACAATCGTTGGGCACTCGTTTGAATTTTAGTACGGCTTATCATCCTCAGACTGATGGTCAGAGTGAGCGTACTATTCAAACTTTGGAAGACATGCTTCGTGCATGTGCGATCGACTTGGGTGGTAGTTGGGATAAGAACCTACCACTGATTGAATTCTCCTACAACAATAGCTACCATTCCAGCATAAAAGCTGCGCCTTTTGAGGCTTTATACGGTAGAAAGTGTAGATCGCCCATCTGTTGGGCAGAAGTTGGAGAAGTCCAACTGTCAGGACCAGATATCGTCTTTGAGACGACAGACAAGATCGTTCAGATTCGCGATCGTTTGAAAGCTGCCAGGGATAGGCAGAAAAGTTATGCGGATCCTAAGTGCAAGGATTTTCACTTCGATGTAGGTGATAAGGTATTGCTTAAAGTATCGCCCTGGAAGGGTGTGATGCGATTTGGTAAGAAAGGCAAGCTAAGCCCGAGATACATAGGACCTTTTGAGATTATCGAACGTGTCGGGTCAGTTGCTTACAAGTTAAACTTGCCTGAAGAACTTAGCGCTATGCATAATGTGTTCCACATCTGTAATTTAAAGAAGTGTTTCGCTGACGAATCACTGGTTATACCGCATACAGATATACACATAGACGAGAGTTTGAAGTTCGTGGAAAAACCTTTGTCGATCGAGGATCGACAGGTGAAGAAGCTTCGAAGGAAGCATGTACCTATTGTTAAGGTCAAATGGGATGCCCGTAGAGGTCCCGAATATACGTGGGAAGTGGAATCCACGATGAAAGAGAAATATCCTCATTTGTTTCAGTAAATCTCGAGGACGAGATTTCTTTTAAGGGGGTGAGGATGTAACACCTCGAAAAATTTCGTCCAATAATGTATTGACACGTGTCATAAGGTTCCGGTATGTGAAAACAAACTTTAGAGGGACTAAAGTTGACAAACAGTGAAAACTATGGAACGTAAGGGTCCAAAGTGTTAACAATGGATAAATAGACTCTATGATAACCCTACATAATGTTTATAACCTTAAACGGATGGTTCATGGATCATACGAAGCGGGAAATGCACGAAAGTGAGGAATTACAAACTATAGGGGCCAAAAGTGTCAACATGTTGAATTTTTACCTCTGAGTGAACTTTTGGCAGACCCGAAGCCTTGTAATGCTAAAATATACTCACTAGAATATGTGGTAAAAATTTCATGAAGTTTCGTTATCGTATGAGAAAGTTATGGCCAAAACCGTACTTGAGGGGTTAAAAGCGTCAACGTCGAAATTCATGGCTTTTCGGTTGAGCGCAAAGTTATCCGAGGACATTACCATGTTGGTAAATGTCCCAAGGTTCTTAAAAACCAAGTTTGGGGGTTTACGAGTCAAAATAAGTAGCCGAAACATCGCGTGCAAGGACAGGGACCAAAACTGCCAAGTATGAAAGATGTTTGGCTGACCAGCAGGCCAGGCGACCCGCCTGGGCAGGTCTAAGCGGGCCGCATGCCCCTATCAGATGCAGTAATTCGCGAATTTTGCATTCTGGTCCAAATTTTGAAGTGGGGAACAGCTGTGTGCACCTCTAAAACTCACCAATGGAAGCTTTTGCATGTTGGGACACCTGTGGAGCTCTGGTAACATCTGAAATCACCATAAATTAGATCAAAAGCTCACATTTTTGAGGCACTTGCATTGTGATCAAGAACTCCAAACTTGCAAGAACTTCACAAGGCTTCTCCAGGGACATTCTGGTCGACAAGGCAGACTCTAAGTGTTAACTAAGCTTCATTAGGACCTTTGTAAGCCTTTATATCATTCTATAATTCGTTCTTGCTTTGATTATTAGTTAAAAGTCAAACCGTTGTTCATATAGTTTTACTTTTCGATTAAACGAGTTTGGCTCTGTCATTTCTCAAATTGAACCCACTGATATGTTGGTATTTATGTGGGAAACAAACCCTCAAAAGGGTATTCTCTGATTCCCACTCTAAGCATGCTATTTGTCGAGTCAAAGATATTCTTAAAAAGTCAACAGAAATCGTTTTTGCGAAAAATAGCTTAAATAGTAATGTAGATGACATGCAATCAGTTTGATCATCAAAAATAACTTATAATGAATATAAGAATGTGTTTTATCATAATCAACTCGACAATCTTTGATATAAACTCGGATCGGAACCGAAAGTCCTATAAGACGACTTTTTCGTTGACTCTCGATTCGGATCCATGCATGCATGTTTGAGATCTGTATTGGAGTTTATTTTAGACCATTTTTATTTTGGTTAAACTCTCTGGAATTTTTATTACTTGAGTCTATGCTTAGCCGATTCATTTGCATGTTTCCGATTTAGGCTTAAAGTTGACTATTTTGCCCTTTTTGATATAAAACGTGATTTTTGGAAAAGTGAAAGAGTAGAAATCTTTATTATTAATTTATAAACTTGCACCGAAAATTTCAGATCAGTTGGTGGTCCAGATTTTGAGTTATGGCCGATAGCGTAAAACTAAAGCTTTATGTTTAATAAACGGCGCATTTCGCGTATAACCCATTTCAGGCCACGTTTTGATATAAAAATTTTTACCCACTGATGTTATATAATATTTTGGGATTTTTGATGATTTTTATTTAATTTTTGGCTGATCGGATCATACGTCGCTAAGTCGATTCGGTTAATGCCGGTTTTGACCGTTTAAGCCATAAAATGAGTTTTATACATTCTTTTGACCCCAAACCTTTTTCTACTGATTTTATATGTTAAATAAATTATTTTGAGCATTCTGGAAATATAAAAATCTCAGCTTTCTTTTAAAAACCCGGAAACGGCTCTAAATCGCATTTTTAGCGTTTTTAGCGCATAGTAAGCGTTATACTCATTTTAAACATATAAGACTCATACCTACTGATGTATTTAGTATATTTTCATATAATAACAGTAAGTATAAATTTTTTATCTCAGATTTCCAGTTTTGGCATTTTTAGCCCTTGTGAAATTACTAAAATACCCCTACAGTGCATAGTTTGATTTTAAATGATAAGTTTTGTATACGGGTCATACTCCACTGTTATAATATATCAAATGAAGTATATTTACTGTATAAATCAGACCCGTAACTCAGATTTCCAATTTGACTCTTTTATAATCTTTTAAATGACCAAAATGCCCTTCTAAGGCATAAATTGAGTTTAAAATCATTCGGGGCATAATAGAACATAACTTACTGATATTATATCATATTTAAAGCATATTATCTCAGGGAACTTGCATATGACTCGTTTGGCTACCCGTAACGCCCTTTTTGCGTTCGGTTCGGTTTATGTAACTAGTTTGCATAAATTGACCGAAACGGGTCAAACGTTATCATTTTTATCTCAAAATCCAGAATGTATTTAGTATACCCATATTATACAAGTATTCAAACCTGTCGGGTCTAAATCACATTCTATCCGGTCTTTCGCTTAATCGTGCGCTTGTACCGTATCGTCCTTAAAACTAACCGGTCAAAGCTTAGGCTTAAATAAAAGACCCGTTAGGAATCTAATAGGTTATTATAAACCTTTGTTCCAGATTAGGAGGCCCAGTAAAAGCTACCTACACTTACCAATTGTGATTCATACTTACTCAGGTAAATACATTTTGACTTATTTTCCCTATACGGGCTTGGGGTACGGTATATAGAATACCGCTTGATCGAGCGCACAAATCCTGCACCCTTGGGTGTCCAGTTGGAAAAATTTGTTCGACTCGTTTAAACAGTTTTGTTCTTACTTTAGGCCTTTGGGGGGTTATTGACCGTGTCCCGGATATCCTTGGCATTATCTTACGAGATGGCCACGACCAGAGCACGGGGTGTAGGCGTACACCCGTCGTGTATAACTCTTTAATGTGGTGTGTCATTTAATCTTTAGCCCGGACAGTAGATCCCGGGCCACCAAAAGTACGAGTAGCATGTAATTCGTTCACAAGTTTATATTGCATAATTATCCCAAGTTAATAAAAATGTTTTATGCCGTGTGCATTTAAATCAATTTTCAATCATTTTTAAAATGAGTCAGTTGATTTGTATTTACCAGTGTAAACTGACGTATTTTTCCCAAAAGGTTAAGTGCAGGTACTATACGAACTAGGCTGGCTGTTTTCCTAAGAGTGTCCACTATAGTCTCGCAAGCTCGGACGACAAATAAACTGTTGAACAATTTTCTTATTTTATTTGATCCGCCTGTGGATCCGTTTCAACTACTTGTGATGTTTAATATTACATTTTAAATAAAGTTGAAATGAATCTATTTCTGCTTCCGCTGTGCATTATTATATTGTGTTGTTTGTCTATGACGATGCCAACCACGTCACTGTACCCCACACCGGGCCCACCGGTGACACGTGGAGATCGGGGTGTGACAGGTTGGTATCAGAGGCAACGCTGAGTGAATTAAACACTAGTCTTTTGTGTTTAATCTCAGTTACACAATTGCACATTCCTCGATTTTCGAGTCTAGACAAAGAACTTAGGAAATGTTCAAAATTTCGTTTATTTTTATTTTCATTTTCTAACTTTGTCTTATATATATATATTTTTGTTGTGCAACTTGTTTGATTTTTGACAGGTTCAACATGCCGCTACGAGTTCGAGGAAGGGGACGAGGAGGATTCGCCACATCACATGACCACGAGGCAGGGCCTTCGCATAGGCGGACCCCATCAGCATCTCACAACACTGCTGCCCACGATCTTTGGAGATCATTTGCTGAACCAGCCAGGCACTCGGTATCACTGAGTACCTCACCATCCCTACCTCACTCCTTTGGGCCACATTCCGAAAATGGGCCCCACGACTCCCATGGATCTTTCATACCTCTTCACCAGTCACCTCACAACTACCCAGCACCCGTTCATCAGGGCCTGTACAACCCTGATGCCTACTTGGATGAACCAGTGGGTCATAACCCACTAGGACCTGAAGACCACTTCTCTGGTGGCAACGAGATGGAGGTCGACGAGGACACCGATCCCTCCATGCCACCGTCCGGCACTCCCAACCATCCCATTGAGATATCGGATGGGTCACCATACAGGGGATCACCTTTCAATGGTGTTGACAGCTACAAGGAGAGGTTTAAGCAGCACGACTGGGTGTATACCCCTAGCTACCATAACTCTCCCATGCACCAGTCTACCACAACTCTCCCGTGCACTCCCAGCATCACTCCCAGCAGCAGCAGCTTCAGCAGCAGCCTCAGCAGCAGGACCCATCTGAGGCCTTCTGGCGCGACGTGGTCACTCCGTCGCCACCACCACCACCGGTTTTGCCTCCTCCGCCTCAGAGGCCAAGGAGGAACGCGCGTATGTCTACGCGAGGAGGGATTCGCATTGGCACCCCTCGACATTCAGGTAGCAGCCGCTACTCGCCGCTCCACGAGGAGTCAGAGATGGGAGAGTCTCCGCATCCCGTCTCAGAGGTTTCTTCTGCGCCTATTGCGCCACCGCCACCACAGAACTTTGGAGAGCCAATCCCTGCGTATGCTAGCGCAGCACAGTTCAACCCTTTCGAGCCGACTTTTCCTCCCGGTTATGATTATACGGGAGATCCCTACTGGTTAGCTTCAGGCTACAACCCTCTCAACCAGGAGAGTGCTTTTGGAGGTCCCTGGGCTACGGGACAATCAGCTTTTGGGTACTTACCGCAAGGGTACCAGCAGCCGCAGCCTCCACAGCCACCGCAGTATCAGCCACCGCCGCCGGCGCCGATGATGTCGCCACCGCAAGTCCAAGAAATCCTGCACGGGATACACGACGTGCGACGGGAATTGCGACAGGAAATGCGACAAGATCGCCGACACAACCGCGGTATATTCAAGAAGATGGTTGACTTGATTAAGGGTAAGAGTAAGAAGGATTATTAAATCCTTTGGTTGTTAGCTCATTTACTCATGTCCCTGCGAGGACATTTATTCCTGTACTCTACCCCTGCGTGGGTATATTTCTCTTGTTCTACCCCTGCGTGGGTATGTTGTTTCTGTTTAACCCCTGCGTGGGTTTGTTTTGTTTGTTTTGTCTGTTATTTGGTTTAGCCCCTGCGTGGGCATGCTATTTGAGAAAAGTCCCTTTTAGGGCAAAGTTGTACTAGTTTACTTTATTTAAAATGGTTAATTTAAGTTTTTCATTTTATCTATGTGCATGAATTTAATATTCAAATAAATGGAAAATATCAATTTTTATTTGATTTGCCATTTAATAAGAATCTTAAAAAGGTAAAACCTAGCTTGAATGTCTTATTAAAAGGCCTGGCCAATATGGTAAAACCTGGTTAAAAAGATTCAAATCTCTGTTAACATCTGTAAACATGTTAACATTCTTGGCCAAGCGTGATCTGTAAAAATCACACAAGCCACCCTTTTTAATAAATTATCTACAGATTATATCTGTATACAAGTCTGATTGTGACTTGATGCCTACGGGTTATGACTATGTCATAAAGGCAGTTGTGGTTTATGACTCCCTGCCAAGTAAAGGATTATCTGTTTAATTATACAAAATTTTAATCCTATAAAAATCTAAATTTAAAATTTAGAAGTTGTCCGAAGTGACTAGGCCTATTGTGCCAATATATATATTTCATTCTATGATAAATGCTGTTAAAATGCTGAATGAAATTAATTAAATTAACTATTATGGTTATTAATACCATGGTTAATAAATCGTCTAGAACGATAATACTGTTAGGTTTCTAAATAGACCTTGTCCTTACTTTTATATAGCTTAAAGCTACATGGCCAAATCGGAAGAAACCAACAGTCATTCTGGGGAGCACCCAGATAATACAAGGATTCACGTAACTGGTGCGGAACTGCAAGCACTGGTAGAAAACGTTGTTGCCAAAGCTATGGATAGGCAATTCAGAGAATCTAGCGGGACTCGGAGTAGGACCCGAACTGTAACGCATGTCAAGCCCAAGACTCATTCGGAGGCTCATAGTAAGCCGCCTTCTAAGAAGAATGAGCCGAAGAAGGATGAGGAGGATAATCACTCCTCCAACCACAGCAGCGTACCGAAACAAGAACTCAAGCTGAAGCATGATACGCATAGCAAGTCCTGCACGTACAAGTATTTCGTTTCATGCAAACCCAGGGATTTTACTGGGGAAAAAGGAGCAGTTGATTGCATGACATGGCTAGATGAGATGGATACTGTCGTTGATATCAGCGGGTGTGCTGATAGGGACGTCGTGAAGTACGTGTCCCAGTCGTTTAAAGGAGATGCTCTAGCATGGTGGAAGTCACTCCTACAAGCTGCCGGTAAGGCCACATTGTACAGCATGACATGGGATCAGTTTGTAGCCCTGATCAAGGAAAATTTCTGCCCGCAGCACGAGGTCGAAAGGATTGAGTCGGATTTCGTATCCCTGGTAATGAAGAACCTCGACTGTCAGGCATATCTCACTACATTCAACACCTTATCTCGATTAGTGCCGTATTTGGTGACCCCGGAGCCACGAAGGATCGCCCGTTTCATTGGGGGACTGGCACCAGAGATCAAGGCGAGCGTCAAGGCATCAAGGCCTACGACGTTTAGATCAGTAGCTGATCTATCCCTCTCCCTCACTCAAGATGTAGTCAGATTGAGAGCTATGAAGAGCTCAGAGGAAAACAAAAGGAAACGTGAGGATGACACCTCACGAAGATCTGAGAAACGACACCGAGGGAACAACGACCATAGGAAAGGGTCGGGATTCAAGAAAGGAGATCATCAGTCGGGCGAGAAACCCAGATGCAAGACCTGCAAGAGACACCATTTTGGGAAGTGTCGTTTGGAAGCAAAATCCCAGTCTCACGAAAAACGATGTGGAATCTGTAAGTCCCCAGATCATAAGGCATTGGATTGCAAGAAGATTAAGGACGCAACTTGTTTTGGTTGCAACGAGAAAGGGCACATCCGGCCAAATTGCCCAAAGAATGCAAAGAAAGCCGATGAAGGAAAGAAGACTAATGCGAGAGTCTTCAAAATGGACGCCAAGGAAGCAGTTCAGGACGACAACGTCATTACAGGTACTTTTCTTGTAAATGATGTTTTTGCTAGGGTTCTATTTGATTCAGGAGCAGATAAGTCATTTGTAGTTGATAAGTTCTGTAAGTTGTTGAACCTACCTGTTAAAACTTTAAGTGTGAAGTATGAGGTGGAATTAGCCGATGGAACCATAGAAACCGCCTCGACTGTTCTAGATGGATGTGTTATATCCATTAGGAATCATTCTTTCCCGTTATCCTTGCTTCCCTTTAAGCTAGCTGGATTCGATATAGTAATAGGCATGGATTGGTTATCAAGTAACAAAGCCCAGATTCTGTGCAACAGAAAGCAAGTGATAGTGAAGACTCCGTCTGGTGAGTCACTTACTATCCAGGGAGATACCCAGCATGGATTGCCTGAGCAAGTGTCCATGCTCAAGGCATCCAGATGCCTGTAGAAGGGATGTGTCATCTATATGGCACAAGTTACCATTGATGAGCCGAAGCCAAGGATTGAAGATATCCCTGTTATCTCGGAATATCCTGAAGTATTCCCTGAAGAACTACCCGGTTTGCCACCGGATAGGCAAGTGGAGTTTCGAATAGACATCATTCCAGGTGCAGCGCCTGTAGCAAGAGCACCATATAGATTGGCACCAACGGAGAAGATATCCCTGTTATCTCGGAATATCCTGAAGTATTCCCTGAAGAACTACCCGGTTTGCCACCAGATAGGCAAGTGGAGTTTCGAATAGACATCATTCCAGGTGCAGCGCCTGTAGCAAGAGCACCATATAGATTGGCACCAACGGAGATGAAGGAGTTGAGGACGCAATTGGATGATCTGTTAGCTAAAGGTTTTATTAGACCTAGCTCGTCTCCTTGGGGAGCGCCAATCTTGTTCGTTAAAAAGAAGGATGGGTCGATGCGTCTGTGCATCGATTACCGTGAGCTTAATAAGGTCACTATCAAGAATAGGTATCCGTTACCCAGGATCGACGACCTATTCGATCAGTTGCAAGGAGCAAGCTACATTTCAAAGATCGACTTGAGGTCAGGCTATCACCAGTTGAAGGTCAAGGAGGAAGACGTACACAAGACAGCGTTTAGGACTCGTTATGGACATTACGAGTTCCTAGTGATGCCTTTTGGGCTCACTAACGCACCAGCCGCATTCATGGATCTCATGAATCGTGTCTGCAAGCCTTATTTAGATAAATTCGTCATCGTCTTTATTGACGACATTCTTATCTACTCGAAGAGCCAAGCTGACCATGAGAAACACCTTCGTTGTATTCTCAAACTTCTGCATCAGGAGAAACTTTATGCCAAATTTTCGAAGTGCGAATTTTGGCTTCGAGAAGTCCAGTTCCTTGGACATGCGGTAAGCGAGCGTGGTATCCAAGTAGATCCCGCTAAAGTAGAAGCAGTCATGAATTGGCAGGAGCCGAAGACTCCTACCGAGATTCGCAGTTTCCTTGGATTGGCAGGATACTATAGACGATTCATTGAAAACTTTTCAAGGATTGCTGCGCCCCTAACTTCGTTGACTCGTAAGAAGATTAAGTTTGATTGGGGCCCTAAGCAGCAGGAATCCTTCGACATCCTGAAGAAGAAGTTGAACAACGCGCCAGTGTTGACATTGCCCGATGGCATAGAAGATTTCATAGTGTATTGCGATGCATCGCACACTGGTATGGGCTGTGTGCTCATGTAGAGAGGCAAAGTCATTGCCTACGCTTCTCGCCAGCTCAAGGTGCATGAGAAGAACTACACCACCCACGATTTGGAATTGGGTGCTGTTGTGTTTTCTTTGAAGCTATGGAGACATTACTTGTACGGAACCAAGTGTATAATTTATTCGGATCACAAGAGTCTTCAACACTTGTTCAATCAGAAGGAATTGAACATGCGACAAAGGCGATGGATGGAAACTCTAAATGATTATGACTGTGAGATAAGATACCATCCAGGCAAGGCAAATGTGGTTGTCGACGCCTTGAGCAGAAAGGAAAGAGTAAAACCGATCAGAATCAATGCCAAGCGCATTGAAATAAGGAATAATTTGAACGAAAGGGTGTTAGCTGCACAGAAGGAAGCTGTGTTGGAAGCTAACTATCCTGAAGAGAAATTAGGAGTAACTGAGGAGCAGTTATCCTACGACAAAGATGGAATGCTACGACTGAACGGACGAATATGGGTTCCAGTATATGGAGGACTTCGGGATGTTATCCTCCAGGAAGCCCACAGCTCTAAATATTCTGTTCATCCTGGAGCTGATAAGATGTACCAGGATCTGAAAGCAAACTACTGGTGGATTGGTTTGAAAAAGTCAGTAGCTGAACACGTAGCTAAATGTTTGACTTGTGCGCAAGTCAAGGCTGAGCATCAGAAGCCGTCAGGTTTGCTTCAGCAACCTGAAATTCCCAAGTGGAAATGGGAAATGGTGACGATGGATTTCATCACCAAGTTGCCGAAGACGAAAAAGGGAAATGATACCATATGGGTCATAGTAGATAGACTGACTAAGTCAGCTCATTTTCTACCCATCAAGGAGACGTATAGCTCCGATATGTTAGCTCAATTATACGTCGATAAGATTGTAGCATTGCATGGTATACCTGTATCTATTATCTCCGATAGAGATACTAGATATACGTCGCATTTTTGGAAGAGTTTCCAACAATCGTTGGGCACTCGTTTGAATTTTAGTACGGCTTATCATCCTCAGACTGATGGTCAGAGTGAGCGTACTATTCAAACTTTGGAAGACATGCTTCGTGCATGTGCGATCGACTTGGGTGGTAGTTGGGATAAGAACCTACCACTGATTGAATTCTCCTACAACAATAGCTACCATTCCAGCATAAAAGCTGCGCCTTTTGAGGCTTTATACGGTAGAAAGTGTAGATCGCCCATCTGTTGGGCAGAAGTTGGAGAAGTCCAACTGTCAGGACAAGATATCGTCTTTGAGACGACAGACAAGATCGTTCAGATTCGCGATCGTTTGAAAGCTGCCAGGGATAGGCAGAAAAGTTATGCGGATCCTAAGCGCAAGGATTTTCACTTCGATGTAGGTGATAAGGTATTGCTTAAAGTATCGCCCTGGAAGGGTGTGATGCGATTTGGTAAGAAAGGCAAGCTAAGCCCGAGATACATAGTACCTTTCGAGATTATCGAACGTGTCGGGTCAGTTGCTTACAAGTTAAACTTGCCTGAAGAACTTAGCGCTATGCATAATGTGTTCCACATCTGTAATTTGAAGAAGTGTTTCGCTGACGAATCACTGGTTATACCGCATACAGATATACACATAGACGAGAGTTTGAAGTTCGTGGAAAAACCTTTGTCGATCGAGGATCGACAGGTGAAGAAGCTTCGAACGAAGCATGTACCTATTGTTAAGGTCAAATGGGATGCCCGTAGAGGTCCCGAATATACGTGGGAAGTGGAATCCACGATGAAAGAGAAATATCCTCATTTGTTTCAGTAAATCTCGAGGACGAGATTTCTTTTAAGGGGGTGAGGATGTAACACCTCGAAAAATTTCGTCCAATAATGTATTGACACGTGTCATAAGTTTCCGGTTTGTGAAAACAAACTTTAGAGGGACTAAAGTTGACAAACAGTGAAAACTATGGAACGTAAGGGTCCAAAGTGTCAACAATGGATAAATAGACTCTATGATAACCCTACATAATGTTTATAACCTTAAACGGATGGTTCATGGATCATACGAAGCGGGAAATGCACGAAAGTGAGGAATTACAAACTATAGGGGCCAAAAGTGTCAACATGTTGAATTTTTACCTCTGAGTGAACTTTTGGCAGACCCGAAGCCTTGTAATGCTAAAATATACTCACTAGAATATGTGGTAAAAATTTCATGAAGTTTCGTTATCGTATGAGAAAGTTATGGCCAAAACCGTACTTGAGGGGTTAAAAGCGTCAACGTCGAAATTCATGGCTTTTCGGTTGAGCGCAAAGTTATCCGAGGACATTACCATGTTGGTAAATGTCCCAAGGTTCTTAAAAACCAAGTTTGGGGGTTTACGAGTCAAAATAAGTAGCCGAAACATCGCGTGCAAGGACAGGGACCAAAACTGCCAAGTATGAAAGATGTTTGGCTGACC
Source organism: Helianthus annuus (assembly GCF_002127325.2). Lineage (NCBI taxonomy): Eukaryota > Viridiplantae > Streptophyta > Magnoliopsida > Asterales > Asteraceae > Helianthus > Helianthus annuus. The sequence goes on along the minus strand of NC_035447.2, from coordinate 20,433,003 downwards.
AGCAGGCCAGGCGACCCGCCTGGGCAGGTCTAAGCGGGCCGCATGCCCCTATCAGATGCAGTAATTCGCGAATTTTGCATTCTGGTCCAAATTTTGAAGTGGGGAACAGCTGTGTGCACCTCTAAAACTCACCAATGGAAGCCTTTGCATGTTGAGACACCTGTGGAGCTCTGGTAACATCTGAATTCACCATAAATTAGATCAAAAGCTCACATTTTTGAGGCACTTGCATTGTGATCAAGAACACCAAACTTGCAAGAACTTCACAAGGCTTCTCCAGGGACATTCTGGTCGACAAGGCAGACTCTAAGTGTTAACTAAGCTTCATTAGGACCTTTGTAAGCCTTTATATCATTCTATAATTCGTTCTTGCTTTGATTATTAGTTAAAAGTCAAACCGTTGTTCATATAGTTTGACTTTTCGATTAAACGAGTTTGGCTCTGTCATTTCTCAAATTGAACCCACTGATATGTTGGTATTTATGTGGGAAACAAACCCTCAAAAGGGTATTCTCTGATTCCCACTCTAAGCATGCTATTTGTCGAGTCAAAGATATTCTTAAAAAGTCAACAGAAATCGTTTTTGCGACAAATAGCTTAAATGGTAATGTAGATGACATGCAATCAGTTTGATCATCAAAAATAACTTATAATGAATATAAGAATGTGTTTTATCATAATCAACTCGACAATCTTTGATATAAACTCGGATCGGAACCGAAAGTCCTATAAGACGACTTTTTCGTTGACTCTCGATTCGGATCCATGCATGCATGTTTGAGATCTGTATTGGAGTTTATTTTAGACCATTTTTATTTTGGTTAAACTCTCTGGAATTTTTATTACTTGAGTCTATGCTTAGCCGATTCATTTGCATGTTTCCGATTTAGGCTTAAAGTTGACTATTTTGCCCTTTTTGATATAAAACGTGATTTTTGGAAAAGTGAAAGAGTAGAAATCTTTATTATTAATTTATAAACTTGCACCGAAAATTTCAGATCAGTTGGTGGTCCAGATTTTGAGTTATGGCCGATAGCGTAAAACTAAAGCTTTATGTTTAATAAACGGCGCATTTCGCGTATAACCCATTTCAGGCCACGTTTTGATATAAAACTTTTTACCCACTGATGTTATATAATATTTTGGGATTTTTGATGATTTTTATTTAATTTTTGGCTGATCGGATCATACGTCGCTAAGTCGATTCGGTTAATGCCGGTTTTGACCGTTTAAGCCATAAAATGAGTTTTATACATTCTTTTGACCCCAAACCTTTTTCTACTGATTTTATATGTTAAATAAATTATTTTGAGCATTCTGGAAATATAAAAATCTCAGCTTTCTTTTAAAAACCCGGAAACGGCTCTAAATCGCATTTTTAGCGTTTTTAGCGCATAGTAAGCGTTATACTCATTTTAAACATATAAGACTCATACCTACTGATGTATTTAGTATATTTTCATATAATAACAGTAAGTATAAATGTTTTAACTCAGATTTCCAGTTTTGGCATTTTTAGCCCTTGTGAAACTACTAAAATACCCCTACAGTGCATAGTTTGATTTTAAATGATAAGTTTTGTATACGGGTCATACTCCACTGTTATAATATATCAAATGAAGTATATTTACTGTATAAATCAGACCCGTAACTCAGATTTCCAATTTGACTCTTTTATAATCTTTTAAATGACCAAAATGCCCTTCTAAGGCATAAATTGAGTTTAAAATCATTCGGGGCATAATAGAACATAACTTACTGATATTATATCATATTTAAAGCATATTATCTCAGGGAACTTGCATATGACTCGTTTGGCTACCCGTAACGCCCTTTTGCGTTCGGTTCGGTTTATGTAACTAGTTTGCATAAATTGACCGAAACGGGTCAAACGTTATCATTTTTATCTCAAAATCCAGAATGTATTTAGTATACCCATATTATACAAGTATTCAAACCTGTCGGGTCTAAATCACATTCTATCCGGTCTTTCGCTTAATCGTGCGCTTGTACCGTATCGTCCTTAAAACTAACCGGTCAAAGCTTAGGCTTAAATAAAAGACCCGTTAGGAATCTAATAGGTTATTATAAACCTTTGTTCCAGATTAGGAGGCCCAGTAAAAGCTACCTACACTTACCAATTGTGATTCATACTTACTCAGGTAAATACATTTTAACTTATTTTCCCTATACGGGCTTGGGGTACGGTATATAGAATACCGCTTGATCGAGCGCACAAATCCTGCACCCTTGGGTGTCCAGTTGGAAAAATTTGTTCGACTCGTTTAAACAGTTTTGTTCTTACTTTAGGCATTTGGGGGGTTATTGACCGTGTCCCGGATATCCTTGGCATTATCTTACGAGATGGCCACGACCAGAGCACGGGGTGTAGGCGTACACCCGTCGTGTATAACTCTTTAATGTGGTGTGTCATTTAATCTTTAGCCCGGACAGTAGATCCCGGGCCACCAAAAGTACGAGTAGCATGTAATTCGTTCACAAGTTTATATTGCATAATTATCCCAAATTAATAAAAATGTTTTATGCCGTGTGCATTTAAATCAATTTTCAATCATTTTTAAAATGAGTCAGTTGATTTGTATTTACCAGTGTAAACTGACGTATTTTTCCCAAAAGGTTAAGTGCAGGTACTATACGAACTAGGCTGGCTGTTTTCCTAAGAGCGTCCACTATAGTCTCGCAAGCTCGGACGAAAAATAAACTGTTGAACAATTTTCTTATTTTATTTGATCCGCCTATGGATCCGTTTCAACTACTTGTGATGTTTAATATTACATTTTAAATAAAGTTGAAATGAATCTATTTCTGCTTCCGCTGTGCATTATTATATTGTGTTGTTTGTCTATGACGATGCCAACCACGTCACTGTACCCCACACCGGGCCCACCGGTGACACGTGGAGATCGGGGTGTGACAGAGATGTCCGGCGAGATGAGATGCCCGGCGAGATGAAGAGGGTGACGTGATGAACGACGGTCGTTTATTAATCTCCGATAGATCAATGTTCTAGGGTAGAAAACTTGATAAGTACGTGAATTGTGGATCAATTATCAACAAAATATGGATATTTGTTGAAGAGATCATGAAAGATAGTCTAGAAAATTAAAAAAAAATATGTTAAGATTTTAAATTAATAACCATTTTATGAAACTAATATTGCAGTCCACGTATGAAATTAATGTATATGAAAAGTTACATTAAAATTAATAACCATTTTAATAAGATTTTAAATTCATAACCATTTTAAGATTTTATGCAAAGTTACAATCTTGCCCTTGTCAAATGGATATGAAATCAATGGTTCAGATCAGTTCACGCTAGGAAATTTGTTCACGTTTGAACCTAATCCTATATATATATGTATGGATTTGATAAAATGAGAAATACCTTGAGTTGTAAGAACCATAGAAACCAATATTAACCATTGAACAAATGTGTTTTGATCGATGAGATTAAAAGAGCAGAGTAATGATAGTGATTTAATTAAGAGTAAATTACAAAATTCGTCCTTTATGTATGTCACTTATTGCAAATTGTATCCTTTGTCTTCAATAATTACAGAAAACGTACTCGATGTTTGCAAACCCTTGCAAGTTATGTCCTTTGGCACTAACTCAGTTAGCTTTTTGTGGTTAAATCTGATCAAATGGACCCCACATGAGGGTATTTTGGTCATTTTACTCTTATGTAGGGTCCATTGATCAGATTTAACCACAAAAATACCCTCATGTGGGATTCATTTGGTCAGATTAAACCAAAAAATTAATTAAGTTAGGGCTAAAGGACATAACTTGCAAGGGTTTGCAAACATCGAGTACATTTTCTGTAATTATTGAAGACAAAGGACACAGTTTGCAAAAAGTGACATAAATAAAGGACGATTTTTGTAATTTACTCTTTTATTGAAGACAAGGGCTTATTGGTCTTTTTACTATGGCCATTAATGATTGGTTTCATTAATGTTGTGCTTTAATTAATGAGATTGTTCTTTAATAAAAAATTTTAAAAAAATTGAGGTAAATGTTTACATTGCAAATAAATCACTAGAAAAGGTAAAAAAATAATCTAAAATAAGTAAAGCGAAGTCGTCGTTTTTCGTTTCTTGTAAATAATAGTTTGCCCCTCCATCATCTTAGATCTGCACAAACACCACACAAAACTTGCAAAAATCACAAATTATCATTCTACAAAAAAAAAAAATAGAGTAAATTTCACTTTTTGTCTTTTATGTATTATCTGAATTTTGAAACGTGCCATTTAAAAGTTTTAATTTCAGTTTATGTCCTTAAATCACATGTTTTATATCACTTTAAGTCCTTTACACCAAACTGTGTTAAATTACTCAATTAGGTTTATTTAATACAAGGGTATTATTGGTATTTTAATGAAATTTAGTATAATTAATAATACAAAAGGTAAACTATTAATCTTTGACTAAAAAATGCAGAATATTCAAAAAAGAACTCCAAAAACCGCCACCAATATATACCCCAAATTGCTCTGTTTCTGATCATGCTTCAAAACCAAAACCCAAATCATCAAATGGGTCTTTGTGTCGGAAAGCCTGCAAATGTTGCTCATGTTTCTTCCACACAGTTAATGAGTAAGCTCTCTTTTTCAATAAAAATCAAAACTTCACAATTTTTTTTTAACAAATTTGATCTGGGTTTTTGTTTTTTTTTTAAATCTTGTTGTTACATAGGATGCACATGCTCTTATTTTTAATAAAAATCAAAACTTTACAATCTTTTTGAGTAAATATGATCTGCGTTTGTCAATTTATTAAAATTTTTCAATAAAATTCAAAACGTTATAATCTTTAACAACATATATGATCTGGGTTTGTGATTTTCTTGATAATCTTCTTGTTACATTGGATGCACATTCTTTCTTTTCAAATAAAAATCAAAACTTTACAATCTATTTTACCAAATATGAACCGGGTTTATGATTTTATCAAAATCTTTTATTAAAAAGCAAAACTTTATAATTTTTATTAACAAATATGATCTTGATTTGTGATATTATCAAAATCTTGTTATTACAGAGGGAGCTATTAACCAAAGGGAAAGAAATCAAGAAGCAAGTAAGAATAAAATCAAGAAAGCTTCAATCTTGAATGAAAATAGATTTCTAATAAATAACCAAAACCCCAAATTTCTTACAAGTCGCCGAAACCCCTAAAAAACCTATCTTTTGACCGAATCCATTAAACAATTCATCAAATAAATATGTAACTAAAATTACATGTTGAAAGCTTTGAATGGAAATAGGATTTCTAAGTTGCAGGTTTAAAGTTTTGAACGGAAATTAAAGGTTGCGAGTTATGAATGTGAAGCAGAGGATGATGATTGAAGTTGGTTGCTAGATGTTAGGGGCAACCGTCGGTGCCTGAAATTGGAGAAAACAATATTGCAGTGGGGCTGGTTGTTACCGGCGAGGTGGTGATGGTGATGTGAGTTGGTTGTGACGGTGATGGTGGTATTCTAGAGAGAGAGGGGGAGAGGAATCGCTGCTTCCTTTTCACACCCACAAAGCACCATTTTATCAACGTTGAAACCCTAATTGAGGAAGAAGATGCATATAATCAACCTTGAACCCCTAATTGAGGAAGAAGATGCAGATACGAGGGGATATAAAGGAGCGAGTAATAAGGTAAAAAGGTAAAATATCAATAATACCCGTGCATTAGATAAACCTAACTGAGTAATTTAACCCAGTTTGGTGTAAAGGACTTAAAGTGATATAAAACATGTGATTTAAGGACATAAACTGAAATTAAAACTTTTAAGGGGTACGTTTCAAAATTCAGATAATACATAAAGGACAAAAAGTGAAATTTACTCAAAAATTAAATATCATTTATTCCAAAATATAGCGTTTACATTCCACAAAAAAAGATGTTTAGAGGAGCTCGAGCAGGCATTTAGGGGCGTAAAAAAAATTTCGGCCGCATGTAAAAAAATATTTTTTACTTTCGACACCGTGCGCAAATTTTTATTACATTCAGCAACGGATGTGAAAACATTTTTTCAAACGTATGTAAAAACTACAAATTTACAAACGTGAATTTACAAAACATTTTATATAATTCTTTTTTATGTCGCCGACACGTAAATTTTTTACTTTTACCCCAGCCCCAGCTGTAAAAATATTTTTATGCCATGGTTGTAATTTTTTATTTCCGTATCAGTTGTATGTTTTTTACGCCCCGGTTAAAACATTTTAAACTTTTTTTACGCCTCAGTTGTAAACTTTTTTTACGACTCTGGTTGTAAACTTTTTACATTGGGTGTTACTACAAAAAAAAACCTGTGTAAAAAAAACACATTGGTAAATTTTAGGTACATGGTTAATTGTTGGGTGTTACTATTTTTTAATTTTACGAGTAGTAAATTTCCGATCGGGTCGTGTGTGAAAACATTATAGTTTTTACATGGGGCGTAAAAAAGTTTGCAGAAAAAAATATTCGCATAAAAAAGCGTCGATTGTTTGGCTAGGGGTTTTTAAACTTTTTACAGGGGCCGTAAAAAAATTTTGAGAATAAAAAACTTTTACATGGAGTTTTTACGGGTATCGTAAAGTTTTTATGTAGAGTTTTACAAAGTTTTTACGGGGTGCGTAAAGGTTTGCAAACAAATTTACGCATGCGGTTGGGTATAAAAAAGTTTTAACGTATAGTTATTACAGGTAGCGTAAAGTTATAAAAAAGTTTTAACGTATAGTTTTTACCTTCGTGAACCATCAAAATAATAATTTTACGCACGGTTTCGTGTGTGAAACGTTTTCTATTTTTACATGGGGCGTAAAAAAAAGTTTACAAAAATATTTACATAAGGTGTCGATTGTTTAGCTAGGCGTATTACCGATTTTCAATTTAGTGCTGAAAAAAGGAATATTACCGTTTTTTTTTTTAATTTTACGACCAGTAATTTTACGCACGTGTGTCATGTGTGAAACAATGCAAACTTTAGATGGGGCATAAAAAGTTTGCAAAAAAAGATGTTTACATAAAGCGTCGATTGTTCACCTATGGATTTTTTTGATATATGTTTTTTTTTCGTTTGATGTGTGTGTGTGTGTATATATATATATAGGGCCGCTAAAATGTAAACCACCCCCAGTTGCGAGAACCGCGAGAACTACTATCCACCAATCAGATAATGAGAATTAAAAATGAAATATAATCATTTAATCAAAACCATCAAATCATCTCTCCCTCCTCATTAAAATCTCTTTTTAAAGTCTTTTCAATTTCTTTCTCCTCTTTTTGTTATTTTGTAAAAAAAAATTGTAAAAAGTTTTTGTAAAGAAAAAAGTTTAAAACGGTAAAAAAAGTTTTCATAAAAAATTTAAAAGAGTTTAAAAATGTGTGTGTAAAAAAAGGTTTTTGTAAAAAAAAGTTAAGACTGTAAAAAAGTTTTCGTATAAATTTTTGTCTTTTGTAATAAAAGTTTTTATGAAAAAAAAAATTTGTAAAAAAATTTTGGTAAAAAAGTTTTTGTAAAAAAAAGCTTAAAACCGTAAAAAACGTTTTAGTAAAAAAACGTAGTTTAAAAAGCGTGTGTAAAAAAAGTTTTTTGTAAAAAACAGGTTAAAACCGTAAAAAATTTGTTATAAATTTTTGTTCTTTGTTAAAAAGTTTTTGTAAAAGAAATTGTAAAAAAGTTTTTTTTTTTTTTGTAAAAAAGCTTTTTGTAAAAACTGTTTGTCGTAAAAAAAAAGTTTATAACCGTAAAAAAAGCTTAAAAACGTGACTGTAAAAAATGGCGCGTAATACGGGGCGAAAAATGGCGCGTAAAAAAAGCACGTAAAAAACGGCTCGTAAAAAAACCGGGTGATAAAACGACGCGTAAATACGGGGCGTGAATACGGGGATGTAAAACAACGCATAAAAACGGGCAGTAAAAAACAGCGCGTTAAAAAACGTCGCGTAAAACCGGGCATAAAAAAGGCGCGTAAAAACGGGCATAAAAAAGGCGCGTAAAACCGGGCGCAAAAACATCGCGTAAAAAACGAGGCGTAAAAAACGGCTCGTAAAAAAACTGGCTCGTAAAAACGTTTTTTGTAAAAAAAATCCTGACAAAAAATTGTTTTTTGAAAAAAAAATCAGATTTTAAAATGTTTTTTAATTAAAAAAATCTGATTTTAATAAAAAAAACATTTAATTTAATAAGACAAAAAAAGTAATAAAAACAATATATACAATAAGACAAACAAACAAATTTTCTAAACTGCGCTATTGACATTAATATATTAAAAACATAATAAGACAAAAAGAATTTAATATTGTTTTTATAACTTTTAATCTCATCCATCCATTTTCAAAGATCAATGGTTGGAAAGTGGTTCTGGTGGTTATCTTAACTGGGGGTGGTTTTCATTTTAGCGGCCCTATTTATATATATATATATATATATACACACACACACACACACACATTTGACGTAAAGTCTCATAAATTCTTTTTAACATTTGATGTAAAAGTTTTTACAGGTGGCATAAAAGGTTTGCAACAAATTTACGAATGCGGTTGAGTATAAAAAGTTTTTATGTAGAGTTTTTTCGGTTTGATTTTAACTTTGAACACACAGTTTTTACGTACGTCAAAACCATCCAAAAAATTTTTACGCATTGTGTCGCATGAGAACTTTTTACGGGTGTGAACTTTTTACACCCCGGTTGTAAATTTTTTACGCACGTGTTAAGAAAAAATTAAACTCTTTTTGCTTTGAATCATATCAGTGTTACCGTAATATTTATCATGAAAAGCAATCCACAATGATCTTTCAGTTTTGTGGCATTTAAACAGATGTAGCATGTTGTTAATGAGTGCCTGCTGAAGTTGGTTTAACATATTTTCCTATCGTTCTAACTTTGCTTTGTAAACAAGGAGAAATTTACTCTTCCTCTATCGCGATCCCCTTCAAAAATCTCCTTCCAACATGGATAATCTTCTAGATATAACCACTTTGGCGCCTTATTGTTTGTGCCATTGTGTTTTTGAGATTCAAAGTCTTCACGATCCCAGAACTCGCCATGAACGCTTGTATATTGACCATTGTTAAACTTCAAACACTTAATCAAATTTACTGAAACTTGAAAATACTATGTATGACCAACAAACCCAAACCAGTAGCGTATCACATAACTGCGTATGTCACTAATCTAGAAAACTAATGTATGGCACGAAATCCCAAAACACTACGTATCAATGAAACCGTGAATGACTTCAAAAACAACCAAACAACTGTATGAACATAGATTGCAAATGACTTCAAACTTCCTAACACAATATATCACACTTACATAACTCATGGATCTTGCGCAGCGCAAAACTCATGCCCTGTCTCATCATGCACAAAACAACAGTTGAATTCAAGCTTTGATATTTTGATTTGCGATTCTATTGGTTTTTGAGTATATTTTTTCGACAGGTTTTGATGAGTATTGATATTATGAGAATGTGACTATAGAAGTTCATCAATTTTAAGGTTCAAATTGTCCAAAATTGTCCAAAAATGTCCATAATCATTCAATCTTCTCCATAACTCGGTGCAATCTTCAAGAATCTTTATATAGACATCACAAGACTTGAGCATGACCACAACTACGCATGGCTAATACGTTGCACATGACTCATGCGATACACAAGACTCATATACTTCATACAACCTTATGCGTTATACAAAACACCAAACACAAACACAAACACAACTCACATGTTACACTGCTATACATAACATTGGCACAAAAACTAAAGGCGCAGACATCAGACATTATATATGATGTGTGCAAAATGTATCATATAAATTACATCAAAAGACGCATAAACTAACCCTTTTTAGTACTAATGTTGGAAAAAACACGTTTCTTTCTTCCTTTTGAATTTAAGTGTGGAGGGGATGCTAAAACCTTGAATCTCGCAAGTCCTAATAACAAGCCTTACACAAAACTCTATTGGAACCTCTAATCACCCCAAACTTTTTCAAAAATTTTCATTTTTTTACTTGTCTTGGTTTAATTTGGGAATAACAAGTTCTAAAAAGGTTATATTTTTATAAATTTACAACCGATAGCGTCGCGATAAAAAGAATCAAATAAGAAAATTATGAAAAGGCATGACAAACCTAATTAAAATTTGATTATATATACTTGATGTCACGACCCCCGACCCCATCCTGGACGGAATCGGGAGCCGCGAGCAGTCCAGTGGTACCGGTGGTTATTTTTGAAAAAAAAACATTGCAGCGGAAATTTCATCTGGACCGTGAGTTAGGAAAAATATCAGAGTTTAGAAACACCGGATTTTATTTAAATAGATAGAATAAATTCCATGTTTTACAAAGGTAGCTTTTAATAAAAACAATATTTCTTAATTTGATTTAATTAATAAAATAAGCCACTTCTTGAAGTCCTTTCAGTGCCGGATCCAATCCTTACGCCAATCTACTGTAATTACCTGAAACGTGTTTTAAAAGGTTTTGTCAGCGGGAAATACTGAGTGAATCATTCATTTTACTGAAAACGACACATTTGTTATAATCTACAGTATTAAGGGGAATTACAATGTTTCTGATATCAAACCAACTACCCACAGTATTTGTCACTCGACCATCCATTGGCTAGCCCATTTGTCCAATGGTGTCTGTGACTGTGGTCAGATCACCCCTTGGCCACCCGTTTGTCCAAGTGTGACGGGAAACAAGTAATGTATACAAAACCCTACATACCGGCTGTAATTTGGTGATTACATAGACTTAATCCCTGTAATTATAACTGAAAATAGTTTGGAGTTTTGTAAAGCATATTTGGTAAAAAGAGAATGACTCACAAACTGTGAGAAAAAGAATTTATAAAAGTGGAATGACTCACATTATAAGCATGCAGTATTTTGAATTAACAAGCTTCATGATTCAGATTCATCTGAGAATTAGCATCTACTTTGATTGTAGGTGTATGAGGTGAAGTTTAGCCTATTGGTAAGACTAATATCCTAATTTAGGAAATGATGCACACGAACTAGGTAAATAACTAATACAGCATTTACGACAATTCACGAGATTAAACCCTCACAACGATTAATAAAGTGCAATACTTAACAATTCAGCGGATTCACAACGAATGACAGAGTATAGTCCGAATTCGAACAGCACTCAAACATTCAAGTCGAAATCACGATGAATAACAAAGTATAAATTCAATTTGAGTAGCACTCAAATAATCGTTGGATAGTTATAATCGATCGGACGTTGAATCGTAATAGCGATCGAGTTAATACCCGGCATCGTAGCAGCACCCCACTATACTAATTAATGATTTGGAGTTTATTTTGGCTATATCTCGACGTACCAATTGAATTTGATTGTCGAACGAACGCCAGAACTCAAGTCCCGATGCCTGCTATTTATACACGAAATTTGACAGGCTTACGGACCGTAAGCCTAATCCCTTACGGTCCGTAAGGGACACCTAAGGGTCATAGGGTTGCCACGCGTGGGACTAGGTTTGCTGAGTCGACGTTTCTTTAATTTTAAATTTTGACAACGTTTGAAAAGGATAATCATCAAGTAGGGAACACCCCCCTGAGTTTTAGGGGCCCTGATCCTGATTCTGATTGTTCTGAAATTTTTAGGGTTTGTGCAGAATTACTTGGGTGTCTCACTTAGGGTTTCCTATTGGACAAATAGATATGAATTTTGATTGTGAGTTGTTTACAAAATAGAGTAATATATAATAAATAATAGTTTTGGGGTAATTCACTAAAAGAGAATAAAAGGGTGAGAAAAAGGAATGGACCCACTGTGTAACTTTAGGGTTCAACTAGAAAGACTCCTGATATAAGTTTTGGGTATAACTTTTGGACTATTAAAAAAATATATATAAGGTATTGGTTTTAAGTATAGTACCCCTAATTCAACCTTGTCCCGAAGTCCCGAGATAGAATCCCAACAACTTAGTCGGGCAGAGCTCTGACATGCGTTATGGGACTCAGATCAATCGGAAAGGGTAGCGGTGATCGGGAATTAAGATACTTAAAACGGGGCAGGGTTTTATTATTATTATTGGTATAATATTAAAGAAAATGAAAAATATAGAAAGAGAGGGGCGAGACAATGAAGAGAAGGAAAAAAGAATGTTGGCGGTTGAACGTTGGACAGTATCTCTATTTATACTAAATTTTTGCTTGGAGGCTACTCCTCTTTTTCTTCTTATCCATATGCTTACGTATATTCTTCATTTTTAAGTTTTTATTTGAATTTTACTTATTATTTTATTATTTCATACGTAAGTTTAGTTTTTATTAGTTATTATTATTTTATTAAATTATATATTATAATTAGTTTAACTGCTTTACTTATTTGACGCTTATAACTTTTAAAATATAACGTTTTATAAAATAATAAATATGTTATTAGAACGAGTATATTTTTGTCTACATTTGGGTCTAAGTTTCATTAAAAATAGAATAGGTTCAAAATACAATTTATTTTTTTTTATAATTTAATTATTATAGGGTTCCTAGGCCCGTCTAGGAACTTCATATTTCTATACCTGTCTAATAATATAACTTTTTATATACTTTTATTTTTATTAGACAGGTTAGCCATACATAGGCCAATAATATTTCAACCAATTATATAAAATAGTGTTTAAAACTATTTGGGTTGAACATTTATATTAAAAATAAACTAGTTATTAGTTACTAGTGGTCAATAAATTTAACCAAACCTATAATTCTTATATGATAAAAATAGGAATGTTACACTTGATCACATTATAAACCCATTCCCACAATAAGTGAGTTTTGAGCCTTTGTTGAGCATACAAACGTATATCTTTAAACTAAATGCTCATTTCTCGTTTCTTGTATGAATAGCCGCTTGGTTCTTACGACTCTAGAACTTGTCACGACGATACATTCCCGATCCTTACCAACTTGAATTCAGGTAAGTAAATGATAGAGGCATTAGGACTAACCCATTTTCCTTTCAACACCATTATTTTTAAATTTTTTTATCAACTACACAAAATCCCCATAGTTAACCCCTTTGAGCCTAAACCTTTTCATTTCAAAACTCACAAAACAAACACCCTTTACCCACCAAAACCTTTTTTCCTTTTCAACCCCTTTATTTTAGTAAAAAGCTCGGTTATCTTGTGACGTATCCCACAAATTTTTTTTTTCTGAAAGTCTTGCAATAAACAAACAAGTTCCTCAATGACACTTTGTTTGAATATGTTTAGTATGAATAAAAGTCACAAAAAAACAAAAAGTTTTACGACGACCGACGCTTTTTACGATTTTCGCCATTTTCACTAATCACTAACCAAAACCACCTACCCTTAGCCCAAGCCTAAGCCTTCCCCAAGTCCTCTTGATATTCACGAATGTTTTTAGTTGAAAAGGAGGAGGATTGATCGCTTGGCAAGCATATGGTAGAAGTAAGTTCTATGCCAGTATCGAGTGTTTCACAAAAATACATATTCGACCGAGTGTTGAGTGATCTCCCATGAGGTATATGAACTTGTATATAAATAGAATTTTAAAGAGGCATGTTATGCCCAAATAAGTAATTTTTCTTATAAAATGTTCTAAATAAATCATGACGAATAGGATTGTAAATAAAATAAAAATAAACCACAATAAAAGATCTTGGATTCCCGACACTCAAGGTAAGCCCAAAAACTTCTCCTTAACCTCTTCCATTTAGGTGTGTAAGCCATATATTAAAGAGTTTTGCTTGAAGACAAGCAAATATTCAAGTGTGGGGGTATTTGATGTGTGCAAAATGTAACATATAAATTACATCAAAAGAGGCATAAAACTAACCCTTTTTAGTACTAATATTGGAAAAAACACGTTTCTTTCTTCCTTTTGAATTTACAGGACCAAATGAGCTTAAAAGAACAAAAGGAACAAATAAGCAGCCAAATACCAACATATATACAAGCAGAAGGAATAACGTGACATGCCTGACCCCTCGGCAGCATCTCCCAAAGCAAAAACAAGAAGGCAGAAGCTGACCACAGGGCTGTGCCCAGCTCACCACGGGGCGTGGTCAGCTCACCACGGGGCGTGGTCAGGCCTGACACAAGAAGACAAAACCTGTAGAAGCTTCTACGCCCACCACGGGGCCGTGTCCAGCTCACCACGGGGCGTGGTCAACGCAAAGATACGTAAATTCATGCCAAATCTTGATAGTACAGATACGAGTTGACCACGGGGTCGTGCCCAGGAGACACGGGGCCGTGTTGGGCCATCTTCTAACACATACAATTAATGAAGGAAGAGAAAATGCTGACCGCGGGGCCGTGGCCAGAGTTTTGTACTTGCTATAAAAGGGGGTGCTTGGTTCACTTGAAAGGCATCACTTGGCAAACCACTACTCTCCTACTTTGCCACCACTCCACCACCACTACAACACCAACATCATCCATCATCCATCTTTAGAGTGTGTAGTAGTCTCGGGATCCAAGATTGATAGTAAGAGTTCTTGCCAATCAAATGTCATGTTTGGTTAAGCCTCTTACATCACTTTGTGAAAACAAGTCTTTTATGTATTACTTTTGATTTTTAATCTTTCGGCACTTTTTATTTGGCTTTGTAGTAATGACTTTAATAACTAGTTTCTTATGTTGAAGGTGAATTTTCTTTATCATATGTCCGTGGTGTCTTAACGTTACTTTACTGTCTATATAAAGTAAAAGATTGCATCATTCATGTCTCTACGGTCTATATATAGGCATGTTGGCTACCTGGTTGGGGGTTAAGGGAATGGTTTAGTAAGGTTCTTGCCTTGTTCAGTGTATAGATCCTGCAAGGACCTGGTTCAAGCTTACTAGGACCTCCTTCAATACCCACTAGTATTGGATGGCGGGGGTGCGAATAGCTTGAACCCCTCATATGTAAACTACTATTAATACATTAAACCGGCTACTTGGGATTGTATCCCTGCTGACTCAAACCACTTAGCCGAGGGTAACGTCACCTTCAAAAGAGGGGCCTACCACTTTTCGCATTAATAACTTAATTAATTATTTTTCAACATTCCGACCCCTTGGGATTGTATCATTGCTAACTCAAACCACTGGATTGAGGGTAACGTCACCTTCAAAAGAGGGGCCTGCTACTGTAACAAAGATAATCTTTTAAAAAGTCCGAAAGTGCAAAAATCATCAAAGGGTACATTAAAGGCGAGTCGGATCAAAGTGACTCATCTTGTGTACTGTTTTTATTTTATTTTATTTTATTTCTGCATTTTTAGTTTTATTTTTCATGTTTCAAAGCTTTTCTCAAAAATTTAGATTGATTAGACGTTGAGGATAAACCGGTACTAAAAGCTCTTGTGTCCTTGGACGACCTCGGTATCTTACCAACACTATACTACGCTCATGATGGGTGCACTTGCCCAAGTGTGTCTTTAGAGTTAGAATATCGTGCTTATAAATTTAAAACTTAACTATGCGTAAAACTGGCTCAAAATATCAATAAAAATATATCACATCGAACGCATACCAATACACTAACAACAATACACTAACAACATGGATGTCAAAATTATAGTTTTCTCATTACAAATATTGGAATTTTTAATGAATGTGTTTTTGTCTATATATTAAGAATTGTATTGATTTTATAAATAATTAATATAACCTTTAACTCTAAAAGTATTTAATTAGTTTATCAGGTTTGTTACTTTGGGGTTTAAATTGACAAAATGTAAATAATAAGTAAAAAAACGATCTTTGATTAAACCACGAATTTCATTAATGTTACGATTATAATTTAATCTTTTACATAAGTAATGCAACATTTCGTTCATTTCAATATTTATGTCAAGACTTATAAATAATATAATTAATATTATGTAACTCGTGTAGCATACAAGTACTTAAACTAGTTGAAGTAATATAATAGTTTAAGTTTTATTAGGCGAGGGGTTTTAATAAAAGCCCATAAGGTATAAAAATAAAGCTTATTGAACTAATATAATACTTTGAGTTTTTATAAGGGTCAGAATTGAGAAATACGAGAATACGTACTAAACACCAATATGTACTTATAAGGCAATTAAATAAACCACCTATCTTACTCTCTCATAAAACATTAATACACAATATACAAGTTGTTTATGTGATTCTTATAGTTCTCAACATAAATTTAGTTATTAAAAAAACTTTTGGATAATTGATTGCGGTGTTTACTTGTATCTTGTTTTTATTTTATTTGTTTATTCTCTGTTATTTTTTAACGGGTTAATTACTTATATTTTGTATTAGATACTATTTTCTATTTTGTATTTTGATAGGTTGCTGACTATATCGCATGTTTGTGCTTATACTTGTATAGAGGTTGGTTAACATATAATTTCTTTTAACGTACGTTGCGTACGAGATTCAGATAAAACGTGCAGATTTTTATTCATAACATGCAACTTGTTTTTTACCAACATGCGATTTATTTTGTAAAACAACATGCGGAATTATTTTTTTTACACCATGCGGTTTTTGTTTTTTAACATGCGGCCTTGAGTATTTTGCAACATGCGGATTTTCATTATTGGGGTTTATAGCGTGCGGACTTCACCAAGCGTACTCTCGTACGTTAAGCCACATTGTACATTACACTTTCTATATCTATGTATTATTTAATTAGGTACGAGTTTTATGAAACTTAATAACATTTTTAATATAAAACTATAAGGAATATAACAGATACACAAGTATTCATGGTTAAATATGCTTCCTTTTAACTTTTATGTACCTGCATTTTTTATTCTTATTCGAAAAACAAAAATTCTTCTCCATACTAGTACATAGTAATTTAGTGATGCAAATATATGATATTAATTATTGTGATAGTTTTACATGGTTCATGTCTTAATGAACAGTTTTGGTATAACCACTAGAGATATAAAAAACCGGCCCAATACTCAATTGACTTGGGCTTTTTAAAGCCTGTTATGATCATGGCCCCAATATTCAAAAACCAAGGTCTTTGCATGTTTACACGCCCAGCTAACCAAACACTAATAGTAACGAGTAATAAGGTCATGAGCTGAATTTTTTTACAAAAAAGTTTTTGAGAGAAAATATCGTTAATGTTTTCATTTTAATTTGGTTTTGTAAATTTTATTAATGTTCGCTTTGGTTGGGGGGGGGGGGGGGGCAGCCAACCCCCCGAACTTTTCGCTCAGTAGTGAAGAGTGGATAGTTTTCGTATAGAAATTTTTGGGTATATACATTTTTGAACCCCCGGTTTTATAGAAATTTTTGGTATATACGTTTTCGACCCCTCGGTTGGAAATCTCAAGCTTCGCCATTTAACGGGACTTTCTAAATGTGTGTTGACGGTGCATCAAAATATCCAATCATGTTACAATGCGTCTTAACTCAAATACAACAATGCATGGACATCTAAAACAATGTGTTTAACCATTATAACAGTGAAGGTCCAGCTTAAACATATTATTGTGACACTTAAAGCTGGTATCTTTGATCATACTGAGTGTGGTCGGTGTTCATCATTAGGTTGTTATCTTTGAGAGGTAGAAATTGGCTTGCTTGGATGAAGGGTCCTTCATGTTCGACAACTAGAATGTTCAAGTTAACTTGAGACATGGTGAATTTGGGAGTGAATTTTTGCTTTTCAAATACAAAGGGTTTTACGGTTTGTAAGTTATGAGGTTGAAGGTGAAGTCTCTATTTCTAAAATTGGGTATTTACAGGAGTAGTGTGAGCAGAGATTATGGGGTCGTTAGTATGTACGAGAGTTGAGGGGACATAGATCATGGGGTATTATGACAAGTTAATGGTCATTTACTTTCTTTTTAATCGTTAGATCGTGTGATTCGGAAATGGTTCAAATATAACCATTAGATCGTGGGTTTCAAGGTGGGTTAATGGTGATTATCCTTGCATAAACCTTTTAATATGTCTCCAAATATTCTTCAAAAGAATGAATTTTGATTGGTGAATACCAATGGCCATGTGATACCTTTTGCCTCTTGTGGGACCCATTTTAAGAGAATGGTCCGGTAATATTCCTTCCGGAAGCTGACATTCTTCCCCCTTTTTGAAAGTAAAAAATTCTTTTCTGATGACGTTATCAGAAGATATGTATAACACTAGGTTATTAGAAGTAAACTTCTTGTGTATATTCTCATAAGAAAGTCATCAGAAGTTATTGTTCCCCCTAAATGTAGTGCACCATTTTTTTAAGATGAGAGGGAATGAGTAAAGTTTTAGAATGTTACTTACACGTATTTTTCTGGTGGAACTCCTTGTTCTTTTCTTCGAATAATATTTTGTGGAAATTTTGAAAGAATGATAGTCAAGAGTAATGTTCTCTGAATTTTCACACAACTTTTGTCCCTTTTTATCATTATCATCCTTTTTCGAAGAGTAACTGCTTAGATTTTGTCCGATTTTGCTATTTCTGAGAAAAGTATGATTTACCAGAATTAAGAGTTATTTCATCAGAATTTATCAAAAAAGGACTATGTTTTATAAGAAACTTCTTTTAGGTGTCAAATGATTTTCTTTCTGATAAACTTAAGTTCCTTTATCTTTGTTGTTAACCCTCTTTTTACATTGTTGTTCCCTTTTTCTTTCCCCTTTTAAAAACCAAATTGCATATATATAACAAAATATATACAACCTTAACCGAATAAACAAAAACAAACTAATCTACACCAAAGATTAGCTCAGCAAAAGCCCAGAGGTGTGTCACAAGTCCTGTGTTGTTGCCAGTTGGTACAAGAAGTGTATTGTGGAACCTTTCTTGTAACAACATCTCAGCTCTGGGATACCAGATTGGAACTCCTCCAAAGCCTAGATGGTCAGTAATTACCCTCATCAGAAAATGAGGTAGACCAGGAATGGTCTGCTAGACCACAAGTTGCATGTAAAATCTTTCATTAAATAACGAGAGAAATTATATGGAACTGCTTGCACAATGGCATGCACAGGTTCCATTAACTTGTAGGAGATTTCATGGAAGTTCACAATCTTTTTCGAGAAACATATCCCGAGCTGTGTTGTCACACCCCCAAATTACTACACGCAAGTTTTACCGCGAGGCGCGTGACGTACCAGGATCTAGCCACTAATCATGTCGAACTAATGGTAAACAATATTAAAACAATCATCATGTCCAACATGAATAGTGTATTTGAAAATACATGTTTCAAACAAAAGTATGTATTCAGCGGAAGCAAAAGTAATTGTTTCAAAACAACCAAAACCATATTGTTTTAAAATGCATAATATTAAATGTTCTCATCAAACAGCACGCCCCTTGACACTTCATACTCCTCAGACTGCATGTTCCTGTGCACTGATGTACTTAACGACCTGCAAAGATGCAGTAGAGTGTCAACATAAAGTTGGTGAGTCCACTAGTTTTGTTCAACAAAAATGATGGAAATGTTTAACTTTAAAGACATGTCAAGGAATATTAAACTCGGTACCGATATGACTGACTATGATTTTTGTGCCCTCGTCAATGTCTTTCAACATTGATCCAAAATGATTAAGGTCCTTAGTTCACGACCGACTCCCTGAGTACGGTGTGAGGTTTGTCAAACCTAATAGTGCTACTAACTAATACCCCATTGCCTCCCACGACAACTAGCTCGGTAATAAGTAGGGATATACATGATAGTGGTTGAGTTTATCCACTGACATCGAAATTATACTACAACATTTATTAAAAAGTATCTCCCCTCGGAATAATGGTTTGTCCCCTAGGACGCATGCTTGTGGAAGAGTAGTGAAACTCACCTTAGTTTGTTCGGTATGTGTTAACGTGCTTCTAACATGTTAATAAAGTGTTAGGTCCATTACACGCGACCTAATGTACAATAACATGTAAGTATGTATACATGTAGGGTTATGTAATACCCCAAGTGTCCAAACAACCAAGTGATTAACGTGATCAAGTTAACAAGTTTAACATACAGTGGATTTCTCTAGTTGGTGACATGTAGTGTGATTCCATATCAAGTTCTAATTATACCAATAATAAATCACTTAGCAATCGACCCGTTACCATAAATATAAAAGAAATTTACTCTTTTACTTATATATGTATGCAGGACAACTAAAGTGTCAAATATATAATTGTTCATACATAATACGCACAATTATCTTAAAACACTTATATCCAACATATAACAAAAACTATTAGAATTTATAAGATCCAACTAATAAAGTTGGACCACAAGAGTCACACAAGGTCGGTCCTTATATGCCTAACATATATACTTGGACCCCCTTGTTTCCCTTCATAAACTCGGACCAACCTTTACCGCACACCACTTATCAGCCAGTACACCACTTTAACTCGGAACCAACCCCTGACCCACATAAACTCAAAAACCCCTTTTTGTTTAAACAAACTCGGACCAAACATGTAACCCGGATACCTTCGGTTTGTTATACAAAACTCGGAACAAATATATATACTTGGACTCACCAAAAACTCGGAACAAATATACATATGCTTGGACTCACACAAATCAAAACAAATAAGCGAACATAAATAAACTCGGATCATTATCTATATTCTAAAACTCGAATTACTTATGTAAATCGGACGTAACAAACTCGGACTTTGTATACATCTCAGTAACTCGGTCCTTGTGTATATCGGACAAGTTCCAATAACACGGACTTTGTGACTTCACAAAGTCAGACCTAATTTATTCACGGACTAAACTGTTATTCTCGGAATAACAATCACGGACTAAGCAAAATTATAGTCTTTCAATGTAACAGTTACAGTTCATCGACCAAACCCTAATCTCAACAATGCTACGTAACAAATCAACAAATTAGCAGTTCTAATATATCAATAGCAGCTCTAGTATCAGACAAACAATTGCACATTCATTCAGGCATGATCAGCTAACCACAGATCGATTGTTTGGATACCTAGGTTTTTGCATGGAATGTCAAGAGATCAAAATACCAATGTATAACACAAAACACTTACCTTAGATTCGATCTAGTTTTTGTTCTTGATGGGTTGAAAGATCAGAGATTTGATGATTGTGTGTATGAGATTTGGGTTGCCAAGTGTGATCAGAGAAACCAACTGCCGTAATGAGTGAGATTATGGGAAGTTTAGGGTTTGCAGTAGTTTTATCATAATTTCTATATTAACCATAAAACACCCTTAACTGTATAACTATTAACAAACACTATTAATAGTTATGTTTTTGAACGAATAATGTTATGAGAAGGAATGTAAGGGTTGGAAAATGGAAAGGGTATAGGTAAGAATATTTCTGGATGTTACCGAACAAGTTTGGGCGAAACAGGACTCAGAAACAGGTCAAACAGGTTCGGGCGAAACAGGGCGCGGCGTCGCCGACGCGGGAAGTCCCCGTCGGCGATGCAATGCCTGGATCAACATTTTCATCGATGCCTTGGAACGCTGTCGACGCACCTTTTGGATCTGACATAGGTTTTTACCTTGCGTCTCCGACGCGAGATTGTGTCATCACCAACGCCACTTATAAAACCAAATTTTCTGATTTTTGTTGTTTTTTGCGTTGTTAAGCCCCCACACCTCCTAAAACCTATCCGATATCTCCGTTAAACTCCCGAAATGCACCATATGATTATTAGGACCCTTAAAAGTTTAGTTGGGTCATATCAAAGGGTCTTAAAATAAGAATGTGCATGATTAGAAAATCACGAATGAAATTTCTATAGGATTTGTTTAATCTTATGGTGGAAAGCAAGTAGTGTGTGGTCATAAAAGACCATTAATACATAGAATGAATGGAAGCAAAGTATGAAAATACAGAATGTTGAAATGAGTTAAGCATGATAAAAGAATGAAACCTTAAAAAGAGATTAAGAAGATTTAGTATAGATCAAGAAAGATTAGGGATTCTTAACCCCTATAATAGAAATAAGTATGCCGTGGTCCCTTGGAGCTTAATGATGATGAGAATGAAAAAGAATGAAAGTCGTAAGGATTTGATAATGATAGAACGAAATGACTTTGATGAATAGAGAATGAAAAACATTTAAATTGAATATGTTTATGTAGATGGCGGATGATAGGGATGTAAACAATGATGATCTAACTCGACAAGAAGAAACGAAAAAGATGATTGCAGAAGAAGTTGGAAAGCGATTGAGGCTAACCTTCCTCGGCTTGCCCAAGAAGTAGAAAGCCACGTGTTAGAAGTGGCAGAAACAATGATGACGAGCAAGATGGATGAGTTGAAAGAGATGATAAGCGAAAATGCAAGAAAAGAAAGAGGCCCGTAGATGCACCTATAAAGAGTTCATGGCTTGTAACCCCTTGCCATACAAGGGGGAGATTGATCTGATAGTATGTCAAAGGTGGATCTAGAGTATGGAAGCGGTGTTTATAAGAAGTCATTATGAGAAAGAGGATCAAGTGATGTTTGCAACGGGTCTACTCCAACTCCAAGTTAAGGATTGGTGGAACACCTATTGCAAAGAGGCGAGAGAAGAAAAGGTTCGAGTGTTAACTTGGAAAGAATTTAAGGAGCCTTTCTAGAAGTATCATTGCCTGCAGTCCGCTATTGATAGAATCCAGGAAGACTTTTTACGTCTTTGCCGGAAAGGGGAATCAATTGATGAAATTACGAATATTTTCCTTGACAAGATGAAATTTTGTCATGACTTAGTAAGAACATAAAGGATGAAGATTATTCGATATCATGACATGTTGAAGGCCGAGTATCGAGAATTCATAACTCCCTTTAAGTGTGAAATGTTGAATGAACTCATAAATTAGGCCAGAGATAGAGAGATTGAGTTAAGGAGACAAGTTGAATGAAAGGAGAAAAGGCCAATGGAAAAGTCTACCAACCTGAGCCTGTCAAAGAAGCCAAGGTTTCAAGACTATGGCAAAAAGGAGAAATCGAAGAGTGGAATCCCGACTTGTAAAACTTGTGGAAAACTTCACACGAGTGAATGGTTACTCGGTAAGAAGGGATGTTACACGTGCGGTCAAGAAGGACACCCGTATTACAAGTCTCCCAGCAATCCGAAGTCATGTTTTAATTGTTTCCAACTGGGACACATAAAGGCGGAGTGCCCAAAACTCCAACATGGGGCAAAAAAAAGAAGGAAAGAAAGAAGAGCAGTTTAAGGCTCGAGGAAGGATGTTCCAGATTACAACCGACGAAGCAAAAAACTCACCCGGATGTTGTTTCAGGTATATTCTTAGTTAATTCTATACCTACTTATGTGTTTTTTGATCCGGGTCAAGTAGATCGTTTGTTTCAAGTGAATTATTACATCACCCTTCTTTTGTGATTGAAAGGATGCAACGCCCCTAGAGGTAGAAATAACCGATAGTAAAACTTACTTATTATATGAAGTATGTAGAAATTGTAAGATTGTAATAGAGGATGAAGAATTTCATATTGATCTCGTCCCGATGGTTTTGGGAGAGTTCAAGGATGTCGTAGGTATGGATTGGTTGTCTCAAAACCATGCTAAAATTCTATGTGAAAGAAAGATTATTCATGTCTTGACACCCGGAAGAAAGTGGGTAAGTATATAAGGGGATAGGATCGTCGAACCGAAGTTTTGCTCCATTTTTCAAGTTGTCAAGTATGTATGAAATGGGGGTAAGGCATTCCTATCCTATGTAATGGAAACCAATCGAGTAGCCCCAAAACTCGAAGAAGTTAAAGTGGTGAATGAGTTTCCGGATGTGTTTCTGGAAGACTTACCTAGGCTTCCACCCGAGTGTGAAGTGGAGTTTAAAATCGAGCTATGTCCGGGTGCCAAGCCGGTAGCTAAGGCCCTTACCAAGTGGCCCCAACTGAAGTGAAAGAATTAATGACCCAACTCCAAGAGCTGTTCGATAAGGGCTTTATATGTCCAATCGTTTCACCATGGGGAGCACCCATTTTATTCGTTAAGAAGTAGGATGGTTCGATGCGAATGTGCATTGACTATCGGGAACTAAATAAACTAACGGTGAAAAATTGTTACCCGTTACCCAGGATTGATGACCTATTTGATCAACTTCAAGGGGCAAGTTGGTTCTCAAAAATCGATTTACGATCAGGGTATCACCAACTACAGGTACGAGAAAATGATGTGTCCAAGACTGCATTCCGAACTCGATACGGACATTACGAGTTTCTAGTGATGTCCTTTGGGCTGACAAATGTCTCGGCTGTGTTTATGGACTTGATGAATCGGGTATGTCGATCTATGTTGGATAAGTCCGTGATTGTTTTCATAGATGATATTTTGGTATATTCCCAAAACAAGGCCGAACATGTTTCGCATTTGTGAGAAGCGCTAAAGACATTCTGTAAGTGTAGGATCGGATTTCGACCTAAACGAGTCGTTCGGAAGAGCTCAAATCCGTTTCAGCGGCGGAAACAAAGAAACGGACGTATACACAGCTTGTATCACACTTTAATCCTCTTGTATATTGATATTACAGCGTTTACAGTACAAGGAAATACCGGCAGCACCTCGGTATCAGTTCTAAACTCTGTTACAAATGAAATGACAAAGTAACCTATTTATACTACACTAGGATCGCTCATAATGACAAGTACATAAAAGCGATTCACACAAGTTGCCGTAAAAGCGATCCGACAAGTTCCGTATAAGCGATCTGACATCATTTGACAAAAGAACGATTCATCATGACTGCATAATACACGATCCTCATCATTTGACCTACCATCTTTTTGTCTTTAGTAAATCTTCATGGTGGATTCTCATTTGACCATCATTTGGTCCAATCACAATCAAATGTTTTATCATTTTGTCTTTTGTGGAACTTTGTAAACCTTTTGAAGTATATATTATAAACGGCCATTTCTTGAACTCTTGAATCATGACATCACTTGTGATGTCACCTAGGTGATGTCACTCGTGATGTCATGTCCGATCGGATCCGCAACGAGACTGAGACTCGAAACCAAGACGAAGGCGACAGATGACTGCACCAACAGACTCCCCCTCAGATGTTGACGAGTCTTAAGTGTCGAGTCTTCAACGACTTCAGTCTTTATCAGTCTTTGGACTTCTTTCTCTCTATCTTCAGAATCTTCAGGCTCCCCCTTTCGTCAAGCTTCCGTGCTTTTGGGATCGACACCTGGCTTTGCGTATCAACAGATTGAATGTTGACAGAATCTTCAGTGAGAGTCTTCAACATGACATTCTCGGATATAGTTCGGTCTTCTTCAAGAATTCTGCCTGGATCTAACTTTCTTTGGCTATAACCTTCATCAGACTCCCCCTATCACTCTGCTAGGATAGTTGTCTGGGATTTTGTTACCACCATCGAAATTATCTCCTGGCTTCTCTCTGTTCAGCTCATCATCTGCATCATCTCAAACACTCTATCACAAACAAATAAAGTTGTGATTCAACTTAATGAATCAACAAATCATTTGAGAATTTTTACAATTTAAACACTGATCACAAATTTGAAACATTTCAATTACTGATTCAACCTAATGAATCATTTTAAACATTTCAAACGATTTAACCGACCTGTCTGTTCATCAAGTTTAGCCTTTGAGATTTTGAAAATCAGCTCTTCACCATCAGTTGTCGAAAATTTTTTTGGATTTTTGAAAATATGAAACATAAATGCAAAGACAGAAATTTAAATGCAAAACAAACATATTTTTGTGAGTTTGTACAAGAGGATCATATCAGTTTTTGAGACATAACACAAGCACCGTTAAGCTTTTAATCGTTTTAAGTTCTAAACGATTCACGTAGATTGGCGATATAATTGTCCTCTTAAATTTTCATACAATTTTCAATCTATTCAGGATACTATTTAGGTATTTTATGAACTTAGTTCAATTCATGTGTCCCACCTCTTGAATATACTCCCGTATCCAGAATCCCAATATTCAGTCTTACAGGTATGAACACTACAATGATGTCTGTACATAAATTAGGGGAAAGATGCGAGAACTGAGGGATCTCAGGTCAGAACTTCCGTTCAGCAGAGAGATATCAGCTTCGACTTAGCAGTGTGTCCCCTTTAGAGGATCTTTTCAGCTACAACAGATGATTATCAATTTTATTGTCTAATCATTCTGAGGGCTATAATGCTATGTTTCAAGCATTTTGCGGAAAGTATTAGCCAAGGACTAGGTCAGAACTACCGTTCAGCAGAAGTCCCGGAATAATACCCCATACATCATAGAGTATTAACACCTAGTATATCAGAATACGAGACCTTTCAAACGAGATTTCAGGGGTTACCTATATATCCAAGTAGTGTTCCCCACGAATTTCATAAGTTTGAAATTTTAGGTTTATATCCCGAACAAATCTACTAAATGTATAAAAACCTATCGTCACATCATCAGTGAGACCGTTTATCACATTTGACATTACATTTCTTTAGCATGCTGTGATAGTCCACTGATTTACTATCATTTCCTCTTTTTCACAACAAAACTCATTTTTAAATTTTTAATGTTTTTGACATTTTCAAATTTTCTAATTTTTTTAAAATTTTCTCCCCCTAAAATCAAAATATGTTTCAATTTTGATTTTCTGGGAAAATTTGAAACAAACTGTACAAACTTGACAACATGATGAGAATCACTTCAATTCTCCATCCACTTTGGCGTAAACAATCAGAACTCCCCCTCACAACAAACTATTTTCCCATTGTGATTTCAAAACACTTAAGTTTGTTTTAATCAAAATGGCTTTTCCGGAAAACTTAGTTTGTTTACCAAACAGTTTAGGTACGGGGTTACTTCATCATCTTGTTTTCTACACAAAAGTAGGAAAATCCAAGTACAAGTTAATGTCCTTGATTTACCATATGCAGTCCAGAATCCTCTGTACCACTTGTAAAACATTCACAAACACAACCAAACCTCTTTACCGTTTGCATGATTGACGTTACCGAATAAAATTCAAGAAAGATGCCGATTCATGATCCACGATACCATCTTGGGATCTCCGGCAATTCCTGCAAAATCTTCAAACACAGATTTAAAAAGATGCCGATTCATGCTCCACTCTTACAAACCTGGGAGCTCCGGCAAGTCAGGTTTTTTCTATTTGAAAAGTTTCACCCAAGCCTGACCAGCCTTGGGTGATTTTGAATTCTTATTCAACAATGGTGGAAAATTTTTCTCATCCATTGTTAAACTAGAATTCTCGACCTTTACCTCAACAACTAGCTCTTCTGGTTTTACCATACCAGAATCATTGCCTGAATGTGGCTTGTCTGACTTTAATGAGTCAGATTCATCGCCGACATGTGGCTCCTTTGTTTCCGAAGAAACAAATTCATCGCCAGGAAGTGAAAACTTCACTTTCTTCTTTTTCTCCTCTTTTGTCCTCAGATTTGTATCTGACGAATTCATCTTGCTTGACTTTGCAGCCGAGGAAGTTGATTCATCAGAACTCTTCTTCGATCTGTCGGGTGAACCCGAGGACAAAATCTTTTCGAGATATTCTCTCGCTTTCTTTCTCTTTTTCCTCAGTCGATCTTTCTGCCCCTGAGAAAGCTTCACTTTTGTTTCTTGAACTTTAGGTTCTTTGACCTTCTGTTCTCTGACGTTTTGGCCCGAAACTTTCAATTCTTTGGGCTTGACAACGACTGGTATCTTCTTTGCCATTTTCTGAGAATTAGCCCTCAATCTGTCATGCGATCTCTTTGGGCAATCTCTGGCAATGTGACCTTTGATATTGCAATTGTAGCACCTCCTGGTCTCATAACTCCAGTATTGGCAGTTAACAGCAATATGCCCCTGATATCCGCAGCTGTAGCACACCCTGTTATCATACCAGTTACCACCTTTTTCACACCAAATGCTCAGATCATAGCATTGTCTGGCTTGGTGATATTCCTTCCTCAAATGTGCTGGTTTTGACGCTTTTGCACTGTGGTTTGTTCTGCACACAACAAATTTTGAATTTTCATTTTCAATTTTTTGTAATTTTTTCTTTTGATTGGATGATCGTACTGATGAGTTTTTTCTTTCATTTTTAAAGTTTTGATTCTGTTTTACAATCTTCTTCACAGGTTTTTGCTTAGAGCATTCACCTTTTTCAGTTGATTGCAGAACAGTTTTCTGAAATTTTTCTTTCAACTTTAAAAACAATTTTTGTTTTTCTTTCTTAACATTTTCATCATCAGACTCTGTCACAGACTCATCTGCTGAATAAAATTTCTCATTTTCCTCATCAGTTTTATCATCACAATCTTTGACTTTGACTTTGTCAACGTTTGTAGCCTTTTCACTCATCGGAACTGAATTGATCGGTTTTGGACAACGAATATTCAACTTGTCAGATTTAGTCGCAAAACTGATCAATTTCTTCTCAAGTTTATCTATCTTGGTCCTGGAATTCTTAGCTTCTTCCTCAAGCTGAGATATTCTCTCAAGATGAGACTTGATGGAATTGTCATTCTCAACCTTCAAACTTTCAAGAACAGACTTTTCATTTATCAAAAATTTGATCTGTTCCTGAAATTTTGATTCATTTGCTTTCAGGTTTTTGTTTTCAAGCTTTATCCAGAAATCCTCATCTTCTGACGATTTCTTTTTGCTTTCAAGCTCTTTTACCAACTCTTTGATTCTCTTTTGAGCGCTTTCACCTTCTTTTTCAAGTTCGACAATCTTCTGAAGATGGGAATTTATCATCTTTTGTTTTTCAATGTTGTTTTTACTAAACACATTTTTCCCATCTTCAAGAATTTTCACTTGCCCCTCAAATTCTTGATATTTCAAAGTCAAACTGTTAAAATCAATCAACAGTTTGTCATTTTCTGCTTTCAACTTCTCACAATCTTTTTCAATAGAAAGAATCTGGTTTTCAGCAACGTGCTTCTCGTCTTTCAACTTTTTGACTGTAAATGCCAAACTTTCTATGTCTCTAACGAGTTTGTCATTGTCAGTCTTAAAGTTATCGCATGTTGAGCACATTGTTTCATTCTTCACCGATTCTTCAGCTTTTGAAGTTTCTTCTTCCTTTGCTATCAATGTACCTGCACAAAACAATTTAACGAAATCAAAAGGGTTTCCATTATTATCAATATAACAACCTCGTTTGAAATCGTATTTCAGCACATGTTTTGCCCTGATACATTTACCAATCCTTTTGATCATCTCCTCAAACACATCTAAACCCAGATCTAGCACATTATTCTCCAAAACCTTGATCAAATCTTTCTTCTTCTTTCTAACTTCAAGTTCATGAGTTTGAAGTTTGCTGATGAATTGATTTAGAGGTAATTTTGAAAAATTTGAGTTCTCCTTTAAATTCTTCAAACATTCACCCCATTCAATCGGTAATGCATCTGCAAATTTCTCCAATTTTTCAGCATTTGACGGGTATATCTCATGATCTTTCATATAACTCAATAAAACACTATATCTGTCTTTAAGATCATCCAACGTTTCGTCTTTCAAACACACAAAATATTTGAACCTTTTTGCCCATCCATCTTTGCTCACTTTTCTATAACCCTCATCTAGAAATCCGTGATGCCAATCATTAAATCTTTCGAAATAATAGTTCTCCTGTTCATCAAACACCTTTGCCATTTTTTTCAAAAAACAAATCCGACACGTGTTTATCTTTAATTGGGTTTTGGGCGGTTGTAAAGAACTATTGATTGGGCCGTTTTTGTGACAAAGAATAAAATGGCAGTGCTTAATGGGACGGTGATATTGGGCTTTGTTGATTGGTTAAGCTTGTTTAATGGGGCCGGTGGGTTAAAAAATTTGGGCGGTGAGACAAAAGATTTATAAGTGGCCGACAATCAGATCATCAACACCCTTAAAACTAATCACATGGGCCTCTTTAATGTAATTGGTTGATTAAGGACGGCACATTGGGCTTCTTGTGATTGGGTCAAGAGACTTAGTGGGGCGGTGACATAATACACTATTTAGTGGGCTCCTTTTTATGGGCGGTGACTTGATGATATCAAAAATTGTCAGAAGAATATTTCAGGTGATGTAACACTTTTTAACAACAAATAACAGTGGGCGGTTGGACGGTGCAATAAAAGCGATTCACACTTTACACTTTTGAGCGGTTCAAGGATGTTCCTATGAGAGGTTCGAGGATGTCATTAAGAGCGATCCACGTGTTCAGTATGAGCGGTTCATGCAAAGTTTTCGAGCGGTTCCAGATGGTATTTCGAGCGATTCCAGATATATGGCACCCGCCTATTTGGAAGTAGGTTGAACCGCTTATACGGCACCCGCTTTTAAGGCATGAATTACAGGCGGTTCACGAGGTGATGTCAGCAAACATGGATCGCTTTTAAAGCAAAAATTCAATTTTAACCAAAATTAAGACGAATTAAGGTCTGAAACTTTCCAGGCTTTGTTAAAACATGATTCCACACATATTGTGAGAATTTGGAGCAATTTTGACCGTAAAAAGTTGCGTTTTTCGAAAAAGAAAGGTGTAGAAGCAGAAAAAGTGATGAACACGAGCTGTATATGCGAGATCTCCTCCTCCTTGGCTCTGATACCAATTGTAGGATCGGATTTCGACCTAAACGAGTCGTTCGGAAGAGCTCAAATCCGTTTCAGCGGCGGAAACAAAGAAACGGACGTATACACAGCTTGTATCACACTTTAATCCTCTTGTATATTGATATTACAGCGTTTACAGTACAAGGAAATACCGGCAGCACCTCGGTATCAGTTCTAAACTCTGTTACAAATGAAATGACAAAGTAACCTATTTATACTACACTAGGATCGCTCATAATGACAAGTACATAAAAGCGATTCACACAAGTTGCCGTAAAAGCGATCCGACAAGTTCCGTATAAGCGATCTGACATCATTTGACAAAAGAACGATTCATCATGACTGCATAATACACGATCCTCATCATTTGACCTACCATCTTTTTGTCTTTAGTAAATCTTCATGGTGGATTCTCATTTGACCATCATTTGGTCCAATCACAATCAAATGTTTTATCATTTTGTCTTTTGTGGAACTTTGTAAACCTTTTGAAGTATATATTATAAACGGCCATTTCTTGAACTCTTGAATCATGACATCACTTGTGATGTCACCTAGGTGATGTCACTCGTGATGTCATGTCCGATCGGATCCGCAACGAGACTGAGACTCGAAACCAAGACGAAGGCGACAGATGACTGCACCAACAGTAAGGAAAGACTATATGCAAAATTCTCAAAGTGTGCCTTTTGGCCTAGAGAAATGCAGTTTCTTGGTCATGTGATTAATGCGAAAGGCGTTCAAGTGGATCCATCCAAAGTGGAAGCGGTAATGAAATTGGTTCCCCCAAAGAACCCAAGTGAAGTAAGAAGCTTTTAAGGCTTGGCCGGTTATTATAGAAGGTTTATCCTGGATTTTTCTAAGATAGCCTCGCCTATGACTAAATTAACAAAGAAGAAAGAAAAGTTCTTATGGGGTGATGAACAAGAAAAGGCGTTTCAAACTTTGAAGGAAAATCTCTCAAGTTCTCTGGTGTTAACATTACCGGATGGAACAGAAGATTTGGTTGTGTACATCGATGTCTCACGCCAAGGCCTAGAAAGTTTTTGATGCAAATGGGTAAGGTCGTTGCATACGCTTCGAGACAACTGAAGCAACATGAAGGCAACTACCCGACTCATGATTAAGAGTTGGCGGCGGCAGTGTTCGCCTTAAAAATATGGAGGCACTATCTGTACGAGATTAAATGTACGATTTACTCGGACCACAAAAGTCTCAAGTACTTTTTCGAACAAAAACTCTAAATATGAGGCAATGTAGGTGGTTAGAACTTATAAAGGATTACGACTGTGACATCCATTACCACCCGGGAAAGGCTAATGTAGTGGAAGATGCCCTAACTCGAAAAGACTATCCGCTCCCGATTCATGTAAAGTCCATGAGAATGGTTATTACGCCTAACCTTTTCGAAAGAATACGGGAAGCTCAAGTCAGATCGTTAAATTCCAAAGATCCAAATAAAGAAAAGACAAAAGGATTTGCACACAAGTTAGCAGAAGATGCAAATGGTATGAAGACAAGGCGACACAAGATAGAAAAAAATCGTATGCAGATCAGCGAAGACTACCGATCGAATTCCGAGTGGGAGATCATGTATTGTTAAGGGTCTCCCCATGGAAAGGGATAATCCCATTTCGTAAGCGATGAAAGTTAGGTCATCGTTGTATTGGACCTTTTAAAGTGTTAGCTCGAGCAGGAACAGTGGCATATCGGTTAGAATTGCCCACGACATTGTATGGGATTCACAACACCTTTCACAATTACGAAAATGCATTGCGGACGAAACGGCTTATATACCTTTGGATGACATCAAAGTAGATAAAAGATTAAATTATGTTGAAAGGCCCGCGGCAATAAAGAATTACAAAGTAAAACACCTCCGTAATAAAGCCATTAGACAAGTTTTGGTCCAATGGCAACATCGAAAAGCATCGGATCTTACATGGGAAGCGGAGGATGATATGTGGGAGCACTACCCGGAATTATTTGGTATGTATTCAGGTTTCGGGGACGAAACCTTATTTAAGGGGGATAGATTTGTAACACCCCAAATTTCATATGTTATAATATAATTTAATATTATATTATATTTGTGGTGTCTTAATAAAAGAAAATGGTAAATATAGATTTTACCATGAGAAAAGTTAGATAAATGATAGTAAGTTTAATTCTTTTGTATAAATAAAGTTACCCAAAGGAAAGATAACAAAGTTAGTATGTGGAATAAGAAAATGACATGTTCTAAAAGAATAAGGGCTGGAAATGTAAATATAAAAAAAATCTTGTGATAAAAAAAGATCAGTGTATATGTGTGTGTATGTGTGTGATTGAGAGAGAGAGAGAGAGAGAGAGAGAGAGAGAGAGAGAGTAGAAGGAGAAACCCTTCTCCTTCAACCATTGCAAGAAATCCAACAATTTGAGGAGAATTAAGGTTGGATTTTGATGCTGGGTTAAGATTGATGACCACTTAAGTGTTCTTAACATCAAGTAAGTTGAATTTCATGTTTTAGTAAAAGTTGATGAAGTGGGTTATGAGTAATCCATGAATGTTTATGAAATTGAACATGAATGCTAGATGATCTCAACAAATAGAAATTGTATTATGCTTAATTTGGATTATATTGGTGATTTGAAGTAAAACCCACTTGGAATTTGTAGAATGATGAAAATTTGTGAAGATTATGTGCATTTTGGGTAATGTTAATGTTTGAAAGCTATATGTAGTATGGTATTTTGTTGAATGAAATGTATATAGGATGATGATAAATTGTGAATTTTGATTGTTATGACAATCTAGGATGAATTAAGAAAAATGTGCTTAAAGTACTTGTACATTATGCTTTGTAGATGGTACGCACACAACGTGTTCGATTAAATGCCTAGATATATTAAATTGTGTTTTGACATGAATACTAGTTAAGTCAATGTGCTAGAATGAAAATAGAAGGGTGTATGGTTAAATTAGCACCATAGTAAATAAATGAAGTGTGCGTATGAAATGGATTATTATGAAGGCTAAAAGTGAGATATTATAACATATAGGAGCTAAGAAGGAAGAAAGCTCAAGAAATTCTAAGGCGTAAGTAACGGAAGATCGCGGTAAGTTCATATGAACTTCGCTCTAGTTTAATGTAGATTATTGCATTAGTTTCGTTACATTGTTATTAGTTTGTAATTTAAAGTTTAGATCGTGGTAAACGTGATGTGCTAAACATTGATGACAATTTTAAGAATTGGTAAATTTGAAGTACGTATTATGATTCATTATGAACGTGTCAAAATGTATGGAAAGTAGATTAAAGAATGGGGATGTAATGACTCGTTATTAAATGGGTCAAAATGGATGAAATTGTAAGAATGATTAAATGGTTATGCATTGACTCGTATAAAGGGGTCAAAATAGTTAAGGATGATAAATTATAATAAAAGTCTAAGCACTTATCCGTTATGAACGGGTCGGGTGGAATGTATATTTTGATGTTGAAGGAATGATAAGCACTTACCCGTTATGAACGGGTCGGATGAATGTATATTTTGATGTTGAAGGAATGATATGTACAAATTCGTTGTAGGTGGATTTGTTGTAAAGATGAAATGAATGCACAAAGGATGTTATATCACGACCTTATTAACGGGTCAAATAAGATAGAGAATGAAAGATGTAGTGTTGAAGTTTAATGAAACATACTAATAAATGTATATTGTGTTGTGAATGATAGGTAAATCACATGCTTGAAAATGGCAAGCCTGGAACGAACACACATCATTGCCCTTTTTACGCGCTTCAAGTTTATGTTTAGTATCAATGGTCAAACTACTTTTGGATTGTAAATGTCGTTTTAAATGTTTATGTCTTTTGTAAGTAAGTTTAAAGTTTATACTTTAAATATGTTAGAAATGGTCAACTTTGGTCAAAATTTATATTAAGTTATGAAAGTTCAAAATTTTAGCATTTCTACATGATGTTTGACCATTGCGAAATTTTGTGTGACACCCTGCGAAAAACATTGTGACACCCTAGCTCGTCAGTGGCTGCGCACTAACTTTCGGGACGAAAGTTCTTGAAACTTGGGATAATGTGACACTTCGGGTTTTACCCGCCCGTTTTATTTCCAAACTAAGAACCTTGTTACTTAGTTATGTGAACTAATTTTTAGATTGATGTTTATTATATTACACAAGTAGGGCCATTAGTATAAATTATAAAATTTTCTATATGAATTTGTTCAAAATGAAATTTGGGTATATCAGTTGTTACATGAATTTATTTGTATGAACAACACTATTACCTTTAACTAAAATGGTCCAATTATCACAACACACTCCTCTTAATCGGCCCAAGAGAAGCCCAAAACAACATTTAGGGATGCCCTAATTATGTTGCACAATGAAAAGGGGACCACACTTATGAGTGTGCGACCAACCCTGTTGCTCTCATAAATACTATAGCCGACAAAACCAAGGAATGATTTTGCAATCACTCTCTCACACAGCAATCCAAATACACCACTTTCTTCCTCTCTTTTGTTCTTTCTTCTTCCAAAAGGAAACCTGCAAACACCTCCCCTTCCCATAATCGGAAAACCTAGTTCCAATTAAAAATAAACGGCCGCTTGTTCCTCTGATCAGTCACCGGCCACATCATGTTTAGTGACGGCATCCCACCCCAATCAAGTCTCCGGCAGCCCGCAACGCTTCAATTCGGAACTTAGTTCTCCTTCCACTCAACTGATGCGTAGTTGGTGTTATAGGTTCTATATATATATATATATATATATATATATATATATATATATATATATATATATATATATATATATATATATATATATATATATATATATATACTAGTCGTTTACCCGCGCGATGCGGCGGGAAACATATCACTTAGGTTGGTGATTTAGGGCTATGTACGGAGCGGTTCGGTTTTGAGCAATACCAAAACCAAATTCGCGATGCAACGGAAAACACAACGCTTGTTAGTAATTCTAAGGGTGTGTATGAGAAGGTTCAGTTGTGTCATAACTAAAATCTAAATTTTCGTTTAAGTTACTTCAAAACCGACGGGGTTACAATTCATGACGCGGTACTCGTTTTCTGTTAGTTTATCAATCCTCTTGTGAATATTGCTTACTATTTCTATTGGCTTTTTTTATTCGTAGCATTGATGTGTCACGAGCTTTATAGATAATAATTAAATAATTAAAAAAATCATACATTCGAAACGGTACATGGAATTGGGTTTCGTTAGACCCATTGAATCTTTTAATCAATATAAATTATTATAAATTATAAATTACTAAAACACAACGCTCAGCTAAAGTAGCCAAGAGTTTTGTCTTTTAGTTGATTCTCTAATTACACCCTCTTTTTTTTACTATATAAATACGTTTTTTAATATACATGTTTATCCTCTCTACTTTAATTTTGTTATTATGCATGTTTAGTCCTTCTACTTTTATTCTTTTTCATATTTTGCCTTTTAGTGTTTTCCCTTGTTAACGTGACAAACCAGACTGACTTTAACCGAACAATATCATTACCGGTATCTACATTATCCAAGGGCCAAACAATATACACACTTGGTGTGTAGATAGTCACCTTTAAAAGGTGTTTTTTGTCCTTATATGCACACCTTGCTGTGTCGAACTGTGGCCAAAACGCGGCGTTTTGGTCCGGTTAAGCAGACAAAGACTGACGGGTGTCTGACGGGTCTGTTGACTGGACCAAAACGCCGAGCTTTGGCCGCGTTTTGGTCCTGTCAACCAGACCGGGTGTCAGTATTTTGTCTGGTTGATAGGACCAAAACGCGTCCAAAGCTCGGCGTTTTGGTACGGTCAACAGAACCGTCAGACACCCGTCAGTCTTTGTCTGGTTAACCGGAACAAAACGCCGCGTTTTGGTCACAGTTCGACACTGCAGGGTGTGCATATAAGGACAAAAACACATTTTTTGGTGTGTAAATAGGCAAAATGGTGTGTAGATAGGTACACCCTTATCCAATGAACTCTAATGCATACGAAAATAGCTTATCAAATGAACTCTAATGCTTACGAAAATATCATTTTCTATTATGAACTTTTAGTTCAAATTGAAATGTGATCTTCCTTCAACCATTCGTCTTCCTCTTTCTCATTGCATTTTTTTCATTTTATGAGGTACGTAATCAAATAATCAATGCTTTAAAATCAAAGGTGTTATGAATGCATCATTATTAGTGACTATCCACATTTCTAACCCCCATGTCATATTTATGTTTGTATTAATGTTATAGCCTATATATAGTGGCTCATGTATTTTGTATGGAATATCAATAAGAAATTATCTCTTGTACTCTCATTCTCTTCTATACATTGCTAATAGGTTCTAGTTATTACACAACACGTTATCAGCACGAATTGCTTTTGAAGTTGGATTGTATCAACACAAGACACCATGTCGTATCAACGTTGGCGAAAGAGATAAAAGACAAAATTGTTGATCTGGTATGAAAACCCTTAATTGTTTTAATTTTATTTCCTCTTTTCTCATCGATTGTTGGTATGATAAAACTCTAAAATTAACTTACGATTTTCTTGATCTTTTTTATTGGTTATGATTTAAGATTAAAATTATCATGAACAACATTGATATCATCCTTATTTAACCAGGATCATAATGTTTTTACTTCTTTGTTTACTTTACTATGTGTTAACATATCTGAATAATTTTCTTTTCACAAACAAACACCTATGAAAAAACATTGAGATGTGAAGAAAAGAAAGTAAAAGTAAACCAGAAACACAATGGTTTTTCAAATTAATTATTTACAGTATTGTAACTAATTTCTTACACCTCTTGGTTATCTCCCTTTTATCATTAAATATTTTATTGGATTTCAAGAGAAGTTTTGGTACACTAAACTGAATAGGTATGTTTCATTAACGGTTTGAAAAGTTGAAGTATCTAGTGAATTTATGCGTTAATTTAGTTGTCCCAAATATGCAATATATATTTAAATCTCCTGTTCATTTTGAAACCACTCTAACGATTTTAATAATATAATTCTACTTGTATGTCAACTAACTCTTGGAAGATTTAGTTTTGGTTTTTGAATTGTAATCAACTTATTACTTGTGGGATAAATTGCTTTTATTATTATGGTTATAAGTTTTGATTAGTCAATTAATTAGTTTTTGGGGTTTCAAAGAGACATTACAAATTCTAAATCATTATATTGCTTTTATTATTATGGTTATATTGTTTTGATATCATTATGTGTTTTTATTATTTTTGGGGTTTTCAAAGAGACATTACAAATTCTAAAGCATTATGTGCTTTTATTATTATGGTTATGAGTTTTGATTGGTCCATTAATTAGTTTTTGGGGTTTCAAAGAGATATTACAAATTCTAAATCATTATATGCTTTTATTATTATGGTTATAAGTTTTTATTGGTCAATTAATTAGTTTTTGGGGTTTCAAAGAGACATTACAAATTCTAAATCATTATTTGCTTTTATTATTATGGTTATGAGTTTTGATATCATTATGTGCTTTTATTATTATGGTTATGAGTTTTGATTGGTCCATTAATTAGATTTTGGGGTTTCAAAGAGAAATTACAAATTCTAAATCATTATGTGCTTTTATTATTATGGTTATGAGTTTTGATTAGTCCATTAATTAGTTTTTGTTATTAGTATTTAGACAATTTATGATGAACTACCAAAATACAATTGGTATTACAATAATGCACATGTTTATATGATAATATGTTATAATATGACAACTACTTAGTCAACTTTGTTGTATATCATTGTTATTGCAATTGTATAAGTCCTTTCGTTGCTATTAGATATTTAAATATGTAAGTTGATTCTATAAAATATTTGTGTGGTAAAAGTTATTCTTTGCAAATTAACATGACACAGAAATTCTCAAGATGTCTGTTATATTTTCTTGAGCAACAAAATTTATTAGTATAAGAAAGCTCATTTACGAGTAATAAAGATTCATATGTTATTATATGTTCGAGAAAGTTGATAGTGACATTTGTTTATGTTTTAAACTGTAGTGACAAATATGTGTATATATGATATACTTGTGATTGGCTATATCATGTTACGTTTATGCATAAATTACACAACACATAATAAACAAATGGGTACGTTACTTTAAATGATCTTTAATATTCATTTAATTACAATCTTAAATTATATGGAGTTATGAACATGGATATTAATATATATGATGTTGGTTAACGCTTAGAAATTAAAATCATTAAATATCATTTTTTCCACTTAATTCATTCTTTATTAATTTTAATTCATTCTTATTAATATCTTTTAATTAGAAATTTGATTAATTGTTATTACTTTAAATGATCTTTAATATTTTTTTCTAGACATGACAAGCAAATTAATATGAATTTAATCTTTTAACACTCACACACATATATATGTATACGTATAATGTCCTAGGATTGTGTGTGATTTATATATGTAATTGATATGCATATAAATTGTGAATAATTAACATGCATATAACTTGCTTATGGGTAGATATTACGGATTTCATTTGTTTAGCAATACTTCTGTTGGTCTCATTGTTTTAGATAGCATATATGTTATATGTATTGCCTTTTGACAAGTTAAATGTGCTAAATAAATTAATACAAATTTCATTGGTAGCTGGTTACCAAAACAACTAAGCTGAGATAAACATTGTTATGCTTTAGTGATTTGATATTTCAGCTTGTTACAATGCTATGCATAGTCATCATAATTAATTGTATGGTTATTCTTTTAATTGTTTGTTGTTGCTAAACAAATATTAATAGACATTGATATAGTCATTAGAAATGAGCCCTCATATGAAAATGATGAAAAATAGCTATGAAAATAATTAATGGACTTTAGCTTAAGTAAACTACTCTGATGTTAGTTACTTAAATTGATAGATAATAATTCATTTGAGTTAGTGTTGATGCTCACATGAATCCTAAATCAACGATGAGAACCCGAAGTTCTCCCAAAAGTATACAAAGTCCTGTTTGTTTTTAATAATGATTTTTCAAGTTCAACCCAAATTTTAGTTCATCGCACTTGGCATGGTTTTTAACGAGGCAGAATTATAAAGCGCATTAAATAATTATTTGACATATTTACAAACTCGAGACACGGGATAGTTCCACAAGAACAATATGGCGTCCTGGGTTATGATTGATATATATTAGACTTGCATAGAGTTCGATCTCAATCCAGATACAAGTTATGAAGGTCGAAGATTTCAGCATATTTAAGAAGTGTGTAGATTAGAGTTGATCAAGAGAAGCTCAAGCCATACTGTATGAAGACAATGTAGACAACAACACTTAAATCAAAGAACACTATGCCAAATATTAAGTCAAGCAATTGTCACAGAAGATTGGATTCAACATCATCAAGATATACAAGTAAAATTGAGGGGGAGTAATGTAACCATAATATACACAGTGTATGTACTCTTTTTCCTTAATGAGGCAACATACCTGATCCAGAAGTATCAGGGGGGAGACAATACGCGCTGCACTCTTTTTCCCTTAGCTGAGGTTTTGTCCCACTGGGTTTTCCTAGCAAGGTTTTTAACGAGGCAGCATCACCAAGCGTATTAAAGAATAGTATATCATCATGTCGATAGTCAAGGGGGAGTGTTATGAATGCATCATTATTAGTGACTATCCACATTTCTAACCCCCATGTCATATTTATGTTTGTATTAATGTTATAGCCTATATATAGTGGCTCATGTATTTTGTATGGAATATCAATAAGAAATTATCTCTTGTACTCTCATTCTCTTCTATACATTGCTAATAGGTTCTAGTTATTACACAACAAAAGGTTATTTTTCATTTTGGAGGAATTTATTATCTAGCCTCTAAATCATAAAACTTTTAATCATTTACCCACTTATATTAGGAACATTCAATCCTCCCATGAGTTACCCCTTTGCACCAATTATTATTATGACCCATTTGACTATCTTAATAGCCAACTTGAGGTAAGAAGAAAATACCTAAAAACGAAACTGGTCAAATTGGTCCGCACCAGTTAAAAGTCACCCATAGCGTATATTTGAATTATATTCGCCAAATTAGATGTTTATTAAAATTAAACAAATTTGAACAAACTTTTAAGATATTTAAAGAGGGATTTTTTAACAAGAAAACATCATTGAATCCAAAAAAAGTTACAGAAGATAAAAAGCAAAGCTGTAGCAGTAGTATATGTCATGAGAGTAATTTTAGAAACTGGACCCACCAAAAAAGTGTAAAAGATCATCATCTATTTTGCCTCATGAAAGTTGACTTTGTTCCTGGCAATGAATCCATTCCTGGGCTTTGGTATCTCATGGATGTCCATCACTTGTATTTTCCTTTCCTATTTTGCTTCAAAAAAAAGTAAAACACGTTTACAAACTTCAAATATTAAAGAAAAATTATAAAAACAAGTCCACAAGTAAAAAACATCAATTCATTATTCTAACCATTTTGGGCTTTCTTGGTAATTCTCCTGAAGACACTTCCGGGCCGAAGCCAGTCGGTCCATGTCAATACCTTCCTCCCTCTATGTTCGCTGCCATCATCATCAACATTACAACTCGTATAATTGCAAAAACAGGTCATTTGAGTAACAAATCAAAACTGGTAATCTTTGGTAAGGATGGCTCTGAACACTTGTTTTCAAAAATTCTTAGCTTTTGTAGAAAGCAACCATATTATGTCAATAATAATAATTTGGGTAAAAGAATTTTGGGAGGTTGTATGTATTAGAGTAACTTTGGGCCACTTAATACCAGTTCAACTCATTTGACCCGTTACCGTTTAATCAAACTTTGAGTTAGCCGCTTGACCATTAGAAATAAAAAAAGGACCTAAATCAACTCACTCACAAACAAACGACAATAATTTGAATAGAGGATGTACAATCGGAGGAGCAGAGGCAGAAGCCACCATTGCAGGGCGAGACTGGGGCGGTGGTTTTGAAGGTGTAGCTTTTTTAGTAGGGACTGGTTTTGGCCTATTCTACTCTGGTTCAAACGCACTATTGTTCAACCCGACCCATTCATCCACCAAATCCTTCCATTTCCTATTACATATACAAGAAATAAAACAAGCCCAACAGCAATCTACAATAGAACAATAAGCTTTTCCATAGATAATAGATTCAAATCCAAATTACTCTCAATCATACTCACCTCACCAATTGCTTCACCAGTCCTCTTACTTCATTTGACGGATGCTTTCGAAGTCGATTAACATCCCTTCCTATATCAGTTTCCAAATTTGATCATCAAACATCAACGTATGTAACCGAAACTCTATACGGTAACATTAATACGCAAAGTAACAAACACAAATGATGTTTATTCACCTTAAGGACTGTAAAAGTTAGATCCATATCAGCTAGGGTTTGAAGCAAATCAGCAAAAGCATCATCAGTCTAAACCACAATATCATTAACAATAAGTCAACTAACAATCTAATAACCCCATTTGACCAAGTAATACAGACCCAAAAAAATCCAGCTTCTCTCGCAAACCAGCAGCCAGAGAACTACCAAGTTACATAAAATGTGATGGCTTTGGGAAATAAGATTACACTGCAAAAGAATTAAGTCTCAGCAACAAACAAATTATACTAATCCAAGAAGATAATTATAATTTTTTAAATGTCAAAGGTTGGAGTATTTCTAATATGCCTTGTGAATCTATTGTTACCATAATCTACGTCCTTGAATGGAACACTTAAGTTTTAAGGGTGACCTTCAAGCTGTTTGAACTGTTTCTACTTTTGCTAAAGATTTTACTCGAACTATTTAACCCATTTATATGCTACATAGAGATGACCAAATGGGTAGGACGCGTGGGTCAGGTAACAGGTCAGTCAAAATGCACTCATATCAAACACACATACTTTTATGTAGCCGAATTGGGTCAGGTAGGGTGCGTGCCCCACATATTATTGAACGGAATCTCCATAGTTCCTAATTCTATTTTGTATAATTCTTCCTTTTAGTTTGAGCCTGCCCAATAGCATTATTAGGCCAGTTAAGTGTGTCGGATAAGTACTCCACAGGGGCAACAATGTAATCCCTAGAGGCACCGATTCGACACTGGTACCCAGTACCAAATGCTGTTTGAGATGGTACACTAATGATGCTTAATGTCTATGTTTGTACCACAAAATCTATCACGTAAGTTTAAAATAACAAAGCCAACAACATTTTTGAAGCATTTTTAATTGGAATCTGAAAGTATGATCTTCCTTTTTGTTAACTAACCACGATAATCGAATAATCTAACTAACATTTTAGCTACTTAAAATCAGTAAAACCAAACCATATTTCACATAAATCAAAACTCCACCGGCTTAAATTAAATAATACCTTGGTAGAGACTTTTCATGGGCTTTATGATAAGGACCCCTAAACTCAGGAATTAAACTAACATGGAAAAATACAGACATAAGTTTCAAAATTCAAAACCCTCCACAAAGAAAAATTATAAACTGAAACAACACAAACCTTCTAAACCCTAATAAAGATTAAAAAAAAACCCTAATTAAGCGTTGTAATTCAAACCTGTGAAGCTCGAATCGACACCAAGAAGGAAAAAAAAAGAAGGAAAATCCAGATCCAGTTATTTACCCAAATCGAAACCTGCAAGCAACAAAGATTATTTATAATATAAAATAAGAAAAAGAAAAAAAAGAAACAAAACTAATAAATGATTCTTGACAGGAAAATCCAGATCAAGTTATTTACTCACCAACACCTTAATGGCTTAACAAAGTATGTACCTTTTAGTCTCAACCACTAATCAACGGTGTTGATCCGAGACAGATCTGATAATCAAAGTCAAATTAACAGAAACAAATTCAACGAAGAAAAATTAGGTCAAGATAGACTCACTAAAAAGAAAAAGACCCTGAACCGGAGTAACTAAAAAATGTAAGATTTGACTTTATTACCTGAGTAGAAACCTAATGGCAACGACTTTAGAACTCGCATGAGAAGTTCATCAGATTTCTCCATGGGAGAACTCAAATGAAGAAGACCGACAGCAGGATACAAATTCGACAATAGATAATCCGGTGAATCCGGACCGTTAAACCCATCATAAATCCCCACGAAAACTCACCCGTGCTCCTCCAAAACATGTACCCGATTCTCACCCGCTTTCCCTTGAGCCCATTTAAGATTCTGACTCTGATTCTGAGTCGCCCGAGAGAGAAGGTGGTTGATGTTCTTGAGTCGCCCGAGAGAGAGAAGGAGAGAGAGAAGGTCTGATGAAACTTGTGAGATGTGTGAGTTGTGAGAGAGATAGAGGTCTGATGAAGATGGCGATCCGTGTGAATTGAAGTGGACGGTTGAAGATGGCGATCCGTGTGAAAAAGTGAGATAAATGGACGGCTGAAGATGAAGGGTAAATTGTTTGTGTTATCTTGTGCTTTAAATCTTGTACATTGTGCATTAAGTGTGTTTTCAACACATTCCTAAATGACCTTTCTGCCCTTCCTATATGCTTATTAAAGTAGTATAGATACATATATATATATATATGTGTAACAACTGCCACTAAAATCAATAATTAGGACAATAATTAGTCAATAAGAAAACCCTAATTGAGACACCCAAGTAATTTTGCACTAACCCTAATATTTTCAGAATAATCAGAATCAGGATTAGGGCCCCTAAAACTCAAGGGGGTTAAACCCTAAATTGATAGTTATCTCTAAAACGCGTTGTACAAACTGAAAATTTACGAACTGGCAACTCAGCAGACCTATACCCACGACAAGGCTACTCTAGGCTAGATGTGCACCCTAGGCGAGTCGCGACAGGGGTCACGACTTCTTCCGCGACACGTGGGGGAGTCCAATTTCACGTATAAATACTAGGCCTTGGAACTTGAAATCTGTCTTTGGAACGACGGAAATTCGAGTTACGTAGACTGAGTTATTACAGAAACAGTCCAACACACACACACACTAATCACGAGGTGCTGCCACAATCAGGGTAATAACTCGATAGCTATTACGATTCAACGTCCGATCGATTATAACTATCCAACAATTGTCCGAGTGCTGCTCAAATTGAGCTTGTACTTTATTATTCATTGTGATTTCGACTTGAATGTTTGAGTGCTGTTCGAATTCGGACTATGCTCTGTCATTCGTTGTGAATCCATTGGATTGTTAAGTATCGCACTTGATAATAGTTGTGAGGGTTTAATCTCG
The DNA here is from genome assembly GCF_002127325.2 of Helianthus annuus. Lineage (NCBI taxonomy): Eukaryota > Viridiplantae > Streptophyta > Magnoliopsida > Asterales > Asteraceae > Helianthus > Helianthus annuus. Next base: position 20,388,206 of record NC_035447.2, on the reverse strand, counting down.
TGAATTGACGTAACTGCTGAATTAGTTACTAACCCCGTTTGTGTGTGCATTGTTATTTAAATTAGGTTAGAAGGCTAATCAGTAGGCTTATATCTTGCTCGTTAATCTGCAATATGAGTCATTCCCCTTTTATAAACTCTTTTCTCACAGTTTGTGAGTCATTCTTCTTTTTAAACTGTTTTCTCATAGTTTGTGAGTAAGTTTACAAAACTCCAAATTATTTTCAAAGTTATAATTACAGGGATTAAGTCTTTGTAATCACCAAATTACAGCCGGTATGTGGGGTTTTGTATACATTACTTATTTCCCGTCACACTTGGACAAACGGGTGGCCATGGGGTGATCTGACCACAGTCAAAGACACCATTGGACAAATGGGCTAGCCAATGGATGGTCGAGTGACAAGTACTGTGGGTAGTTGGTTTGATATCAGAAACATTGTAATTCCCCTTAATACTGTAATTTATAACTAACGGGTCGTTTTAGAAAACAAAATGATTCACTCAGTATTTCCCCGCTGACAAAACCTTTTTCAAACATGTTTCAGGTTGATCTGTGTGATCCAGGAAAAGTGCAGTAAAGCACTACAAGCTCAGAAAAGTGGCTCAGTGTGAATAAATAAATAAAACATGTTTTGGCAAATAATGATTACTGTGTGGAATCAACGTATTGTAAATTATGGGAATTTATCCCTAAAACTTTGTATAATATATTAAACGAGCATTTTTACGGTGAAAAGATCCTGTAATAAAAGACTTCCGCTGCCGCATAAATCAGATACCACGGGTACCACTGGACTGCTCGCGGCTCCCGATTCCGTCCAGGATGGATCGGGGGTCGTGACAGAAGGTGGTATCAGAGCTAATAATTAAATAACTATTGAGCCACTGATTTAAGCCTATTACGGAATTAAGTATTTGACAAAATACTTAATCCTACTAGTTATCATTCTGTGATTATTTGTTGTATTAACTGATTATTTGTTAGTTACAGTATGGGTAAACAAAAGCTGTCTGCTATCTACCACAAATTAGATATTGCATCTTCTTCTAAAAACCCAGTAAACCTAGAAGAAGGAATCTTTGTCCGCAAGGAAAACTATGAGAATCCTCTTTCCCCAGAGAAAATGGATTCGATACTTAAAAAGAGTCAGGAGAAAAAGAAACCCCGAACCAAGAGAGTTAGGTTTAACCCAGAAGTCCAAGAATTTGGTAATAGTACACCTTGGGAAGATAAAATAGACAAGGAATGGGCAAATCTCTATATGCTAGCTACTATAGCAGAAAATGCTAACCTCTAAATATCAGATAAGTTGGGTCTAGTAAGAGAAATCACAATCCAGTAAATAAATAAAATCCTAGTGTCTTTATTTCTGTTGTCCTTTGTATAAATTAGTATGCAATAAAACTTCAGTGATTGTTTGTTAAACTTTGTTCCAAAGTTTTAACATTGCATTCTTGTATTTTGCATATATACTATGCAGCATGAATGAGATATCGGAAGCATTCCAGAATCTCAACTTATATCCAGTGCCTATCGAAGTCTCTTACGACTTTACTGGTTACATTGCTGACATAGAAGAACCTGTGGAATTCAAAGCTCCACCGCTGGAAAAAGCCAAACCTAAAAAGAAGAGAAGATACGTAGGGTGGAGGAAAGTACGCCGTAGGAAACCAACCACTAGGAGACTTCCTAAAATAGAAAATCCTGTGAGCATGAACAAGGGAAAGGAAATAGAAACTGGAGAAAGTTCAAAACCACCAGAAAAGGAATTAGGAATAGGCCTAAAGCAAAAGGGAATAGAGATCGGAGAAAGCTCTAAACAGTCTGAGGAAATCACGTTCCAGGACGAAATAGACCGCCTACTGGATAATTGTGATGTTCTAGAGCCTGTCAACGATAATCTCTTCTCTTATCCTGCTACAGCCCAATTCCCACTAAACCTAGGACCAGCTATTCCAGACCCACTAGTTCACACCAGACCATTAGGCCAAATGGAGGAATGGTGGACTAATGACTGGCAATTCAAAAATATAGTTAATAGTCCCTATAGTTTTCTCCCACAGTTTGATCCAGAACCTATCCCTAATCCGCCAATGAGCTATGAAAATTTAGCTGAGTTACGTCAGTTTGGTGAAGAACTGATAGGCACCGGGAATAGGATCCGAGAAATGGGGGAGCAGATCTCTTGGAAGTACGACGAGAGGGAGCGTCGTTACTGAAACTGCCAGTGGACCAAAAGATAGGAAGGGCTGGAAAAAGTTTGTCTGTATTATAACTAATATAGTAAAACTGATTCTGTAAAATGGGCAATAAAACCTTGTAAGATATGGTGTGTACGGAGGCATATACAATATACAATAACAAAATGAAAGTCGAGAAATCGACAATTTTGGTTATGTTTGTATGTTGTAGTAATTTATGTCTTCATCTGTGCTAAATTTGTTATTAATAAGTTAGACACTAATAAATTCCTACTAATTAGCAGATGGAAAACGCTAACAATGAACCAATTAATGAAGTAAATCAATCTGAGCAAGAACAGGAAGATCAATATATAACCCGACAAGATATCGAGCACTTTATCGCCCAAGGGATAGCTCATGCTATTCCAGAAATTGTGGCTGCTGTTCAAAAACCTGCCGAACCACAACAATTACATCCTAGTAAACGTATTCCAGAAGATAACGGCAGTAACAGCATAAATGGAGGCGGCAATCATGACGATCATGATCCGCAACAGGCCCCACTCCCTAAGAGAATAAAAGCTGCAACATCTGGTTGCACTTACAAAGAGTTTCTTGCTTGCAAACCCACTGAATTTGCAGGTAACGAAGGGGCAACTGCAACACTGCGCTGGTTAGAGAAAACCGAAGCAGTAATTGCAATAAGCAAATGTGCCGAAGAGGATCAAGTGATGTATGCATCAAATCTGTTCAAAGAAGGAGCACTAGAATGGTGGAACACGGTCCTCCAGGCAAAAGGAAGAAGGATAGCCTATGCCATGAGTTGGGAAGAATTTAAGAATCTTGTAGAAAGAAAATTATGTCCCGAATATGAAAAACATCAAATGGCAAACAAATTCCTAAGTCACCGCATGACAGGGGTAGATTGCCGGGGCTATACTTCGACATTTTTTGAATACGCAAGGGTGGTGCCAACACTGGCTTTGCCAGAACCGGTACTCATTTCCCGTTACATCTGGGGGTTAATTAGTGAAATCCGAAACATCGTTAAAGCTGCGAGACCTCGTACCATTGACGATGCGGTAGAATTAGCTAACACCCTAACGGATGAATTGGTACGCACAAAAGAGGAAGATCATAAGAAGGAAATAGCTCAGAAGATTACCTAAGGATTTCGTATGGGTAATATCAAGAAAAGAGGAACAGGGCAATCCTCATCACCTCCTTTCTGCAGAAATTGCAAAAAGAAGCATTATGGACAATGCAATATAGTTTGCAATTTTTGCAAGGCAAAAGGACATCGTGAAGAAGACTGCAGGAAGAAAAAAAGAATTTGTTATAACTGCAAATTTGTTACCAATGAATTTAGCCGGATTCGATGTAGTATTAGGAATGGATTGGTTAATAGCCAACCATGCACGAATCCAATGTGACAAAAATGCAGTAGAAATTCAAACCCCTTCAGGAGAGGTAATTGTAATTACTGGAAATAAACCTCGAAAGCCACTGAAATTTATCTCAGTAATGAAATTGGCAAGCTATTCGAGAAAGCAGGAAATTGTGTATATGATTTCAGTAATCATTAACACTAAAGATAAGGAACTTCAGGATATTCCAATAGTCTCAGAATACCCAGACGTTTTTCCAGAAGAATTACCTGGATTACCACCTGATAGAGAAGTAGAATTTAGAATTCATTTAATTCCAGGTACTGCACCAATAGCCAAAGCACCATATAGATTAGCACCTACCGAAATGCTAGAATTGAAAAAGCAATTAGATGAATTATTAAGCAAAGGATTCATACAACCGAGTTCATCCCCTTGGGGTGCACCAGTATTGTTTGTGAAAAAGAAAGATGGATCGATGAGAATGTGTATCGATTATAGAGAATTGAATAAGGTTACGATTAAGAATCGATACCCACTACCTAGGATTGATGATCTTTTTGATCAATTGCAAGGAGCTAGGTATTTCTCTAAGATAGATTTAAGATCTGGATATCATCAGTTGAAGGTACAAGAAGAAGACATACCTAAAACTGCCTTCAGAACTAGGTATGGTCATTATGAGTTTACAGTCATGCCCTTTGGATTAACAAATGCCCCAGCAGCATTCATGGACATGATGAATCGCATCTGTAAACCATACTTGGATAAATTTGTGATCGTTTTCATCGACTCCAAAAGCCAAAAAGAACATTGTGAACACTTACACGTTCTCTTAACTTTGTTAAGAAAAGAAAGGCTTTATGCCAAATTCTCGAAGTGTGAATTTTGGCTGCAAGAAGTACAATTCTTAGGTCATGTGGTAAATCATGAAGGTATCCATGTAGATCCTGCTAAGATAGAAGCAATTACAAAGTGGAAAGTCCCACAAACAGCTATGGAGATAAGAAGTTTTCTAGGCTTAGCTGGATACTATAGATGATTTATCAAAGATTTTTCTAAGATAGCCGTACCATTAACTAAGTTAACCTGTAAAGCTGCTAAGTTTGAATGGGGACCTAGACAAGAAGAAGCCTTTAAGATTTTAAAGCATAGATTGACGAATGCACCAATCTTAGCTTTACCCGAAGGAACAGAAGACTTTGAAGTATATTGTGATGCTTCAAAATTAGGCTATGGATGTGTGTTAATGCAACGCAAGAAGGTAATTGCGTATGCTTCTAGACAATTGAAAAAGCACGAAGAAAATTATACGACTCATGACCTAGAACTAGGAGCCATAATTTTTGCCCTTAAGATATGGAGACATTATCTGTATGGAAGTAAGTTTACTGTTTATACAGATCATAAGAGTTTAAGATATATATTTGGGCAAAAAGAGTTAAACATGAGGCAAAGAAGATGGATGGAGATGCTAAGCGATTACGACTGTGATATCCAATATCACGAAGGAAAGGCAAATGTAGTTGCAGATGCCTTAAGTCGTAAGTACCATGAGAAACAGAAACGAGTTCGTGCTCTGAGGTTAAATCTACAAGTAGATTTAATGACACAAATCAAAGAAGTTCAGAAAACAGCAATCAAAGATGATGCTGAAGGAATGAAAGGTTACCTAAAAGAACTAGAACAAGGAAATGATGGAATTTGGAAATTCCATAAGAAACGAATTTGGGTACCTAAGCAAGGAGAGTTAAGAAATAAGATTTTAGAAGAAGCTCATAAATCTAGGTATACCATGCACCCAGGAAACAATAAAATGTACCAAGATTTAAGGAATAATTTCTGGTGGATCGGAATGAAAAAGGATATAGCCGAATACGCATCCAAGTGTTTAACTTGTTCACAAGTTAAAGCTGAACACCAGAAACCTTCAGGACTACTACAACAGTTAGAAATGCCTGTATGGAAATGGGAACTCATAACAATGGATTTTGTTACAAAGTTACCCAAAACCAAAAGAGGTAATGATGCGATTTGGGTAATCGTAGACCGATTAACCAAGTCAGCTCATTTCCTACCAATGAAAGAAACCTTTAGCATGGAAAGGTTAGCACAACTGTACGTGGACGAAGTAGTATCCCTACATGGAGTCCCGCTCTCCATTGTATCGGATAGAGATAGTCGTTTTACTTCTCATTTCTGGACAAGTTTTCAGAAAGCAATGGGAACTCGACTAAATCTAAGTACTGCTTATCATCCACAAACAGACGGACAGAGTGAAAGGACAATACAAACTCTAGAAGACATGCTCCGAGCATGTGTAATTGACTTTGGTGGTAATTGGGATAGCCATTTTCCATTAATTGAATTCTCCTATAACAATAGTTATCATTCAAGCATCGAAGCTGCACCATTCGAAGCATTGTACGGACGTAAGTGCAGAACTCCAGTATGTTGGGCAGAAATCGGAGAAAGTCAATTATCAGGTCCTGAAATTGTACAAGAAACTACAGACAAGATAACTCAAATCAAGGAGAGATTGAAAACAGCCAGAGATCGCCAGAAAAGCTATGCAGACAATCGTCGCAAGCCACTCGAATTCCAGATAGGAGACAAAGTACTGTTGAAAGTATCTCCTTGGAAAGGAGTCGTACGATTTGGTAAGAAAGGAAAACTGAGTCCAAGATATGTTGGACCATTCCCAGTGATCCAACGAATCGGACCAGTAGCTTATCGTTTACAACTACCAGAAGAGTTAGCTGGAGTACATGATGTATTTCATGTATCCAATCTCAAGAAATGTTTATCTGACGAATCCCTAGTAGTACCTCTTCAAGATATAGAGGTAAATGAAAAGCTGAAATTCGTAGAGAAACCCCTACAAATAGAAGACCGGAAGATCAAGTTTCTCAAGCACAGACGACTAGTGCTAGTAAAAGTCAAATGGGAATCCAAGAGAGGACCAGAGTACACTTGGGAACTGGAATCAGAAATGAAGCGAAAGTACCCTCATCTATTTCAGTAAATCTCGAGGACGAGATTTTTCTCAAGGTGGGGAGGATGTAACAACTGCCACTAAAATCAATAATTAGGACAATAATTAGTCAATAAGAAAACCCTAATTGAGACACCCAAGTAATTTTGCACTAACCCTAATATTTTCAGAATAATCAGAATCAGGATTAGGGCCCCTAAAACTCAAGGGAGTTAAACCCTAAATTGATAGTTATCTCTAAAACGCGTTGTACAAACTGAAAATTTACGAACTGGCAACTCAGCAGACCTATACCCACGACAAGGCTACTCTAGGCTAGATGTGCACCCTAGGCGAGTCGCGACAGGGGTCACGACTTCTTCCGCGACACGCGGGGGAGTCCAATTTCACGTATAAATACTAGGCCTTGGAACTTGAAATCTGTCTTTGGAACGACGGAAATTCGAGTTACGTAGACTGAGTTATTACAGAAACAGTCCAACACACACACACTAATCACGAGGTGCAGCCACAATTAGGGTAATAACTCGATAGCTATTACGATTCAACGTCCGATCGATTATAACTATCCAACAATTGTCCGAGTGCTGCTCAAATTGAGCTTGTACTTTATTATTCATTGTGATTTCGACTTGAATGTTTGAGTGCTGTTCGAATTCGGACTATGCTCTGTCATTCGTTGTGAATCCATTGGATTGTTAAGTATCGCACTTGATAATAGTTGTGAGGGTTTAATCTCGTGAATTGACGTAACTGCTGAATTAGTTACTAACCCCGTTTGTGTGTGCATTGTTATTTAAATTAGGTTAGAAGGCTAATCAGTAGGCTTATATCTTGCTCGTTAATCTGCAATGTGAGTCATTCCCCTTTTATAAACTCTTTTCTCACAGTTTGTGAGTCATTCTTCTTTTTAAACTGTTTTCTCACAGTTTGTGAGTAAGTTTACAAAACTCCAAATTATTTTCAAAGTTATAATTACAGGGATTAAGTCTTTGTAATCACCAAATTACAACCGGTATGTGGGGTTTTGTATACATTACTTATTTCCCGTCACACTTGGACAAACGGGTGGCCAAGGGGTGATCTGACCACAGTCACATACACCATTGGACAAATGGGCTAGCCAATGGATGGTCGAGTGACAAGTACTGTGGGCAGTTGGTTTGATATCAGAAACATTGGGATTCCCCTTAATACTGTAATTTATAACTAACGGGCCGTTTTAGAAAACAGAATGATTCACTCAGTATTTCCCCGCTGACAAAACCTTTTTCAAACATGTTTCAGGTGATCTGTGTGATCCAGGAAAAGTGCAGTAAAGCACTACAAGCTCCGAAAAGTGGCTCAGTGTGAATAAATAAATAAAACATGTTTTGGCAAATAATGATTTCTGTGTGGAATCAACGTATTGTAAATTATGGGAATTCATCCCTACAACTTTGTGTAATATATTAAACGAGCATTTTTACGGTGAAAAGATCCTGTAATAAAAGACTTCCGCTGCCGCATAAATCAGATACCACGGGTACCACTAGACTGCTCGCGGCTCCCGATTCCGTCCAGGGTGGATCGGGGGTCGTGACAATATATATATATATATACATACATACATACATATATATATATATATATATATATATATATATATATATATATATATATATATATATATATATATATATTAGCCTTTTTTAACCACTTTAGTCAAGTTTTAAATTTATAAAACACGATATTTACTAACACCAAACACACATATGGGCAAGTGCACCCATCGTGAGCGTAGTATGGTGTTGGTAAGATACCGAGGTCGTCCAAGGACACAAGAGCTTTTAATACCAGTTTATCCTCAACGTCTAATCAAATAAAAAATTTAGAAAAAGGTTTTAAACTAGAAAATAAAAACTAAAATGCTGAAAATAAAAATAAAATAAAAACAGATAGACAAGATGAATAACTTGGATCCGACTCGCCTTTAGTGTAACCTTTGATTATTTCCGCACTTTTTAAGATATTATCTTAGTTATTGTAGTAGGCTCCTCTTTTAAAGGGTCGGATTATTGAAAGATAATTAATTAAGTTATTAATGCATATTGTGGTAGGCCCCTCTTTTGAAGGTGACGTTACCCTCGGCTAAGTAGTCTGAGTCAGCAGGGATATAGTTCTAAGTAGCCGGGTTAAAGTTTTAATAGTAGCTTACATATGAGGGGATCAAAGAGTTTGGACCCCCGCCATCCAATACCATTGGGTATTGAAGGAGGTCCTACTGAATTTGACGCAGGTGCTTGCAGGATCTATACACTGAACAATGGCAAGACTCTTACCAAACCATTCCCTTAACCCCCGACCAGGTAGCCAACATATCTCCATATAGGCCGTGGAGATATGAATGGTGTAAATCTTTTATTTTATATAGACAGTAAAATAATGCCAAGACACCACAGACAAATGATAAGGAAGAATCACCTTCAACATATGAAACTAGTTATTAAAGTCATTAATACATAACCAAATAAAAAGTGCGAAAAAATTAAAAATAAAAAGTATTACACTAAATGCTTGTCTTCACCAAGTGATGTAAGAGACGTAGGCAAACATGGCCTTTGATTGTCAAGAACTCTTACGATCAATCTTGGATCCCGAGACTACTCACACACTCTATGATGGATGATGGATGATAGTGGTGGATGATGGTATTGTGGTGGTGGTGGAGTGTGGGTGAAGTGTGGGTGAAGTGTGGGTGAAGTTTGGGAGAGGTTGTGTGCCAAGGGATGATTTGCAAGTGAGCCAAGCACCCCTATTTATAGCCTGAACAGAAGCTCGAGCACGGCCCCGTGTCCATCCCGCTTCTCTTTCTTCACTAATTGCAGTTTGTCTGCATTAGTTGACCACGCCCCCGTGCCCGCTGGGCTCGACCCCGTGTGCAGAAGCGTATCTGTACTATTAAGATTTCCTCAGATTCTGTGAATCTTAGAGTTCACCACGGCCCCGTGTCCGCTGGGCATGCCCCCGTGGTGGGTGATAGAAGCTTCTACAACTTTGTCTTTTCTGCTGACACTTGGGCACACCCCGGTGCTCATTGAGCACGGGGCGTGTTCAGCCTTCTGTTCTCTTGTTTTTGCTTGGGAAGATGCTGTCGAGGGGTCGGGCATGCCACGTTTATTCCTTTTCTTGTATTTATGATAGATTTAGCTTTCTTTTTGCTTCTTTTGTTCATTTGAGCTCATTTAATCCTGAAAATACAAATGGAAGACAAAAGCACACTTTTTCCAACATTTGTACTAAAAAGGGTTAGTTTTATGCCACAATTGATGTAATTTATATGTTGCATTTTGCACACATCACAACCCACACTCGGTTACGATCTCGAATCCAGGTTAGAACGATTAGTGGGCGTTTGTTTGTAAGATAGCGATACATGATATACATGAATGAATGCCGAATATATGGTGTTTTGGAATAAGGATTGAATCTGTTGATGAGATATTTATGAAACCTGCTTTAAAGCGTGTACATAAATGATGATTTCGAAAACGGTGAATGACAAAAGAATCGAAATTTATGTGCTGAATCTCTTGATAATTGTAGGATCGTTTTCGGACCCAAACGAGTCGTTCAGAAGAGTTTATACTCAAAACGAAAGGCGGAAATAGTCGTAATGAGTTCAATTCAGCAAGAATATCACTTTAACTGTCGATTTTATTGATCAGATGACAAATTACAGCGAGACGACACTTCGGCAGCACTTCATTGCACAGACCGGAACTGTTCCAACTAATCTCGCTTGGTGGGGGTATATATAGGCCCCTGATTTCGTTTGAATGAGTTCCAAGAGGAATTAAGATTCCAAGCGGAACTTAATTCCGCGCGGAATTACCTAGATACCATTCAAACGGAATTAACACCTTTCAAGCGGAATTACATTATCTCAAACTACGTGCCCTGATTTGATATTCTAAGACAAGACTCGATACAAGACGAAGTCGACAGACGCATGCACTAACAGACTCCCCCTCGAATGTTGACGAGTCTTAAGTGTCGAGTCTTCAACATCTTCAATCTTTATCAGTCTTCGGGCTTCTCTTCAAAGTATCTAACATTGTAAATCATCCTCAAATCTCTCTCTTTTATCTTCTTTATCAGCACCATCAGACTCCCCTCGAACTCCTTTACCAGAATCTAAACTTGGCTCTTGCTTCTCTCTAAATCTCTTGATCAGATCTCTTGATTCCTTAAGTTCATCAGCATTGTCAGCTTGCGTGAACTTTATCTTCAGAATCGTAACCTGGCTCACATCTACTCAGGTATCTACAGACTCCCCCTTTCGATATGCTAGACTACATTCTGGCTTTCACAGAATCAGGATCGTGACCTGGTTTTCGCTAAACTCAAGCTCCTCAGGATCGACTGACCCAGCTCTTACCTCAAACCTGCACACACTCTACCTCACAATAAAATTTCACAAATTTAACATTTGACACATTTATATATATCCAAACTCCCCCTCAAATTAATCCAGAATGATTTTTTCATTTTAAAGCTTCTGATGACCACTTGTAGAAACACAAACACAAACTTCCTTTCACAAAATGTTCATCATGTTCAGCACTTGGAATTTTGAAAATCAGCCTGTCAACACCAGTTTCGAATATCTTTTTGTATTTTTCAAAACTTTATGCTAAAACACACTAAATCTTTTTGGATTTTTGATAAAGAAATGCATAAATATTTACATACAATCTTTTTGTGAGTTTGTGTAAGAGGATTATATCAGTTTTTGAGACAAATCACCAACATCGTTAAGCTTTAGTTCATTTTAAGTTCTAAACAATTCACCTAGATTGTCAGTATACTGGTCCATTTAAATTTTCACACAAAGTTCAACTGTTTCGAGATACGAGATTAGTGTTTTAAGAACTTAAACTTATTCGCGTGTCCCACCACTTGAATATACTCCCGTATCCAGATCCCAATATCCAGTCTTACACGTGAGTATACCTAGATGATATCTGTTAAAGGGTTAAATGCGAAACCATGAGAGCTCAGGTCAGAACTTCCGTTCAGCAGAGAGATGACGGCTCGACTTTAGGTGTGTTCCCTTTAGAGAATCTTTTCTTCAACAGCACATGATTAGCATTTTTCAATGTTTTGTCATTTTTTGTACTGAGGGCGATGCTATATTTCAAGCAAATGCAAAGTATTATACGGGGACTAGGCCATTGCTTCCGCAAAATCAGAAGTCTCGGGATAATACCCCAGATATCACTGAGTATAAAGACCTAGTATCTCAGAAAGAGGGACCTTTCAAACAAGATTTCGGGGGTTACCCATATATCCAAGAAATGTTCCCCAATATATAAGCAAGTTTGAAATTTAGGTTTATATCTCGAAAACAATTTACTGAATGTGCAAAAACCTACTGGCACATCCACAGTGAGATTGTTTATCACATTTTGACTTTCCAATTCTTTAGCGTGTTGTGATAGTCCACTAATATACTTATCATTTCCTCTTTTCTCAACAAAACTTATTTTTGATTTTTATCATGTTTTTGACATTTCCAATTTTCTAATGTTTTTGGATTTTCTGAAATTTCTTACTCCCCCTAAAATTCAGAAACATTTAAAGAAACTTGAAAACAAACTGTACAAGTAAATTGACAACTGTTGTGAATTGCTTCAAATCGCCATTCACTCGGCATAAACAATCAGAATTCCCCCTTACAACAAACTATTTTCCCATTATCATTTCAAAACACTTAAGTTTGTTTTAATAAAAATGGTTTTTCCGGAAAATAAGTTTTGTTGATTTTACAAACCACTTGTAGGTTCGAGGATCAATTCATCACCTTGTTTTCAACCATTTGTAGGAGGATTACATCAAGTTCAAGTTAATGACCTTGATTAATCACTTTGTCATAACAAACCTCTGTACCACTTGTAAGAAATCAAGTACAATGATGCGTGTTAGTGTGTATATGTTTTAGGTATATATTTTAAGCCCTTTTTACACTTTTTAGCCAAGTTTTAAATTTATAAAACACGATATTTACTAATACTAAACACACATATGGGCAAGTGCACCCATCGTGGATGTAGTATCGTGTTGGTAAGATACCGAGGTCGTCCAAGGACACAAGAGCTTTTAGTACCGGTTTATCCTCAACGTCTAATCAAATCAAAATGTTAGAAAAAAGATTTTTAAACCAAGAAAAATAAAACTAACTAAAATGCTGAAAAATAAAATAAAAATAAAACTGATAGACAAGATGAATCACTTGGATCCGACTCGTGTGTAGTGTAACATTTGATTATTTTCGCACTTTTTCACTTGTTTAAGAGATTATCTTAGTTATTGTAGTAGGCCCCTCTTTTGATGGCGACGTTACCCTCAACCCAGTAGTTTGAGTCAGCAAGGATACAATCCTAAAGGGTCGGATTATTGAAAGATAATTAATTAAGTTATTAATGCATAATGTGGTAGGCCCCTCTTTTGAAGGCGACGTTACCCTCAGCTAAGTAGTCTGAGTCAGCAGGGATACAGTCCTAAGTAGCTGGGTTAAAGTTTTAATAGTAGTTTAACTTATAAGGGGGTCAAAGAGTTTGGACCCCCGCCATCCAATACCTTTGGGTATTGAAGGAGGTCCTACTAAATTTGACCCAGTTCCTTTGCAGGATCTATACACTGAACAATGGCAAGACTCTTACCAAACCGTTTCCTTAACCCCCGACCAGGTAGCCAACATATCTCCATATAGACCGTGGAGATATGAATGGTGAAAATCTTTTATTTTATATAGACAGTAAAATAATGCCAAGACACTACAGACAAACGATAAGGAAGAATCACCTTCAACATAAGAAACTAGTAATTAAAGTCATTAATACAAAACCAATTAAAAAGTGCAAAAGATTAAAAATAAAAAGTATTACACTAAACACTTGTCTTCACCAAGTGATGTAAGAGACTTAGGCAAACATGGCCTTTGATTGTCAAGAACTCTTACGATCAATCTTGGATCCCGAGACAACTCACGCACTCTATGATGGACAATGGATGATGGTGGTGGATGATGGTGTTGTGATGGTGGTGGGTGGTGGGTGAAGTGTGAAAGAGGTGGTGTGCCAAGGGATGAGTTGCAAGAGCTCCAAACACTCCTATTTATAGGCTGAACAGAAGCTCGGGCACGGCCCCGTGTCCATCTGACACTCTCTCTCTTCATTAATTGTAATTCGCAATTACAATAAATGTGCCTGCAGCAAGTTAACCACGGCCCCGTGTCCGCTGGGCACGGCCCCGTGGTGGGCAGTAGAAGCTTCTATAGGTTTGTCTTTTCTGCTTCTTCTTGGGCACGGCCCCGTGCTCGCTGAGCACGGGGCGTGTTCAGTCTTCTGTCTTCTTAGTTTTGCTTGGGAGGATGCTGTCGGGTGGTCGGGCATATAACTTTTGTTCCTTTTCTTGTATTTATGTTAGATTTTGCTGTCTTTTTGCTTCTTTTGTTATTTTGAGCTCATTTAATCCTGAAAATACAAAAGGAAGACAAAAGCACACTTTTTCCAACATTAGTACTAAAAAAGGGTTTGTTTTAAGCCATTATTGATGTAATTTATATGTTGCATTTTGTGCACATCAAATACCCCCACACTTGAATCTTTGCTTGTCCTCAAGCAAAACTCTTTATAATGTGGCTTTATTCACTCCCAAATGGAATGGGTAGAAGAGAAGGTTTTTGGGCTTGTCATAGAGTGTCGGGAGTTCCAAGATTATTTAGGTTTTATTTTTATTTATTTACAATCCTATTCGTCATGATTTATTAAAAACGTTTCATAAGATAAATTATTTATTACGCATAGCATACCTTTTTAAAATTCCATTTATATACAAGTTCACATACCTCACGGGGGAATCACTCAACACTCGGCTGAAGGTGTATTTTTAGTGAATCACTCGAGAGCGGGATGGAGCTTACTCCTACCATAACTTGCCAAGCAATCAATCCTCCTCCTTTTTAACTTTATACCTTTGTAAATATCAAGAGGACTTTTTGGGTGAAGGGTTAGGCTTGGGCTAAAGGTGGGTGGTTGGGTTAGTGGTTAGTAAAAATGGCGAAAAGCGTAACGAACATCGGTTTTTTCGAAAGACTTTTTATTTTTCGCATTTTTTTATTTTATTTTGATGAACCAATTGTTTCAAACAAAGTTATATATATATATATATATATATATATATATTGATAGAGCCATTTAGAAAACCGAATGTTGTTACTAAAATAAAGGGTTAAAAATAAAAAGGTTTAGGTGGGTAAAAAAGGGTGATGGTTTTGGGTTAAGAAATGAAAAGGTTTAGGCTCAAAGGGGTTAACTAGGGGGATTTTGGGAATGTGGTAAAAAAAATGAAAAATAATGGTGTAGAAAGAAAAAGGGTTAGTCCTAATGCCTCCATCATTTACTTACTCGGGTTTAAGTTGGTAAGGACCGGGAATGTATTGTTGTGGCAAGTTCTAGAGTCGTACGAACCAAGCGGTTCTTCACACAAGAAACGGAAAATGAGCATTTAGTGTAAAGATATGTATTTGTATGCTCGTTAAAGGCTCAAAACTCACTTTTGTGGGAAAGGGTTTTTTATGTGATCAAGTATATATAATCAAATTTTAACTAAGTTTTTGTCATGCTTTGCGTAATTTTCTTATGTTGGTTCTTTTTATCACGACGCTATCGGTTGTAAACTAGTAAAAATATAACCTTGTTAGAACTTGAATTCCCAACTTAAACTTAGACAAGTAAAAAAAATTGAAAATTTTTGAAAAAATTTGGGGCGATTAGCGGTTCCAATAGAGTTTTGTGTAAGACTTGTTATTAGGACTTGCAAGATTCAAGGTTTTAGCATCCCCCACACTTAAATTACACATTGTCCTCAATGTGTCCAAAAAATAAGTTTTTAGGTTGATTGAATGTGTAAAATGGTGTTTAAAAGAAAAATTTTATGTTACTGGCATCCTGGACACGGCCCCGTGGGGACCGGGCACGGCCCCATGTTCAGGTGCCAGCGACAAAAATTAAAGAAAAGAAACAGAAGCCTGGACACGGGGGCGTGTTCAGCGAATACGGCCCGTGTCCAGTTACCGGAACTGGGCAATTTTCTGCAGAGTGTGTAGCACGGGGCCGTGTTGGGCGGACACGGCCCGTGCTGAGCTTACTGTGATGAAGAAATTGTTGCCGGATGGCCCTATTTTCGTGCATGGGGCTATGTTTCTCGTTTCCCTTGACCATCCCGAGTGTGTTTTATTCATCACAACATCATCCAAACCTTAAAACCATCATTTCATTATCATAGAGAGAATTACATAGTCCTAGAAAATCAAAAACAAAGAAGAAATAAAAAGTTAAAAGTCCTATATTAGATAGGTCTAATGATACATAAAATTATCATAAGGAGTCCTAGTTTTTTCATTAAGAACCAAAATTCCGGGAATAGATTCTCGGTGTTTGTAGTAGGACTCTTGGCCGAGGGTTACCCTCCTAGAGGTTGTTAAAGCCATTCTTCTATCTCTCTTGGGAGAAAGAAGCCGGCCTCGTTTTCCTCAACATCTTGCGGAGGAGGGGAGACGCCAACCGGGACTCCTTGCAATATGTCTCGCGAGGGTCCCGGATGTATGGCGTACCACTCAGCTGGTATGATGACTTTAGGCACCACGTTCCATGCCCTTTGGGTTATTATAGGTACCAAAGGAGGAGATGCGAGAATGTTCAACCTCTAGTGCAAGAGGTTGACTTCCTGGAGACACCCTTCCAGTCCCACCGTTAGATGGTTGATACGGTCAACCAATGCTTCTTCCACCCCCGTCATTTCCTCAATAGCCTCTCTTAGGGCGTAAACATAGTTTACAAGAGAGTCTTCCGCCGTTGATGACCTCCTCCCCTGTCGGTTGCTCCTTGAGTGCGATGAAGACGTTCCGCTTGTTCTACTCACCATTCTAGGATAGTATGAGTGAAGATCTCAGGAATATCTGTCTTTTGAAGTGGTCCAAATGAGCAGGAATCATGCTGCATTTATAGAAAACGACAGCACGCTGGACACGGCCCCGTGTTGGCTGGGCACGGTCCCGCGTGCAGACAGAATCCTGACACATTTTTGTCCGTATTCTGATAAAATCAGAAGAGAATCTTTAGGCGTACACGGGGGCGTGTTGACCTGGGCACGGCCCCATGTCTGGAAGCTGTCTTATAGAGTTTACTTATTTTCAAGGAACTTATCCGGATCGGGTGGTTCCTTACTGGATGGAACAACCCCAAAGTGCCTAAGATACCTCAATTGATCTAGGTTAAGATGAGAACGCAAGAGGTTGTCGGTGAGGGTGATTCCTATGCTAAATGTAGGTGGACAAGTCCAACCCTTTCCCGGGCTCTCGTTAAAGAAGGTGTATGCCGAATCGCTCAGGTCTATGTATGCACCGAACGAAGTCGATGGGGAGTCCTTCACGGCACAATCGGCACAGGGACGACTATCGTCCAAGTCTTCGCTAGAGTTTAAGGTATTATCGGGAGCAGCGAGGTTGTTTGAATGCGACCCCAACACTTCTTCTTGGTAATCGTCTTGAGATGAATCAAGGAAATCCATCTTAAGTTCGTTTATCCAATTAAGAATTAGATCTTCTAGTTGAAATAGTTCATCAAGAAGCATTTCCCCTAGAATATCTGGTTCGGCGCCTTCGAGGGAGAGATACGGATTATTTTTACTTTCGCCCCTCTTAAGGATACAGGCAAACGATGGGTCTATATAGTGGGGCTTATAATTTAGAAAATAACATTCTAATTCTTTATGACCGCCTCCACATAATTGACACCACGTACCATAAGAGTGCCGAACGTAAAAAAAATCATTATCACTCATTTTTGTGTCAGAAATTACCAACCGTCGGGATCTTACGGTTCTGTTTTCAGTAACTGAATCTTGGGCACGAGGGCGTGTTGGGTGGGCACGGCCCCGTGTTCAGCTTACTGTCTGACTTAAAACAGGATTGCTAGTTCCAATGATTGGGCACGGGGTCATGTTCAGCAGGCACGGACCGTGCTGAGTTCTGCAGAAGCTGAAAAATTAAGAAAATCTAAAAAAAATAAAAAGAAAATAGAAAAAAAATGATTAGGCCATTGATTCCTAACTTTCTTAAAATCCGTGTGTCCCCGGCAACGGCGCCAAAAACTTGATTCGTGTTAGTGTGTATATGTTTTAGGTATATATTTTAAGCCCTTTTTACACTTTTTAGCCAAGTTTTAAATTTATAAAACACGATATTTACTAACACTAAACACACATATGGGCAAGTGCACCCATCGTGGACGTAGTATAGTGCTGGTAAGATACCGAGGTCGTCCAAAGACACAAGAGCTTTTAGTACCGGTTTATCCTCAACGTCTAATCAAATCAAAATGTTAGAAAAATGATTTTTAAACTAAGAAAAATAAAACTAACTAAAATGCTGAAAAATAAAATAAAAATAAAACTGATAGACAAGATGAATCACTTGGATCCGACTCGTGTGTAGTGTAACCTTTGATTATTTTCGCACTTTTGCACTTGTTTAAGAGATTATCTTAGTTATTGTAGTAGGCCCCTCTTTTGAAGGCGACGTTACCCTCAACCCAGTAGTTTGAGTCAGCAAGGATACAATACTAAAGGGTCGGATTATTGAAAGATAATTAATTAAGTTATTAATGCATAATGTGGTAGGCCCCTCTTTTGAAGGCGACGTTACCCTCAGCTAAATAGTCTGAGTCAGCAGGGATACAGTCCTAAGTAGCTGGGTTAAAGTTTTAATAGTAGTTTAACTTATGAGGGGGTCAAAGAGTTTGGACCCCCGCCATCCAATACCTTTGGGTATTGAAGGAGGTCCTACTAAATTTGACCCAGGTCCTTTGCAGGATCTATACACTGAACAATGGCAAGACTCTTACCAAACCGTTCCCTTAACCCCCGACCAGGTAACCAACATACCTCCATATAGAGCGTGGAGATATGAATGGTGAAAATCTTTTATTTTATATAGACAGTAAAATAATGCCAAGACACCACAGACAAACGATAAGGAAGAATCACCTTCAACATAAGAAACTAGTAATTAAAGTCATTAATACAAAACCAATTAAAAAGTGCAAAAGATTAAAAATAAAAAGTATTACACTAAACACTTGTCTTCACCAAGTGATGTAAGAGACTTAGGCAAACATGGCCTTTGATTGTCAAGAACTCTTACGATCCATCTTGGATCCCGAGACGACTCACACACTCTATGATGGACAATGGATGATGGTGGTGGATGATGGTGTTGTGATGGTGGTGGGTGAAGTGTGAGAGAGGTGGTGTGCCAAGGGATGAGTTGCAAGAGCTCCAAACACTCCTATTTATAGGCTGAACAGAAGCTCGGGCACGGCCCCGTGCCCAAAGCACGGCCTCGTGTCTATATGACACTCTCTCTCTTCATTAATTGTAATTCGCAATTACAATAAATGCGCCTGCAGCAAGTTGACCATGCCCCCGTGTCCGCTGGGCACGGCCCCGTGGTGGGCAGTAGAAGCTTCTATAGGTTTGTCTTTTCTGCTGCTTCTTGGGCACGGCCTCGTGCTCGCTGAGCACGGGGCGTGTTCAGTCTTCTGTCTTCTTTGTTTTGCTTGGGAGGATGTTGTCGGGGGGTCGGGCATATCACTTTTGTTCCTTTTCTTGTATTTATGTTAGATTTTGCTGTCTTTTTGCTTCTTTTATTATTTTGAGCTCATTTAATTCTTAAAATACAAAAGGAAGACTAAAGCACACTTTTTCCAACATTAGTACTAAAAAAGGGTTAGTTTTAAGCCATTATTGATGTAATTTATATGTTGCATTTTGTGCACATCAACAACTTAATGTCCCTGATTTACCACTTGCAGATCATCCTAACTATCACTTGTATGTATGCGCAATCAAACCGGTTACAAAGAATGATGCCGATTCCTGCTCCACTGTTACCAACCTGGAAGCTCCGGCAAGTCACACTTAACCATTTTAAAAACATTTCAATAAAGATGCCGATTCATGATCCGCGATTACTAACTTGGGAGCTCCGGCAAGTCAGGTTTTTAGTCAAAGAATATATCCACCCAAGCCTGACCAGCCTTGGGTGATACCGAGTTACCAACACTCGGTTTCTTACCGCTCATCTTCTTCTCATAGAACTCTTTAACCCCTTTGACTTTTCTGTCAATCATTTTTCCAAAAATATGTTTCACTTTGGGGTTAAAGGCCTTTTCAAATCAAAAACTTTTTTATCAGAATTAAATTGGTTTAAAATTTCCACTTTACCAATTTTCTTCTTAAAATTTTCAGCCCGAAGTGGTGGAAAATTCACATCATCCACAGTCGGCACTGATTTTTCACCTTTTTCCTCAACTTGTTGCTCCTCTGACTTTGTGGAATCAGATTCATCGCCAGAAGATAGCTCTTCTGATTTTGATGATTCAGAATTATTGCTAGAACTATCATCCGATCTCTTAACAACCCATTTCTAGTTGTTAGAATTTGCTCTTCTCTTATAAAACCTGTTCGAACATTCACCAATTTCAAATTTTGAATCTTTGAAAAGTTTAGTTCTCTCAATTGGTGATTCAAACTCAATCACTTTTTCTTTCAATTTAGAAACTCCCTGTTTAATTTGGTTTACCTGTGAACAATTTATGGCAATATGACCAACAGTGTTGCATTGGAAACAAGTTCTCATTTCTTTCTTCTGCACAGCTTCCTTCTTCATCTCATCTTTCTTCTTCGCAAGGAATTCTCTGTTTGACTATTTTCTGAACAACTTTTCTTTTTCTTCTTCAAAAGATGTACCTGAAACAAAAAACATTTTTGATTTAAAATCTCTAACATATTTTTCATTTTTATGATTTTCTGGTGGGATAAATCCTAATCCTTTCCTTTTGAAATTACCGTTATAGTTTGGTTTCTTTCGATAAACATAACCAGAACTGTAACCCTTTTTCTTGTTTTCTCTTTATTGAACTCTTGAGGTGTATTTTTTAGGTTTATCAGTAAGATTAACATCTTTTATTTCAGAATTATTAATTTCTGTTAATTTGAAAACCTTTTTTATCAATTCAGGTTTAACACGTCTTATTGGAAATTCTTCATTAGAATATAATTTGTCAGGATCATTCAAAGTATATGCTACTTTAAATGTTTCGTCATCCACATTAGATTTTGATAACAGGAGTTCTTTATTATAAACTCTTTTGCCCTGTTTTTCTGTTTGACTCGGAGTGCTGGACTCAGACTTTGACTCTGACATAGATTCCGACTTTAACTCCTCGTTTTCATCGTTATCTATCACATGATCCACCAGTTTCTTCATCAGTTGAGATTGTTGATCAGTGTCAGACGATGTAAATGTGACATCAATGTTTTCTGGCAGGTTAACTGATGACTCCGACTCCCACTGTAAATTTGTTGCCTTTTTGACTCTTTCTGAATTTGGATTTCTCAGAGAATATCCATTTTCAAGAGGGGGTGGACACTTGTTGTAACTGACACCTTGTTTCTTACCAGATGTCTTTACTTTAGTATCCTTCTTCTTTTCATTCTTCTTTTCAGGAGTCTTTTCTTCAAAAACCTTCTGTTCTTCAGTTACTTCATCATTCTCAAATGCCTTCATGCCTTCAACAGTTGGATAAATCCTGTCAATGACATAAGAAGTACATGAGTAACTTTTTAACAAATGATTAACTCTTTCTGTTTCAATTCTTTGAGTTTCCAGTTATTGTTCTAGAGCAGCACACTTCTCGATATAATTGTTTACAACTTTTTGCTTTATCATGAAAGCTCCTTGAAGTGTCTTCATTGCTGTTGCCTGTTCTTCGCTTGTATCATTGTACATATTCATTGCTTAGTTCAGTACATCATAAGATTCTTTCAACCTGTTCATGTTGTGAGTCAAAGTACTGTTTTGTTTCTTTACAGCTTCACAGTTTTCACAAATCACTGGACTTTTCTTTGCATCAGCCTCCTCATCAATCTTGAAAGCTGGAACTTCTTTCACTTTTCTTCTGACCACCGGAACGTCTTCATCATCACTGCTGACCGGTGTTTTGACCTTTTTCTTTTTCTTCTTAGCTTTTTCATCTTCACTATCACTTTATGCCATCATTTTCAAATGCTTTTTCATCCTTCTTGCATAATAATCAGTACCATCATCACTATCTTCTTCAATTCGAGCAACAAAAGCTTTTTGAGTTGAAGTTTTGTTTGGATCATAATCATCCCAATTGAAGTTTTCCCAGCTAAAGACTTCTGGCAACTTTTCATCATCTTGATCTATTAAACATGCTTTACCATCAGCTGAAACATATTTGTCCCAACTGAAATCTATTGAAGCTTTTTGATCATCTTGATTCACCAGACAAGCTCTCTTTGATGATTCCTCTATTACTTTTCTACCATGTGCCACTTGTGGTTCTTGTTGTTGTCGAGCAACCTGATGATATATGGCCTTCCGGTAGTAATCATTGTTGTTGAACGGATTTTGAGCTCCACTTACTTCGCGATTAGTGCACTCCCTCTTGAAGTGTCCTTTTTCCCTGCAACGAAAACAAGTAACTTTAGATTTATCAAAGTCTAAAGTAGAAACATTAGCATCACGTAAATCATCTCTTCCTGTGATCTGCTTAAATTTCTCAACTCGTCTCAACACACTCGCTAAACACCATTTTATATCCATTAATTCCATCTCTTCAGCATCTATTTGATCGTAATCCTCTTTTGTCAACATTGGATTCCCGATCCGACCTGCAACAAAACTTCCATAGGACTCTAACACAGTTCCCAACAAAGACATATGACTTTTGGCAAGTTCCTCAGAATACTCCTGATCATTTTCTAGATTCAGAACAATATTGCATTGTAACTTCTTGCCATTCTTGGTTGCTGAAATGTTCGGATCAAATGATGGAAATGATGAAAAACTTGTGTTGCTGTTTGATCCTTTTTATGAACTTCCTGATGAACTCTTTGCATTGAATGCAGTCTCAACTTTTGGTGACATGTTGGTGGTTTTATCACTGACACCACCTTTGTAATACAAACCGATATCTTGTTCACCATCGAAATCTTTCATTCTTGAGATCTTTCTCTGCTCTATCTCCTGAGCCTCAATCTTTTCAATAAACTTACTAAGTGTTAGATTGCTAAACCCTTTCTTATTCCTTAGCATCATGCGATATGTGCCCCAAGTCTCGTGTGGCAACGCATCAGCTAGCTTCTCAATCAATTCCTCATTGTCCTTGTTGATGCTCACCCTCCTCATGTTTACCAACAGATTACAGTATCTTTCAATTATCTGCTTTGTGCACTCATTTTTCAATCCACGAAATAGATCAAACTCTTTTTTCAGAAGCTATTTCTTGTTCTTGATCATCTCTTGACTACCAACAAACTTTGATCTTAAAGCTTTCCAAATCAAATAAGCACTTCCATTATGTTGCAATAAGACCAAGATGTCTTCTTTCACAGCTTGTTATAGTAGACTTAACATCATTTTTTCATTTTTGTATTTCTTTTTATCATCAGCACTCATATCTTTAATCGCAATCTCCTCTTCATCGTCATTCGTCGAACTCACATATTTCGTCTCAACGCATTCCCAAGCATCCAAATAATTTGCTTGAACCCAGTTTTCAAAACGTCCTTCCCAACCTTTATACTCCTCAATGTTCATGAGCTTAGGCTTTTTTTCATAGTCCCTGTTTCATTTTCCAACATTGTCTGCTGAGTAACAGTGATCGGGGTAGCAAAGGCGTTATAAAACTCTTCTTCCATGTTTTGGATTTACAAGTTCACAAAACAGTCATGTTCAAACAGAATTACTTTCAAGCGAGATTACTTTCAAACGAAACTACACAGTCCAAACGAGATTACTACTTTGAAACGGAATTCTAATTCCGTGCGGAATTATCAATCGAGATCAGACTTTTTCAAGCGGAATTACTAATTCCGCGTGGAACACTCAAACGGAATTACACCTCATAAACAGAATTACTAATTTGGTTTAAATCTTCTTAAACGAAATCACCAACAAAAACGGAATTACCTAATTCTGTGTGAACTTTCAAACGGAATTAACTTTCTGAAGCGGAATAACCCTAATCTCGTGCGGAATTATGCTGATGTCATCCTCTCGAACTGAAAATTGTCAAATTGATCAAGATATTGGCCGATTTTAGTTCTGAAACTTTCTAGGGTTTGTTAAAACACAAAAGCGCACATGATGTTTGAAAATCAAGACAATTTGACCGTAAAATCAGGTTTAATTTGAAAAAGAAGGTGTAGAAATCAGAATTTTCAGTTGAATTGATATGAACTCTTCCTCCTGAGCTCTGATACCACTTGTAGGATCGTTTTCGGACCCAAACGAGTCGTTCAGAAGAGTTTATACTCAAAACGAAAGACGGAAACAGTCGTAATGAGCTCAATTCAGCAAGAATATCAATTTAACTGTCGATTTTATTGATCAGATGACAAATTACAGCGAGACGACACTTCGGCAGCACTTCGTTGCACAGACCGGAACTGTTAAAACTAATCTCGCTTGGTGCGGGTATATATAGGCCCCTGATTTCGTTTGAATGAGTTCCAAGCGGAATTAAGATTCCAAGCGGAACTTAATTCCGCGCGGAATTACCTAGATACCATTTAAACGAAATTAACACCTTTCAAGCGGAATTACATTATCTCGAACTACGTACCCTGATTTGATATTCTAAGACAAGACTCGATACAAGACGAAGTCGACAGACGCATGCACTAACAATAATGATAATACTTCTTGTAAGAATTTGTTTGACACTTGATGCTTGATATTTGCTCTATTCATATTGATGCTCGCTTGGTTCATGTTGACATCTCTGTTCATTCAAAAATCATGTTCAAGTGTTAGGTTTTGGGGAAATGATGAAATAAATAAGGCAAATGATGAATCTCTGTTAGTTGTCGAAGTTGTGAAGCTGTGTTTTAATGGAACATACAACTTAATATACATAGGGTACAACCTGAATGTTATTTGACTTGAAATCATAGGAGAGAAGATGTTTGTCTTTTCTATTTTGATTAAGGATGATATGATGATATTTGAATGATGCCCAGGTCAGTTGAATGTTTAAGTAATAAAGAATGATCTCTAATAAATTGTTTAAAAGTAATAAGGTGATGATGACTTTGAAAGGGTGAGTCTATGTATTACGAATTAGAGAGGTCAATGTTCAGTGAATATAATATGAACCTGGGCTTTGAATTAATGAATGATTAAAGGATTTAAGGATGTTTGTCTTACTAGATTTGATCTACGAAATTGTGAGGTGATATGATTGTAATAACCGTACACTTAGGTATAACCCAAACAACACACTGTACAATAAATTGAAACAGTCGCACACTCATATTTGAACCGCACAATCACTACCTTAGTTACACTTAGTGGGCTAATAGAACTTTTGTATTGGGCCTATGATAAAAGTTGGGTCTTACACAATATAAGTTAGGTTGAACCGCACACTCCCCCTTGTTCTAAATAAGTTAAGGAAAGGCGGATGATGCATGTTATATAAGTACCATTGCATGAGACAGTCGCACACTCTCCCATGTCGTACACTCATGCATGGACTCGATTATTATCACTCTTGGGTCATGCACGTTTCTTTTGGGCCACATCCTTAGTATACGAGCATTAGAAGATTTGTGCACCAATCCTTATATACCACGGCTACAAAATGGGAGTCGCACACTCCCATTGTCGTATCATCCTACTTCTTGTCGCACACTTACGATTAATTTTAGGATTCAACCGTACACACAAGGCTAGTCGCACACCGTGATTCCAAGCGCACACTTGATTTTGGGCCAATAACTAGATGGGTTGCACACTACGAACTAACTGAACAACTAATTTTAATGTGCAGATATGTATATGCCATGATGATATAAATATGTGCTTATGTGCTACTTGGTATTATTATTATTAATACGTGAAACACTTGAAATACGAATCTAATTATATGTGGTAAATTATAATAGGACGTGATTGACTAAAGTGTTTTATCGAGTAAACAATCTGCCGAGCAAACCGATGTGAGTTCACGCACTCTAAAAGCATGCGTCCCGGGGGGACACGGACGAACTACTATCCTTGTAAAGGATACTGTTAAATGAATATTCTCGGGGGGGGGGGGGGGGGGAATACGACTGTATACTTTAAACTACTATTCCCAGGGGGAATATGTTTGGATATTATTTATAAATCACAACTAGCAAAACTAAACGAAACCTATCATGGTTTATCTAAACAACTTATGTTTTCGAAAATTAAAACTGGAAAACTGTGAACTCGCCAACTTTATGTTGACACCCTACTGCATGCTTTGCAGGTACTCAGTGATTGTTGGAGATTGCAGCTTGGTCGTAGTTGGCATGCTAACCCGGGTTGGGTTCTTTTAATAATTACAAATTATGAACAAATGGTAAACTGTTTTCATGCTTCCGTTATTCTCTTAAAACTATTGGTTGAACTTAACGGTTTTGGTCTTAAACTTTAACTGTCACTAATAGTATTCGTTTGGTGAAACTGCTTTACTATTATTGTATCTGTTCAATATGATTGGTGGCTTGATTCTGGTCGATCGCACTCCGCATGTGGAAATGTGATGCTATGTGCGCACAAAGCGACACGTGAACTGTGGATACCTGATTGATGAAGAAACCCTAGATCTTAACTTTGAAGGCGGCCATTGGTTTCAGGACACTAACTTTATACATCCATGTGGTTCGAAAATTGATTCTAAGGCATTCCCATACAAAACCATTCATGTAAAACCGAACTTTATAAGAATTTTTCCTCAAAACCGAGTGTAAGCTCTAACCTCCACAAAACCCAATTTAAGCAGGTTCGTAACTCCTCCTTTGTGAACTCCAAAGTGCCCCCAAAAGATGAACTAAATTAAGTATTAGGGTGTGTCTAATAAGGAAAAAAGTATTCGAAAGGAAGAAATTGTAATGAAACATCTAATTAACCCATGTACGCCAAACAAATCAATCCAAACGATGTTCCTTAGTGTTTTTATGCAACCTATAACAAGAATTTTGGGTTTCATGGTTGTTCTTAGCACTTTAGAGAGTTCCCATACCAAGGCTAAGACGTTAGAATCTACCCCTTTTTGGTTGTAGTTAACACACCTTTAAATGACATTAAACTCTAAAATTGTGCATTCTATCATAGTTTCACGCTTCAATTCTTTAATAGTTGTTTCTGCAAATGATGCTAATTCACCTCGATAAACCTTAATATACCAATCATGTTCAAACCTTCAATCTAGATATCAATCTCTTGAATTAGGATATTCTTTGCATGACCATTTTCTTACTTTTATTCTTCATTTTTCGCATTTTGTGCGTTTTTGGTATAACATTCTCAACATATACAAACGCAAATTGATGATGTCAGCTTTCAATAGGAAAACCAAAGGGTTGGCTAGGGTTGGCGGCCAGCCAGCTTTTTTTTTTTTTTTTTTTTTTGCATAAAATAGGTATCATCTTGCCATTGGTTGAAATGAGCGGTCGTCTCTCTCTCATTGGGCCAACCATTTTATTATTTTATACACACTTTAAAATTACGTTTTCTCCCTGCAATAGTGTTTCTCTCCCATTGGTTCAAATGGGCGACGAGCAAACACTCAGTTTATTATTTTATATCCACTTTAAAATTACGTTTTTTCCCTCAGTTAAAATATACGGTTTTGTCTCAACTTCAAAATACATTTACCCTTTTGCCCCGAGGTAAAAAAATACGATTTCGCCCTCGGTAAAAAAATACGCTTTTACCCTCAGCAAAAATTACGTTTTCGTCCCAGTTCAAAATAAAAATTTGTTTTTCCCCCCGCTTAAAATTACGAATTTACACCACTTTATTATTTTATACCTACTTTAACATTACGGTTTTGCCCACAGTTTAAAATTACGTATTTGCCCCCGGCTCAAAATAAATTTATGCTTTTGCCCCCACCTAAAATTTACGAATTTCCCCTTGGTTCAAAATTACGATATCACCCTCAATTTAAATTTACGTTTTTGCCCCCAGTGCAAAATAAAAATATGGTTTCGCCCTAGCTAAAAATTAGGATTTTACCCTTGAAAAAATTTGATTTTTCCGCCAAATAAAAATAAAAATATGACTTTGTCCCAGCTAAAAATCGTGTCAAAGAGCTGCCTAATTAACACTCTTTTTACTTTTTATTTCTAGCAAAACTATAGTATTGTTTTTTAATTGGCTAAGAATAATTCGGACATCGCCCGCAACGCGGGCGGGGCATCACCTAGTTATATACAACAATAACCTTAGTAGGCACACTTTAGTTTTATCCTAGGGGATAGAGATACTATTTCTTGCAAAACAGCTCCAAAGATATATCAAGATATAATAGTCATAAAATGAACTAAGAAAAAACGTATATCGGTGAGAATCAAGTAATTTATGCTCATTTTTATATACTATTAAATAAAAAATATAACTAACTGATCACTAGTTATATATTATATATTATTATTATATATTAAAACACAAAGTTAGCTACAGTAAAATTTACTTTATGATTCTTTTAAGTTTATTAATATTTTATTCTTATTTTCCTTTTCTTAACTTTTGATTTTTTTTATCATTCTGTTATTTTGATTTTATTAGTTATTTGCTTGTTCTAATAATTATGTCTATATATTAAAACACAAAGTTAGCAACAATAGAATTTACTTTATTATTATTTTTTATTTTATTAATATATGATTTTCCTTTTGTTAACTTTTGATTTTTCTTTATCATTCTATTATTTTTTTATTTATCT
This sequence comes from Helianthus annuus, assembly GCF_002127325.2. NCBI lineage: Eukaryota > Viridiplantae > Streptophyta > Magnoliopsida > Asterales > Asteraceae > Helianthus > Helianthus annuus. Next base: position 20,359,741 of record NC_035447.2, on the reverse strand, counting down.
TATTTTTTATAATAATTTTGCATTATAATTACTTTCGAGTATATTTTGTTTTTAGCTTATACAACATGTCAAATATAGGTAATTTTTTCTTTACTGTGAAGAACAAAGTTGATGTTGTTTAAACACCGGTACAGGTATCGTATTCATTTTTTTTTTTGTTTTCTCGACGTAGCGGTATACAATTTATTGATAGCGTTATTGTATTCACAGTAGATTACTCTTTTGGTACCATAAGCTATAGTAGCGGTACAAGCCAAACAACATTGGTACCGGTAACAATATTTTTTTATGGTTTCTATTAATGTAAAACACATATTGATATCCTTTAGAATGTATCTTTTTCGGTTGTTACTTCAAGTGCTGGTACTATATTAAATCGAATTGATACCAATTAAAACCCACCACAAAGCATGAGCAATACCACTAGTTGTCACTATAACGCATCAAGATAGTAAGTTTTTGTTACTGCATTTAGGGGTTTTTTTTTTCTTTTTTTTTGTTGAATGGCTAACGTTAGTCTCCCAAACTCCTATATTTACAAATAACTCACCCTTGCTTGGGATTGAACCTAAGATCTCCCACTAAGAGACAAGAGCCTCTACCAATGAGCTAGCCCCACTTGGCTACTTCGTTTAGGTACTTGTGTATGCTATGGCATGCTTGATATACTCGTTATCGTATCATCCGTTGCATTATATACAAAGATGACATGTTATCTTTCTAGTTTTATTTTGCAAGCTGTTTTTTCTTATCAGCAAATTACTACTTGTATTCATCACCAAAAATTTACAGACGGAGGTTACCATTGAGGTTTTAGCAACATCGCCAACACCATGATTACTCACCCAATATTACAAGAAAAAAAAAATACATTACATTTGTGAGATCAAGTTAAAATTCATCCAGTTCTCCCAATCCATGCTTGCGGATTTTAACCTGTGTTTTTCGTATCCGATTACCGATATATAGTTGGATTTTAAAAGGTTTTTCGTATTAACTTTTTAAGGTACGGTTTTATACACATTTCCGATGATTTTTTATGTATTTTTTAGGACAAATAAATACCAACGTACACAGGTTTTGCCACTTTTATTTCCGACATGAGTGGGACCATAAATTTTTTTTAATCGTTTTGCAACTGAAATTAGTTAAATGTATTCAAAAAGTAATGGGCTTCTACGTAATACCTAAAATGGTAATAAATAAGAAAAATCTATTGAAGGTTCGACATGTCTCCGCCCCTGATCTGCGATTTATTTCTCATTTTGAATGTTAATAATTGGGTCAGACTATTTGGACACCTTATCTGCCTATTTAGACACCCTTTGCCTCGTATAGGCCTCGTATAGGTCTATACGAGGCGTATAGGGTTACATCAAAATCAGTGTCTGACTCATGTCACTTCTGGTTTGACCCCTTCAAGACGCCTCGTATAGGCCTATACTGGGCGTATAGGACCCTTCGTATAGGCCTCATATGTGACCCTTTGCCCCTTATATGCCTCGTATAGGCCTATACTGGGCGTCTTGAAGGGTTTTTTTTTTTTTTTTTTTTTAAACAAACATTTTATACAATATTAATCGTTTTATCAAATTTTATACAAAAACAAGTTTTTTTTATTTTAAATAATTAATATTAGGACCCCTCGTTGGTTTTTTTTAGTTGAAAAATAGATGTTTTGGTAGGGTAATTTGATTGTTTTTTGAGGGTGATGTTTTTTGAGTAAAAAAATGGTGTATGGTATAAGTCTAGTATAGGTCCCATATAGGTCTTGTATAAGCCTATAGGCCTAAACGGGACTTAAACCACACCTATAGTCCTATACGAGTGTTGTATCTTATCCAATAGTCTAATATCGTATTGTATTGTATTGTATCGTATCGTATCGTATAGTATAGCATAGTATAGTGTAGTATAAGTCTCGTATAGGTCTTGTATAAGCCTATCGTGTTGTATTGTATCGTATAATATAGTATAAGTCTCGTATAGCTCTCGTATAGATCTATATGGGACCTATACGAGACTTATACTATACACTATACGATACAATACGATACAATACGATACGATACAATACAATACGATACTATCGTATCATATAGTGTAGTATAGGTCCCTTATAGGTCATGTATAGGCCTATCGACGTATACGGGCGTTGTATCGTATCGTATAGTGTATAGTATAAGTCTAGTATATGGCCCCTATAGGTCTTGTATAAGCCTATAGGCCTAAACGGGACCTAAACCACACCTATAGTCCTATACGAGTGTTGTATCTTATCCAATAGTCTAGTATCGTATTGTATTGTATCGTATCATATCGTATCGTATCGTATAGTGTAGTATAAATCTCGTATAGGCATTGTATGGGCCTATGGATGTGGTATCGTATCCTATAGTATCGTGTTGTATCGCATCGTATCGTATAGTATAGTGTAGTATAAGTCTTGTATAGGTCTTGTATAAGCCTATCGTGTTGTATCGTATCGTATAGTATAGTATAAGTCTCGTATAGGCATCATATAATTAATATTAGTGTTATTATAATTAATATGAGTTTTTTATAATTAATATTAGTGTTATTGATATTAATATGAGTTTTTTTATAATTAATATTAGTGTTATTATAATTAATATGAGTTTTTTATAATTAATATTAGTGTTATTATAATTAATATGAGTGTTATTATAATTAATATGAGTTTTTTATAATTAATATTAGTGTTATTATAATTAATATGAGTGTTATTATAATTAATATGAGTTTTTTATAATTAATATGAGTTTTTTTATAATTAATATTAGTGTTATTATAATTAATATGAGTTTTTTATAGTTAATATTAGTGTTATTGATATTTAAAAAGAGAAAACAAAAAAATAACCCTTCAAGACGCCCAGTATAGGGCTATACTGGGCGTCTATGTGGACCAAAAGACCATTATACCCCTGAATTAGGCCTATACTGGGGCAATTCAGGGGTTTAATGGTCTTTTGGACCCCTCGTATACGCCCAGTATAGCCCTATACTAGGCGTCTAGTTTTATTTTTTTTTGTTTTCTCTTTTTAAATATTAAAAAAAGAAAACAAAAAAAAATTAAAAATAGACGCCCAGTATAGGGCTATACTGGGCGTATACGAGGGGTCCAAAAGACCATTTTACCCCTGATTTAGGCCTATACTAGGGGCAATTCAGGGCTATAATGGTCTTTTGGACACCAGTATACGCCTAGTATAGCCTTATACTGGGCGTCTATTTTTATTTTTTTTTTGTTTTCTCTTTTTAAATATATAAAAAGAAAAAAATAAAAAATAAAAATAGACGCCCAGTATAGGGCTATACTGGGCGTATACGAGGGGTCCAAAAGACCATTATAACCCTGTTTTGCCCCCAATATAGGCCTAATTCAAGGGTATAATAGTCTTTTGGTCCTCATAGACGCCCAGTATAGCCCTATACTGGGCGTCTATTTTTATTTTTTTTGTTTTCTCTTTTTAAATACCAATAACACTAATATTAATTTTAAAAAAACTCATATTAACTATAATAACACTAATATTAATTATAATAACATTAATATTAATTATAAAAAACTCATTTTAGTATCAATAACACTAATATTAATTATAAAAAACTCATATTAATTATAATAACACTCTTATTAATTATAATAACTCATATTAATTATAATAACACTAATATTTATTATAAAAAACTCATATTAATATCAATAACACTAATATTAATTATAAGAAACTCATTTTAATTATAATAACACTAATGTTAATTATACGATGCCTATACGAGACTTATACTAAACTATATGATACGATACAACACGATAGACTTATACAAGACCTATACGAGACTTATAGGATACGATACCACATCCATAGACCCATACAATGCCTATACGAGATTTATACAACACTATACGATACGATACGATACGATACGATACAATACAATACGATACTAGACTATTGGATAAGATACAACACTCGTATAGGACTATAGGTGTGGTTTTGGTCCCGTTTAGGCCAATAGGCTTATACAAGACCTATAGGGGACCTATACTAGACTTATACTATACACTATACGATACGATACAACACTCGTATAGGTCCCATATAGGTCTATACGAGAGCTATACGAGACTTATACTATACTATACGATACAATACAATACAATACGATACGATACTATAGGATATGATACAACGCCCGTATATGTCGATAGGTCTATACAAGACCTATAAGGGACCTATACTACACTATATGATACGATAGTATCGTATTGTATCGTATAGTGTATAGTATAATGTAACACCTCGAATTTTTGTGTCCAATAATGTGTTAACACGTGTCATTTGTTTACACGTGGCATTGATATTAAATAAAGGACTAATTTTGACAAACCTTGAAAATATATAAATTCGAGGGTTATAAATGTCAACAAGGGTAAATATACTGTATAGTAACCCTAAATAAATGCTTGTACCTTCAAACGAATAAATCATAAATCGTACGGAAGCGAAACGCGGAAGAAAGTGAGAGATTACGAACTACAAGGGTTAACTGTGTCAACATGTTTAATTATACCTCTGAGTGACCCTTTAACGTTCCCAAGGCTTCGTAACAGTATTATACGCTCACTAGAATATACTGTATAAATTCCGCGAAGTTCCGTTTTAAAACGAAAGAGTTATACTCGCATTCGTATAAGAAGGGTAAAAAGCGTCAACAGTGAAAGTTAAGGCTTTCCAAATAATTAATAAACTAACCGGGGACTTTATAATGCGGGTAAATAACACGAGGCCCCTATCGGTAAATAACCGAGGGCCAAACCGCAAAGTTACCCCTTCGAACCCGAAAGGTCAGGTAAATCATTACGAAAGATTTCGTTATTAATTACCAGGATTTCGTAATCATTTCAAAAGATTTAAAGTTTCTGGAAATCTGGCCTCTCGCGACCCGCGTTAAGTAATAGCCTAAGTGTAGGCGGGTCGCGAGCCTCCTAAAATACGCGCCTGATATTTGAATATCAGGCGACCCGCGTTAAAGTGCATGGGAATGTCCATGCGGGTCGCGTGAGACGCCCAGATGCAGAAAGTTGGTGTTTTCTTGACTTTTGAGCATTATGAACGATCAATCTCCAATAAATGAGGCATGGGCGCCCCCTACTCGACCCATAACCCTCTGGGACACCTACCCATCATCTCTGGACTGTTGTAGGTGTTTGTAATGATCATAGATGCTTGGCATTGGCTATAAATAGCCACATTATGCACATAACATTCACAACACCAAAAACACACATCTCTGGTCATTGCAAGAGCCCTCAAGTCCTCTTCTCTGCTCTATAATCAGCTCTCAACTTCTGTAAGTTGCCTAGATCATTTATAATTCAGTTTATGCTTAGTAAATAGCTAGAAAACAAACCGTCGTAAATACGGTTTGACTTTAAATTAAATCCACGATGGTTCTGCCTTATGACGAATCAAAGGTGGTTATAAGTTGGTATCAATGAGGGTAATAAACCCCTAAAAGAGTTCCCCCTGATCACCACTCTAACTATGTCAAATATCGAGTCAAACGTGCGGTTAAAAAGTCAACAGAAAGCTATTTTAGCGATTTATGCATAATCTGTAATGTATATGTTATGAAACCTGTTTTGACACTTATAAAACATGATATTAAGTATATAAACTTGTTTGCGCTCGTTTGAATCGACCATTTGCTATATTAACCCGGTTTGGAGCCGAATGTCGCAAAAGTTTGACTTTTGCATTGACTTCAGTTCTGACCCGTTTTAGTGAGGTATAGATATACCTTAGGACTCTCTTAGGACCAGGTTACATGATGGTATAAACCTCTATGATCGGTTCATGAGTTATCCCAGTCTTTTGCGCGTTTCCGTTAATCGCCTAAAAGTTGACCGTAACGCCATTTTGAAAATAAAACGAGTATTTCGGACACGTGAACGGACCAGAACCTTGCTTATTAAATTATAAGCATGTCCTTAAAGTTTCACGTCAATCCAAGGTCTAGAATGAGAGTTATGCTAGATGGCGCATTTAAAGTAAACTTTAGTAATTAACGGCGCAATTAGCATAACACCTATCTAAACCAAGATTTCGTCACCATAACTTTTACCCACTGTATTAAAATAATATTTTGGGAATTTTAAAGATTTTTAATAATTTTTACCTTGCTCATAACCTGCGGTTATGGCTACGGTTCGGTTAATACCGAATATGCCCTTTTCGGCCAAAACATGAGTTCTACAAGGTCTTTTGACCCGATTCCAGTTGCTACTGGTTTTAAATAATAAATAAAGTATTTTAAGCTTTATAAGCTGTTCGGGAAACTCAGATTTCCTGTAGAACTCGAAAAGCCCTTTTAAAGTCTTTAAAATGACCGAAAAACCCCTACGGGGCGTTATATTAACTAAAACTCGTTACGGGCATCACGGAAGGTATCCTACTGATACCACAACCCATTTAAGGCATATTGACTTAGGAAATAAGCGTACGACTCTCATGGTTAACCGTTTCGCCTATTGCGCGCACGGTTCGGCTTATGAAACAAGTTTTCATAAATTAGCCGATACGGGACAAATTATATTATTTGAACCCCAAAATCCAGAGTGTGAACCTTGAACCCATATAAAACAAATCTCTGAACTTGTTTGGGTCAGAATCGCACTCCATTTTCGGTTTTCGCCTTTTCGCGCGATTAAACCATATCTATATATATCGGAACCAACCGGTCTAGGCTACGGCCATTATAACGACTCGTTAGGATTCTAAGAGGTTAATTAAAACCTTCGTTCCAGATTAGGAGCCCTAGTAAAAGCTATCGGTGATTTAATCCAAATTAAGGAAATATACTTGCAAAGGTAAATACTTTAACTTATTTCCCCTATATGGGCTTGGGTTACGGTATATTAATACCGCTTGATTGAGCATTGTATTCTTCCATCGCTTAGGTGGTTAATTAAATAATATGATCGGCTCATTTAAACAGTTTTGTTTCTTAAAAGCCTTGGGGGGTTTAATGACCGTTGTCCCGGATATCCTTGGCATCATTTTACGAAATGGCCACGACCATCGACATCCCGATGTAGGCGTACACCCGGTATATATTGTCGACATTAAATTAAAAGACGTAGCCGTTGGTTTTTATACTACGGTTTTACGCAATGTGGTGTGTCTATAAATCTTTAACCCGGCACGACCCGGGCTACTGAACGCATAAAAGAACATGTAAAACGTTCACAAGATTTATTATAATTTTCCCAAGTTATAAAAGAGTTTGTGCCTTGTGCATTCAAATCAATTTTTAATAAACATTTTTCAAATGTGTCAGTTGAATGTATTTACCAGTGTAAACTGACGTATTTTCCCCAAAAAGATTAAGTGCAGGTACTATACGAAATGGGCTGGTTTAGGCGTCCTAAGCATCGTACATAGTCTCGCAAACTCGATGCTGCATCTGAATGAACAATATTTATTACTTTTTGATCCGCTGTGGATATATTCAACTTCTGTAATACATTTGATATTACAACCAGAGGTTAAAGTTTATATATTTATCTTAAGCTTCCGCTGTGCATTATATAATTGTGTGGTTTGACTATATTGTTGCCAACATCGTCACGGTAATCCCCCACCGGGCCCACCGGTGAGACACGTGGAAATCGGGGTGTGACAGGTTGGTATCAGAGCCAACATTGAGTGAATTAAACACTATCCTAATGTGTTTAATCTCAATGACACAATTGCACATATTTGAGTCTAGACAAGAACTTAGGACAAATTCGGATTTAATACTCCTTTTTGTCTTTATTTTCAATTCGATTTTTAATAAGTTTTGGAGCAGGAAAATGCCACCTGTTATATTCCGAGGAAGAGGAAGAGGAAGAAGAGGCAGAGGAGAAATCGTGACACATCACGATAACGAAGCTGGACCATCAGGTACAAGACATCCTTCGATGACACGGAGCGAAGAGCCACAACGACGAAGAGATCTTTACGAACCCGCGAGGCATTCCACCTCGCACAGCTCGACGCCATCCTACCGGCACTCCTTTGGGCCAAACTCAGAAAATGATCCCAACAACCCACAACCTTCCTTCATACCGCTACAACGTTCGGTATCGCACCGGAATTACGACGACCCTACTCCATACTTCATAGGTCAGTTTAATCCAGCTGACTACATACAGGAACCTTCAGGTTTTGTTCCATTAGGGCCACAAGACCACTTCTCCGAAGATCATATGGATGAAGATACTGATCCAACTGAACCTGCTCGTGGTACGCCCACGCATCCGATAGAAGTCTCTGATGGGTCATCCTTCCATGGCACACCCTATCAGGGGCCAGACAGTTTCTAAGCGATGTTTGACCGACATGAGTGGTACTACACACCACCACAACAGACATCACAACAACCGCGACATCCACATGATCCCTCTGAGGATTCACGCTTTGAGGCAGTTACGCCACCACCTCCGCCACCGGCGCAACCAGTAATGCCTGATCCGCCGAGGCGCAGGAGGACAAATGCTCGTATGTCTACACGAGGAGGAGGGGGTATCCACTTCAGCACTCCTCGACATTCTAGTAGTAGCCACTATCCGCCACTACAAGAAGAAGGACCTTCAAGTCCTATACAGGAGGCGAACTCCGCACCAGCTGCACAAAATTCGCCACCATTTGGGTATGACCAACCCATACCTGCTTACACGGGTCCAACGGCTTACAACCCGTTCGAACCGTCACAAGCACAATACAACTACGGCTATGAGCGCGACCCATATGTGGTGTCGGCAAGATATAATGCGCGCTACCCTGACGGAGCACATGGAAACATGGGACCACCGGACTACTCAGCTCATGGGTATCCAATACCTCCCAGACCTCCAGTTCCGCAACAAGCGCCACAACCACGTTTCTCTCCTCCTGAACAGGAAGAAATACTCCATCGACTAGATCGTGTGGAGAGAGAGTTCGAGGAAGAGAAGAAAAGCCACCGAGGATTTCTCAAAGGCTTGGCGAACCTACTAAAGGGCAAAAAGAAGAAACGTGACCATTAGCCCTTAATAGTTGTACTAATGTAATTTCTACTTTGAAATAAGTCCCTGTGTGGACAACTTATCGTATTTCAGTCCCTACGTGGACTTATCTTTTAGTCCTTGCATGGACACTTATCTTGTATTAGTCCCTGCGTGGACTTGTCACTTATCTTATACCTTTATGGAGGTATGTACTATTTGAAAGACCCATTTAGGGCAATATGTAATTGTATTTGAGATTATGGAATGTATGTTATGAGTTTTGTTTTAATAAGTATAAAATAAATCAAAACCATTCCTTTTATATTAATCTGCCTAAATAAAGAATCTTAAAGGGGTGAAACCTAGCTTGGTGTCTTTTAAGATCCAGTCAAGATGGTACGACCTAGTTGAAAAGATTCTGGTTCCCTGTTAACCTCTGTACGCATGTTAACAATCATGGCAGATGTGATTCGTTAAAATCACGCACGTCATTCTTATACAATAATCCTTTAAGGATTACAAAACCCAACTAAATGATTTATAAATCGTGGGTTAAATCACCAATGAAGGTGATCAATATTATTAAAACATCCATTAGTGATGTAGTGCCTACGGGCCAACCTTATTAAAACATCCACTAGTGATGTAATGCCTACGGGCCAATATTATTAAAACATCCATTAGTGATGTAGTGCCTACGAGCCAACCTTATTAAAACATCCATTAGTGATGTAGTGCCTACGGGCCAATATTATTAAAACATCCATTAGTAATGTAGTGCCTACGGGCCAACCTTATTAAAACATCCATTAGAGATGTAGTGCCTACGGGCCAACCATATTAAAAACATCCATTAGAGGTGTAGTGCCTATGGGCCGTAATAATTGTCTTATAACGACAAAAGACAGTGGTGGTCTATGACTCCCTGCCAGAAAGGGGTAAGAGAACTACGGTTCAAACCTCTATGCCTTTGATTCTCTGAAATCTCGGCTAATATTATAAAACATCCTCGTGATTAGGCTTTATGCCGCCAATACTATTTATATAGCTGACATAGGATATATTCAAATCCTAATATATAATGAAATAATAAGTTAACCAAATATGGTCTCTGTACCATGGTTGACAAATTGTCATAAAAGACAATTATATAATAATCTCCTGAATAAAATTTTGTTATCTCCTGTAACAGATTCAAGTTACAATGGCGGATCCCAACGGAGAGAATAGCCATACTAATGAAGATGACTACGACAATACGCCAGTGCATTTGACAGGCGCACAACTGAAGGCTCTGATTGACAATGATGTTCAGGCAGCTCTTGATCGTCAATATACTGAGTCCCAAGGCAGAACCGTGTCAAAACCACCCTCTAAACCAAAGACACACTCCAAACCACCCTCTGAACCCAAGAAAGATGACGACAAACACTCGTCCACGGAGAACAGCGTTCATCGCGATAGAGATTATACTGATGCATCAAATGCTAAGGGTTGCACCTACAAATACTTTGTATCTTGTAAGCCCCGGGAATTTACAGGGGAGAAAGGTGCTGTTGATTGTATCACCTGGCTAGATGAGATGGACACTATAGTGGACATCAGCGGGTGTGCAGCGAGGGATGTGGTGAAGTATGTGTCCCAATCATTCAAGGGCGAGGCCCTGGCATGGTGGAGGGCGTTGGTGCAGGCATCTGGTAAGTCTGCTTTGTACAAAATGACATGGGAGGAATTTATTGCTCTCATTAAGGAAAACTACTGCCCTCAGCATGAGGTTGAGAAGATCGAGGCTGACTTTGTGTCACTGGTGATGACGAACCTGGACTGCCAGGCATATTTGACGAGTTTCAATACAATGTCTCGTCTGGTCCCATACCTTGTGACACCAGAACCCCGAAGAATCGCCCGTTTTATTGGGGGCTTGGAGCCTGCAATAAAGGCGAGTGTAAAGGCCTCTCGGCCGACGACCTTCAGGTCAGTTACTGACCTTTCCTTGTCTCTTACCTTAGATGCTGTCCGTCTGAGGACACTAAGGAACAAGGAGGCTGAGAAGAGAAAACGTGAGGATGATACCTCATGAAGATCAGGGAAGAAGCACCGTGGAAGCGGTGAAGGCAAAAGAGGGTCGGAGGCAAAGAAGGATGGGCAAGCTGGTGAAAGGCCCAACTGCAAAATCTGCAAGAAACCCCACTCTGGGAAATGCAGATTTGCCTCGAACTCACAGTCGCAATCAAAGACTCCTTCCTGTGGACTATGCAAGTCCAAGGATCATAAGACTGTGGAGTGCAAGAAGATCTAGGATGCAACCTGCTATGGTTGTAATGAAAAGGGGCATATCAAGAGTAACTGCCCAAAGTATGCGAAGAAGGCGGAAGAGACAAAGAAGTCAAATGCGAGAGTTTTTCGCATGGATGCAAAGGAAGCGGTCCAGAACGACAATGTGCTTACAGGTACTTTTCTCGTAAATAATATATTTGCAAGAGTACTATTCGATTCTGGCGCCGATAAATCCTTTGTAGACCAGAAATTTTGCCAACTACTAAATATGCCTATCAAAACCCTTGACATGAAATACGAAGTAGAGTTAGCAGACGGCACGATAGAAACCGTCTCAACTGTTCTAGAAGGATGTGAAATGTCCATTAGGAACCATTCTTTTCCTTTATCTCTACTTCCCTTCAAATTAGCGGGTTTTGACATTGTGCTAGGCATGGACTGGTTATCCCATAACCAGGCCCAAATCATTTGCGGCAAGAGGCAGATAGTTTTAAAGACTCCGAGTGGTGAATCGCTTACCATTCGAGGAGATACGCAGTACGGGTTACCCGAAGACGTATCTATGCTCAAAGCTTCAAGGTGTTTGAACAGAGGCTGCGTAATTTACATGGCTCAGGTAATAATTGAAGAGCCTAAGCCGAAGATAGAAGATCTTCCTGTCATTTCTGAATATCCTGAGGTTTTCCCTGAAGAACTACCTGGTTTGCCACCGGATAGACAAGTGGAATTCAGAATAGACATCATTCCTGGAGCAGCTCCTATAGCTAGAGCGCCTTACAGATTAGCTCCGACGGAAATGAAAGAACTAAGGACCCAGTTGGATGAACTGCTGGCAAAAGGTTTTATCCGACCTAGTTCGTCTCCCTAGGGAGCACCAGTCCTATTTGTAAAGAAGAAGGACGGATCGATGCGGTTGTGCATCGACTACCGAGAGCTAAATAAGGTTACCATAAAGAACAGATATCCTTTGCCAAGGATCGATGATCTGTTCGATCAGCTGCAAGGAGCGAGCTACTTCTCAAAGATCGACTTAAGGTCGGGCTATCATCAGCTAAGGGTCAGAGATGAGGATGTACATAAGACAGCATTTAGGACTCGCTATGGTCATTACGAGTTCCTAGTGATGCCTTTTGGGCTCACAAATGCACCGGCTGCATTCATGGATCTCATGAATCGCGTCTGTAAACCGTATTTGGACAAATTTGTCATAGTCTTCATCGACGATATCCTTATATATTCCAAGAACCAAGCAGACCACGAGAAGCACCTCCGTTGCATTCTCGAATTACTACAGCGTGAGAAACTCTACGCCAAATTCTCGAAATGTGTATTCTGGCTACGAGAGGTTCAGTTTTTAGGGCACGTTGTGAGTGACGTGGTATCCAAGTGGATCCCGCTAAGGTAGAGGCAGTCATGAACTGGCAAGAGCCAAAGACGCCTACCGAAATCCGTAGTTTCCTGGGGTTAGCAGGATACTACAGGAGGTTTATTGAAAATTTTTCGAGGATTGTTGCGCCCTTGACTTCCTTGACCAAGAAGAAAGAAAAGTACATTTGGGGCCCAAAGCAGCAAGAGTCCTTCGAAATCCTGAAGCAAAAGCTGAGCAACGCACCTGTGTTGACATTACCTGAAGGTACTGATGAATTCGTAGTTTACTGCGATGCATCACACACGGGCATGGGCTGTGTGCTTATGCAGAAGGGCAAGGTGATTGCCTATGCTTCAAGGCAATTAAAGGTGCACGAAAAGAATTACACCACCCATGATTTGGAGTTGGGTGCCGTTGTATTTGCACTGAAGTTGTGGAGGCACTACCTTTATGGTATTAAATTTGTGATTTATTCTGATCACAAAAGCCTCCAGCACCTGTTCAACCAGAAGGAGTTGAACATGAGGCAGCGCCGTTGGATGGAGACCCTGAATGACTATGATTGCGAGATCAGGTACCATCCCGGCAAGGCGAATGTAGTCGCTGATGCCTTGAGCAGGAAAGAAAGGGTAAAACCTATTCGAATCAATGCCAAGAGCATTGAGGTCAAGAACAATTTAATTGAAAGGATTTTAGCTGCACAGCGAGAGGCTGTGTTGGAAGCTAATTATCCTAATGAAAAGCTGGGAGTAACTGAGGAGCAGTTGACTCTTAGCAAGGATGGAATCCTTAGACTGAACGGACGTATATGGGTTCCAATTTATGGAGGACTACGAGATGTTGTTCTCCAGGAAGCCCACAGTTCCAAATACTCAGTCCATCCTGGTGCAGACAAAATGTACCAAGACTTAAAGGCAAATTATTGGTGGATAGGCTTGAAAAAGTCTGTAGCCGCCCACGTAGCGAAGTGCTTGACTTGTGCGCAAGTCAAAGCCGAGCACCAAAAGCCGTCTGGCTTGCTACAACAGCCTGAGCTTCCCGAGTGGAAGTGGGAATGCGTAACTATGAACTTCATAACCAAGTTACCCAAAACCAGGAAAGGAAACGATACAATATGGGTCATAGTCGATAGGCTGACTAAATCAGCTCACTTTCTACCCATCAAGGAGACGTATAGCTCCGATACGTTAGCCCAACTTTATGTGGATAAGATTGTAGCCTTACACGGCATACCTGTGTCTATTATCTCCGACCGGGATACTAGATACACGTCTCACTTCTGGAAGAGTTTCCAGCAATCTTTGGGCACGCGTTTGAACTTTAGTACGGCTTACCATCCACAGACGGATGGTCAAAGTGAGCGTACCATCCAAACGCTAGAAGACATGCTTCGTGCATGTGCAATCGATTTAGGCGGTAACTGGGATAAGAATCTACCCCTGATCGAATTCTCCTACAATAATAGCTACCACACCAGCATAAAGGCTGCGCCGTTCGAGGCATTATACGGTAGGAAATGTAGATCGTCTGTTTGTTGGGCGGAAGTAGGAGAGGTCCAATTATCAGGACCAGAGATTGTTTTCCAGACAACGGACAAGATTGTCCAGATCCGGGAACGTCTCAAGGCTGCCCGCGATAGGCAGAAGAGCTACGCTGATCCAAAACGTAAGGATCTTCACTTCGAAGTAGGTGAAAAAGTGTTGCTTAAGGTATCACCCTGGAAGGGGGTGATGCGTTTCGACAAGAAAGGCAAACTGAGTCCGAGATACATAGGACCTTTTGAGGTCATTGAACGGGTCGGGTCAGTCGCCTATAAGTTAAACTTGCCTGAAGAGCTCAATGGAATTCACAATGTGTTCCACATCTGTAATCTCAAAAAGTGCTTCGCCGATGAATCATTGGTGATTCCACACACAGATGTGCATATAGATGAGAGCTTAAAGTTCATAGAAAAACCTTTGTCGATTGAAGATCGACAGGTGAAGAAACTTCGCAGAAAGCACGTACCGATTGTAAAGGTCAAATGGGATGCTCGTAGAGGTCCTGAATATACGTGGGAAGTCGAAGCTACAATGAAAGAAAAGTACCCCTATTTATTTGAGTAAATCTCGGGTCGAGATTTATTTTAAGGGGGTGAGGATGTAACACCTCGAATTTTTGTGTCCAATAATGTGTTAACACGTGTCATTTGTTTACACGTGGCATTGATATTAAATAAAGGACTAATTTTGACAAACCTTGAAAATATATAAATTCGAGGGTTATAAATGTCAACAAGGGTAAATATACTGTATAGTAACCCTAAATAAATGCTTGTACCTTCAAACGAATAAATCATAAATCGTACGGAAGCGAAACGCGGAAGAAAGTGAGAGATTACGAACTACATGGGTTAACTGTGTCAACATGTTTAATTATACCTCTGAGTGACCCTTTAACGTTCCCAAGGCTTCGTAACAGTATTATACGCTCACTAGAATATACTGTATAAATTCCGCGAAGTTCCGTTTTAAAACGAAAGAGTTATACTCGCATTCGTATAAGAAGGGTAAAAAGCGTCAACAGTGAAAGTTAAGGCTTTCCAAATAATTAATAAACTAACCGGGGACTTTATAATGCGGGTAAATAACACGAGGCCCCTATCGGTAAATAACCGAGGGCCAAACCGCAAAGTTACCCCTTCGAACCCGAAAGGTCAGGTAAATCATTACGAAAGATTTCGTTATTAATTACCAGGATTTCGTAATCATTTCAAAAGATTTAAAGTTTCTGGAAATCTGGCCTCTCGCGACCCGCGTTAAGTAATAGCCTAAGTGTAGGCGGGTCGCGAGCCTCCTAAAATACGCGCCTGATATTTGAATATCAGGCGACCCGCGTTAAAGTGCATGGGAATGTCCATGCGGGTCGCGTGAGACGCCCAGATGCAGAAAGTTGGTGTTTTCTTGACTTTTGAGCATTATGAACGATCAATCTCCAATAAATGAGGCATGGGCGCCCCCTACTCGACCCATAACCCTCTGGGACACCTACCCATCATCTCTGGACTGTTGTAGGTGTTTGTAATGATCATAGATGCTTGGCATTGGCTATAAATAGCCACATTATGCACATAACATTCACAACACCAAAAACACACATCTCTGGTCATTGCAAGAGCCCTCAAGTCCTCTTCTCTGCTCTATAATCAGCTCTCAACTTCTGTAAGTTGCCTAGATCATTTATAATTCAGTTTATGCTTAGTAAATAGCTAGAAAACAAACCGTCGTAAATACGGTTTGACTTTAAATTAAATCCGCGATGGTTCTGCCTTATGACGAATCAAAGGTGGTTATAAGTTGGTATCAATGAGGGTAATAAACCCCTAAAAGAGTTCCCCCTGATCACCACTCTAACTATGTCAAATATCGAGTCAAACGTGCGGTTAAAAAGTCAACAGAAAGCTATTTTAGCGATTTATGCATAATCTGTAATGTATATGTTATGAAACCTGTTTTGACACTTATAAAACATGATATTAAGTATATAAACTTGTTTGCGCTCGTTTGAATCGACCATTTGCTATATTAACCCGGTTTGGAGCCGAATGTCGCAAAAGTTTGACTTTTGCATTGACTTTAGTTCTGACCCGTTTTAGTGAGGTATAGATATACCTTAGGACTCTCTTAGGACCAGGTTACATGATGGTATAAACCTCTGTGATCGGTTCATGAGTTATCCCAGTCTTTTGCGCGTTTCCGTTAATCGCCTAAAAGTTGACCGTAACGCCATTTTGAAAATAAAACGAGTATTTCGGACACGTGAACGGACCAGAACCTTGCTTATTAAATTATAAGCATGTCCTTAAAGTTTCACGTCAATCCGAGGTCTAGAATGAGAGTTATGCTAAATGGCGCATTTAAAGTAAACTTTAGTAATTAACGGCGCAATTAGCATAACACCTATCTAAACCAAGATTTCGTCACCAAAACTTTTACCCACTGTATTAAAATAATATTTTGGGAATTTTAAAGATTTTTAATAATTTTTACCTTGCTCATAACCTGCGGTTATGGCTACGGTTCTGTTAATACCGAATATGCCCTTTTCGGCCAAAACATGAGTTCTACAAGGTCTTTTGACCCGATTCCAGTTGCTACTGGTTTTAAATAATAAATAAAGTATTTTAAGCTTTATAAGCTGTTCGGGAAACTCAGATTTCCTGTAGAACTCGAAAAGCCCTTTTAAAGTCTTTAAAATGACCGAAAAACCCCGGGCGTTATATTAACTAAAACTCGTTACGGGCGTCACGGAAGGTATCCTACTGATACCACAACCCATTTAAGGCATATTGACTTAGGAAATAAGCGTACGACTCTCATGGTTAACCGTTTCACCTATTGCGCGCACGGTTCGGCTTATGAAACAAGTTTTCATAAATTAGCCGATACGGGACAAATTATATTATTTGAACCCCAAAATCCAGAGTGTGAACCTTGAACCCATATAAAACAAATCTCTGAACTTGTTTGGGTCAGAATCGCACTCCATTCTCGGTTTTCGCCTTTTCGCGCGATTAAACCATATCTATATATATCGGAACCAACCGGTCTAGGCTACGGCCATTATAACGACTCGTTAGGATTCAAAGAGGTTAATTAAAACCTTCGTTCCAGATTAGGAGCCCCAGTAAAAGCTATCGGTGATTTAATCCGAATTAAGGAAATATACTTGCAAAGGTAAATACTTTAACTTATTTCCCCTATATGGGCTTGGGTTACGGTATATTAATACCGCTTGATTGAGCATTGTATTCTTCCATCGCTTAGGTGGTTAATTAAATAATATGATCGGCTCATTTAAACAGTTTTGTTTCTTAAAAGCCTTGGGGGGTTTAATGACCGTTGTCCCGGATATCCTTGGCATCATTTTACGAAATGGCCACGACCATCGACATCCCGGTGTAGGCGTACACCCGGTATATATTGTCGACATTAAATTAAAAGACGTAGCCGTTGGTTTTTATACTACGGTTTTACGCAATGTGGTGTGTCTATAAATCTTTAACCCGGCACGACCCGGGCTACTGAACGCATAAAAGAACATGTAAAACGTTCACAAGATTTATTATAATTTTCCCAAGTTATAAAAGAGTTTGTGCCTTGTGCATTCAAATCAATTTTTAATAAACATTTTTCAAATGTGTCAGTTGAATGTATTTACCAGTGTAAACTGACGTATTTTCCCCAAAAAGATTAAGTGCAGGTACTATACGAAATGGGCTGGTTTAGGCGTCCTAAGCATCGTACATAGTCTCGCAAACTCGATGCTGCATCTGAATGAACAATATTTATTACTTTTTGATCCGCTGTGGATATATTCAACTTCTGTAATACATTTGATATTACAACCAGAGGTTGAAGTTTATATATTTATCTTAAGCTTCCGCTGTGCATTATATAATTGTGTGGTTTGACTATATTGTTGCCAACATCGTCACGGTAATCCCCCACCGGGCCCACCGGTGAGACACGTGGAAATCGGGGTGTGACATATAAGTCTCGTATAGGTGCCATATAGGTCTATACGAGAACTATACGAGACTTATACTACACTATACGACACAATACAATACGATACGATACCATAATATAGGATATGATACAACGCCCGTATACGTCGAAAGGCCTATACAAGACCTATAAGGGACCTATACGAGACCTATACCACACTATATGTTAAAAACAATGTAATATTTCTACGATCGAATATTTTTAAAGGCCGATCTTGAAAACGGTAAAATATTTTTATAAAAAAATGAAACTTTTCTTAAAAAACAACTCAAATTACCCCACCAAAACACCCATTTTTTTACTCAAAAAAACACCACCCTCAAAAAACAATCATATTACCCTACCAAAACATCCATTTTTCAACTCAAAAAAACAACAACGAGGGGTCCTAATATTAATTATTTAAAATAAAAAAACTTGTTTTTGTATAAAAGTTTGCTAAAACGATTAATATTGTATAAAATGTTTGTTAAA